>NC_077233.1:177425505-178025505 GCF_027887165.1 Monodelphis domestica | reverse complement strand
TCATTGTATTCTTGTTCTATATTTCCTTGTCAAAAATACATACATATTTATTATAATTTTTAAAAATGTATAACAAATTCTATGTATTATAGTATTGTGATATCACATATTATTATATTGTAATATGTAAATATCAAAATAAATAGTAAAAAACACAAGGCTCAATCTCATTTAAATATGTCTGGAAATCTAAGAAATGAAATAGTTAAATAAAGGGAAATGGAACTTTCTCACTTATTTCTAATTCTGGGTACATCATTCTTTAGGAGACAGAAGAGAATATCTCAAAGATTAAAGGAAGTTAACCAGTGGTGAAGGTAGACTGAAATACAGAGGTTTACATAATTCCATCCTCACTGTTTTGGAATGAATACCAAGGGATAAAGGGGAAGGGGAAAGAGGGTCAGGAGGGGAAGTATGCAAATACAAACTGTCAATGATCAAAACTAAGGAAACAACAGGTGATCACTTTATACATTGTCAGAATCAACATTCCAGGGTTATGTCTTCTCCAGAAGAGATGAAGAAAACGTTTAAATGAAGTTTCCCCAAACTAAAGAGAAAGTTTAAAGGCTCCTGTCATTTGTCTGTATGTTGGCAGTCTGCCAAAACATTAAGCAGACAAAAGAAATAGCCCCTAAGAAAAAGGACCTTCATGAAAGCTGGCAAGGTAGAAAAGATGAAGAAAATTCAGTGGAATTCTTTTATAATAACAGTGTCAGAGAAGATGAAGAATGTCTATTGTCTAGACTATGCTATGTAGTTGGATGGACAGACCACAGAGCTGGCCCATCAGAACCTATATCTTAGAAAGACACTGCAAATGGACAATGAGCTGAGCCTGGAATTAAATAGAAAGAGGAAAGTGAGCTAAACTGCCTTTAGGAAACTGGATAGTTCTTTTAATGACCCCAAGCTTCTTCTTGAAACAAAAGTTTATGTTTTAAGTATCAAAATTGAGAAAGATGTAAAGAATGCAAACTCACTCAGTGCTTACTTTTGGTTATGTAAAATTATATAAAATAATTATCTATATTATATACATATATAATTACATATTCTTATATAAAAGTAATGGATTTAAGATAGGATTCATTGAGAAAAGGCTCTGATGTTAGGAAAGAATAAAGACAAAAGGAGAAAGGGACAGCAGAAAATGAGATAGTAGCAAGGAAGCAAGAAACATGAGCTTGGACAAACTTAGGGAGAGGGTTGCAGATAGAAGTAGAGTACTAAGGTCTAGTAGAGATCACTGAGTCACATCTGACTGAACAACAAAAATGGATTCAGAGGTAGACAGAAGTTTAGAAATAATCAGTTCCCAGGGGGCAGCTGGGTAGCTCAGTGGATTGAGAGCCAGGCCTAGAGACGGGAGGTCCTAGGTTCAAATCTGGCCTCAGACACTTCCCAGCTGTGTGACCCTGGGCAAGTCACTTGACCCCCATTGCTTAGCCCTTACCACTCTTCTGCCTTGGAGTTAATACACAGTATTGATTCCAAGATGGAAGGTAAGGGTTTAAAAAAAAAAAACTAGAAGAAATAATCAGTTCCAATCCCTGAATTTCACAGATGGAGAGATTAAAGCTAAGAGGAGTTAAATTACTTGCCCATGGTCACAGAGTTACCAAATATCTGAGATAAGATTTGAACCCAGATCTTCCTGACTCTAAATTCAGACAGCCTTTATCATATCATGATAGAGCAATACTCTATTTAGATTCTTTTACAACAAGTTGAGAAAAGATAGAAAATGGCTCAAAGATGCCCACTGTCACTTATTTCTGGAAAAGTGTATATAGGTAGCACCATTTGTGAAGAGTCAGAAGATGGGAGGGTGACAAAATATTGACCCATATATGCAGAGAACCAACATGGACTGATTCTTTCTTGGGTGTTGTGAATTAGGTGTATTGTAATAGGACCAGAAGCTAGGTGGAAACAACCAAAGGGACAGTTTTACTTGATACCATATGGAAAGGAAAGAACAGTTTTCCATGCTTTTCAGATACAATCTTACTGTGTATCCTGCTGGGTTAAATAAAATCTGCTCTGTTTCTGATACCTTTTTAGCCTGAGTGCTTACCAGGGAACTGAAGACTAGTTTTGGGAGAAGTATGACCCAAATGGTGATCTTATTAAGGAGAAATCCTTGGATGAGGAAAAAATTAACCATAGAGATTTTTGAACCATGTGTAGTGGCCAGGACCCAAGTGATACATGTATTACACATTGACAGTTTTTCCTATTTTGTTTCATTTTTTGTTATAATATTGGGCCTGGGATTTCTGTACTACCTTCGGCCAGTTGAGAGTGTTCTCTTGCAAGCATGAAAATATATATAAGTCTAGAGATGCACTGAATAATTGTTCAATTTGTATTTAAACTTAGTGTCCAAAGAAGGGTAAGTATCTAGCAATGAATATGGATATTCACCAAGTTTTCTTGATTTGGGGAATGCTTATTAATAGTGGCATGGGTACCATTGCTCTTGATTCTTTGGGAAAGCTGCAGACTTTGGGTAAGATACTTAGGAGAGAGGCTGAAGACATAAGGAAGACCTCTAGGGCAAAGAAGAAATAGATGCTGACAACAGTGTTTTAGGAAAGAGAGTTCCTGGACCCATACCAATAGGGAGGCAAACCCAGGCTAGAGTGATTAGTGATCATTCCAGTTTGATATTTGATAAGTCCTGGCTTGCCAATATTAATAAAAATTAAATAAAAAAATAAAAATTCTAGATATGGACACTTGGTATATAAATATATGCATATAGTATACACACACATATACATACATACATAGTAAAGCACACAAAAATCTCACTGTTATACAACATGCCATAGGGTGATTTAGCATGACATGGTTCTATCTTGGATCCAGTTCAAGGGACATTATTTTGCTTAATACTTATATTTCTGCCCAGAAGCAATACTTAAACTTGGGATTGGTAATATATATGAAACACTGTGAAAAATCATGCTAGCATATATTATGTTCCTATAGCATACACAGTATTGTGGTAAGTGTTATTTGGGAGATGTAACAGGAGCAGAAACCTAAAGAGCTGACTGAAACCTTGGAGTCTTCCCAGTTCCCCAAAGGGATATCAGGGAGAAAACAGTTGATTTTTCCTTTTCTAAAAAGTGATGTTTTAGAAGTAAATATAGTACTACTTCTGCAGTCTGAGCAAGGCAAAATCTAATAATTCTATTACCTCCGTTCTTATGTACATCATCCCTTTCCTAATATAGACTAATATTGTATTCAGTTTTTTGTTTGTTTGTTTTCACTGCCATATCACACTCTTGCCTCCTCCACAATCCCTGGAGATTACCTAATGCTTACTTTGTATATACAAGGTTCCCCAAAGTCTTCATTTAGTTTAAGCTTTAATAACTTCAGAAGTAGATGTGCCACAAACTTTTTTTTAAACCCATCATTTGAAAGTTTAATTAATAAAGTTTTTAGAATATTTGTTTCTCATTAAAATATAATTACTGTCATGCTATCCATTTCTGTAGCTGATTTTCAAACATTGTAGAAACTTTAATCAGCTGCTACTCACTGACTGAAAGGATTGCATTTGTTATCCTAGTCATTCGATCATCCCAAGAATGAGACTAATGGAGATAGATCAAGGACTGAGGGGATTAAGCAAGAAGACCACCTCTCCCATTCTACCAACATGAGAAAGCATCATTTAGAAACTGTTGAACACACAATGCATAAAGGCAAGATGCCTCATTTCACTAAAATAAAAATAAAAATGTTCTATTCAAAATCCAGAAAAACAAATGCAATTAGAATAAATATCAATCATTATATTTTTGAATGATTATTATCTATAGCATTTATAATTTTAATTTACACTATATGTTTATATGCTTATGTATCCATATGTACATACTTGGAAATAAATTACTAAACCTTCTGCAGCTAGCCAAGAGTTACTAAGTAAGAATAGATCCCTTTGAAAGGAGTAATGATCACCTGGGGATAATTCAAGAGGGATGCTGTGGAATGGGCCACCTTCCTATTGGGTCAGCAATCCAAAAACAACAAAATCACAGCCTCAAACTGTGATACAGACTGGTAATCAGGAAGGTATGCAAGTAGAGAGTCCTCTATGGACAACTATGACTATTTTCTGAGGTTCATGCTCAAGTCTTTGAGCCCTGCCTAGAATATGTCACAGATACAATGGCAAGACCTTCATGATACTGGCAATTACTGTGCTAAAAGTTTAGGATGCACTGGATTGAATATTGGACATTCGATGGTTCTCAACATTGGACTTGCTCAGTGGGTCCTTTCCTAATCCATAGCAAAAGAGGAAAAGGAGGGCAAAACCTTATCTGTCTAATAAGATGCTGCCTGTCTAGAGGGCTGACCCCAAAGGACTCTGGGATTCACTTTTCCACAGCTCATGCTTGTGAGGCAATAAAACTTATACTAAGATGGCCATTTGTAATGTGGTTGGTGCTGTATTTCCTAAAAGGTCAGGTCTAGAAGTAAACAAAGTATTCCACCTGTGGTCTGAAGAGAGCAAAGTACAACAGAATATCAACTGCTTCACTAATATCATACACAAACTCTGAATTTATTTTGTTTGTTACCATACAACACTAATACCTCTCTTGCCATTGTATTTATTTTATAAATGCTCATTATACATTTACATATATACCTATATGCTAATGTATTTATATATATGTAAATCTACATTTTTGTATTTATGTATGTGTATATGAGAAACAAAGAAAAGCGGTTCAATATTGACCAGATAGCACTGAATTTGGAGTCAGAAGACCTGGCTCTAACTATGTTTTTATATACTTACAGAGGCACATGTTACCCTGATAAGAAATAAGATTCTTAAGATCATTTTTGCCTTTGCTTCCCTAATGCCTAGCCTAATGCCCAGAAAAGAATGATTAATAAATGCATTTTGATTGACTGTACAATATTACCTGAAAGCACTTTGTAAAACCATTTTATCTATGAGCAAGGATAGAATAAAGTCAGCCTTAGGTGTCATCAAGGTATGAAGATAAATCTGGCCTTTAGCCCTACTTCTGGTGGGTCATTCTAAACTGGAAAACCTTTAAGAATAGATCCAAGGTTGGTCATAGCACAATGCCTATCATATAGGAGTTGCCTTCTAAATGTTTCTTGAACTAATGATAGACTGACTCCATATCTGTTGCTCAAGGGCCAGTTTAGCTAAGTTTGGAGATTCTTGATTCTTAAGATCTTCTTATAAAACTAAAGAATAGATTGGGTCAAAAATTTGTCTGGCAAAATGGCGCCAGTAAAATATGATTTATGTGGACTGTTATTAAACATTTGAAGAAGTGGGAAATCTTTTAATGTGGAATATGAACTGAGGATACAAGAAGATGAGTCAATCTAAAAGAACTGGGGTACTCTTTGTGCAAACTTCTGACACTGTCTCATTAGTTACCTCTCTAACAATGGGAGAGCATCACGTCCCTCTTGTGATTCAGCTCTGAGCATTGCAAGAGGGGCTGTAACCTACCCTGGATGAGAAAGTACCAATACTAGAAATAGGTGTGTGTACATGTGTATATGCACATCCATGTGCACATATATATGTGTGTTCATATATACCTAAGGTATCTACAATGTGCCTATATATCTTTATATATGTGCATATTTATATACACACACATATACATATGGATATGGATATACATACACACACAGAGGACCTGAAGACCCAAAGGAATAAATGATGGTCAGACATCTGTCCTGAGGCTGATAATAAATTCAAGTCATCAGAGCCCAGTTGTTGTATAAGAAGCCAAATGGTGGCATCTGTCCAGTTGCTAATGGAAATGAGGACCATGTTACAAAGTTTCCAGCAAAAGTGATATTAATTGGATTGTGAATTGGCAGAGACTGCAAAGAAGGTGAAAGTGAGCTATGGAGATTGGCTGTACCACTCTGCTCTGAGGGCAAAGATCCATAGCATGCTCTAAGCCTGTGGATGGCATAGCAATAGAGGTTTTGGGGAGGTGATGCTGGTAAACAAACTTTGATAATCGCTAAAATCAGTCTAATTAAATTATCAAAGAAGAATATTTCTTCAATGGAAACATTTCTATCCCCGGGCAGCATTAATGGTCAAATTTTATATAGGTTTCCACTCACTACTTGGCAGGTTTGGGGGTTTTGTTTTGTTTTGTCTTATTTTTGTTGTTCTTAAAGCATCAATTGGGAGCTGGACTCCACAGAGAAAGAAGGAAGTATTTTCTCCCTGTTATTGTATCTTAAAGATGGTTCCATTTTTGAATGCCACCCACACTACCTACAATGATTTTTTTGTCTTTGTTTTATTTTTTTTTAATGAAACTGAAAGAGAGACAATAGAATATTTTTGAAGAGAAAGCAAGGTTTGGAATCAGAGGACTTAGGTTCATGTTATGGATTTGCTATTTACTATCCATGTCAGCTCACACAAATCATTTAACCTCTCTAGCCTATTAACCTGTAGATTGAGGGGTGTTGGACTAAATGGGATGGAATAGAAAAAAATTATTAAATGATTATTTTGTGTGAAACACTATGCTAAGTGATGAGGATACAAAAGAAAAAAAAAGGCAAGCCAGAATCAGTTCACAAAGTGCTTACATTCTAACAGACAGAAACAATAAAGAATAATACGTATTCATAATCACCTCATGGGTTGGGAAGGGAAAGGTTCATGCTTTGCCCTTCATTAACAGTGATTGGGGGGAAGAGGGGTGTCTACCATCTCTCCCAGAGCCCAAGGACAAGCTAAAACCTCAGCTCTCCTCTATGGGTTTGCTGGAGTTGATTGGTCCTTTCCAACACTAAGCTCTGAAAGCTTGCTACAAGAATAAAGGGCTCCAATCTTCTTTCTCCTCTCTAAAATCTCATAGCCCTTTCTTTGAACTAAGACTTAGAATAAATATAGTCTTTTAAAAATTCTCCACTTTCATACCAATGTCATCTGCCCAGGAAGACTTCAGTCTTCCTGAGGGTAGCAACTATGTTCTTTGTATACCTGATGGTCCCTAGCACAGTGCTGGGCACATAGTAAGTGCTCAATGAATCTTTGTTGACTAGAGAACTAAGTTGCTAAGATATTTGTGGAAGAGGAATGAAGTTCAAATTGTATAGGGATAGCTTTGGGCTCCTAAGATATGGTTGTATGAAGATAGGACTATCGGGCACCTAGGGTGGCAGTTCTTAGTGATCTATACCAGGAAGAGAACAGAGAGGGGCAAAGAATGGAAAAGAGAGGATTTTCCATCAGTTCTTCCTGGTGAAATTGTATTCTGATTATATCTCACAAAATGGTGCTAGATGTGGCCATGATAAATGGTCATTGAAACCTTTGAGTCATTCATCATCAGAACATGCCCTGGGCTTCAGGTAATGTAAGTGAGGGAATGCTCACTAGGAAAATGAAATATTGGCCATTGCACCAACTACTAACTAAAATGTTTCATCTGGTAATCACTCTGAAGCGAGATTTATTTTCTGTTTCTCAAACTTCCTTTTAATTTAAATTAGATTTAGGGGATTTAGGGCCTGCCTTCTTGAAGATTAGCTTTTGCTATTTTCTTTTTCTTTTAACCTTACTGTGATCATTTTTGGAGCAAATGTCTCAGAAGAGAAACTTTCCAGAATGCTAAGAAGAATAACGAGGCTTTACTTCTCTTTAGGATGTGGAAGGGCACAGACCCTGAACCCATTTATAGTGGTAGCCCCCCTTCCAGCACCTTGCTCTGTTAGGCGCTCACTAGTGTTTGAATTGTCACGTTTGGCTTGATGTATTTATAGGAAGTGTTCTGAGAGCTCTTTAGATGAAATATACTCTATAAATACAAAGAATTATGATAGTCGGTATAATTGTAAGTGATGTCTAAATAGGAGACCATTACTCTGTGGCTGGTGGACATGCTTGACTGCTGAGGGAGAAAAATAGAAATGATAATGTAGAGTCCCTTGGAAAACTCTATTTAACACTCCTTTTGGAAAGAAGTATTAATTACTGCAAAGGGACGCTTGGTTGGAGGGGGTAGAAAGGGCATCTCCCTGCAACAAATAGCCTTGCATGGTGTCACATCCTGGAGACATATTTATTGCATCTTCTCTAATCTCTGGAAGACTTGATTTACTATATCCCAGAAATTCCTGTAACGTTCTCAACACCAGCTTTTCCTCCCAGAGAAACAGTATCAATTCTCTGAAAGCAGCTCTGAGATCACAATAGTCTTAACTGCAGGCATTCTCCATCTGGTGGGCTCCAGGTCTCCAGCATTAAGGAAGCCTTTGTTCTTACACTAATTTCCAAGAGCCCCCTCATTTCTTGGAGGGCTCTGTTTAGGACTCGACACAGGTATATTGTTTGTTTTGTGTATTTCAGAAGACACTTATCTGATGGCAAGTCAGACTTACTGATCTCCCCATTGGCTATACTCAGGGAAGATTTAAACTGCTTATCTTAATCTTTAGGGGGATTTGTTTAGGCAAGGTATTCAAATGAATTGAAACCAGCAGCCTGCATTTCCTCATTTCTCTGTCCTGCTTTTATTTATTCTGGCATTTAGTTAGTATCACTATACCTCCAGGCTTTTTTCTCCATAAGAGAGAAGGAGAAATCTGGATAGTTTTATTTCAGCCCAAATAGAGTAATGTCTCATTTATTTGGAGATGCTGCATTAAACATAAATGAATTTTCCATATAACTGAAACGTTTCCCTTTAGACAACAAAAGAATTTAAAGCATTTAAATATATACCTATAACCTGAACAGTCATTAAATACAAACCAGGTTCAATCTAGGAGACTTAACCATGTGGTTGTTGTTCAGTCATTTTCTGTCCTGTTCTATTCCCATGACCTCGTTTGGAATTTCCTTGGCAAAACTCTTGTGTTGATTTTCCATTTCCTTCTCCAGATCATTTTACAGGTAAGGGAACTGAGGTCAAGAATATGCAGGAGGAGGCACTGAAGAGCAATGGGATGCTCTTACCCATCAAGCCATGATGGGGAGCAACAAACTAGGACTTTGTTCTTCTCTGGTTCTAAGACTTATTAGGGTTGTGATCTTGAAGGTCTCAAAGGAAAGCTGAGCTTACTAGAGGGGAGAGTTGCTGAATATTAAACTCTAAATTTTTCTCCACTTGTGGTAGGGAAACTTAATTTCAGGAAAGTACTATACATCGAGAATACTTGTGTTAGTTTTCTGAGGCTCTTACCAGAATAGAAAAAAAAAATTTAATTGCCTATATGATGAGGTAAAAGTACAGTTTAGAATCTTTGTTGTGTGTGATAAAATTGTTATATAATTTCAAATCTTGCTAGTCTGGCACTTTAAAGAGAACAGAAGATAGCCCAATACAAAAAAAAACAAAAGCCAAAATAAGGAGAACCCTAGTGGGTAAATGTCAGGCGTTTGGAGAAGGCACAAACCATTGAACATCAAATAATTGTTATTAAGTCTAGGGCAGCTAGGTAATGGACTTCAAATCAGAAACACTCATATTTGTGAACTCAAATCTGGCCTCAGACACTTACTAACTATTTAACCCTTGAGAAGTCACTTAGCCACGTTTGCTTCAGTTCCTCATCTGGAATGCTTGAAAGTCCTTTATTTCAATGATTATTAATTTTCTCCCTTAAGGATTATACTCAGTTTTACTGGGTAGGCAATTTCTGATTGGGGTTCCAGTTTCTTTGCTGTCCAGAATGACCTCTATCAAATGTCTTGAGAAAGAAATGGCAAATCATTTCAAGATCTTTGCCAAGAAAACTCCAAATATGATCATGGAGCATCATGTCCAACTGAAACCACTCAACAAATAAAACAACCAATATTCCTTGGTTATCATTCTCAGCTGTCCTATAATGTTGGCATAATTTCATTCACCTCCTCTGGTTCTGGTCTTTGGCAGCATACTACCATGAATGATTACTTCCTTCTGTTGAGTCTTTTTGTTAGGGTAAATTGGTTTGTATCCTCTTCTTTTTTCCATTCCAACTACAATCATAAACACTTATTATAATACCTGGCTCACAGTAGGTATTTAATAAATGTTGATTGATTGATTTCTGACTACTCTTATTTCCCAGACTCTAGGTCACATACCAAGTTATCTAATTTCCCATGACTTTTTAATAAGCTTCAAAAATGTACTGAAAGAATGGAGAGGGTGGGAGGAGCAAAGGTTGATGGCTAATGATGCCATTCTTTTAACCACAACAGAAGAAACCTATTATACATTATTTTCTAAAATATATTATACCCTTCAGACTTCCGGGTAAGCATAGTACCCAGCTAAACATGGCTTACTCACTCTCCCCGACATAAACTGACATACACTGATAAGGATCACCCCAAAAGACCTTAAGAATCTTTATCAGAGGAGTGGAGGACCTGTAGAGCGGGGCACAGCGAAGGTATGTGGGATCAAGGCTTTAGCAGCCTATAAGAGGGGAAAAGGGCTTCCACACAAACAAGCAGCTCCACCCTACACAACCCTCACTTATAGGGCCAGAGCTGGGGCCAGTGCACACTGAGATGAACAAGCAAGGGGTACCTCTGAAGCTAGGAGAGGGCACTTATGCACCCTTGGGAGCTGACTAGGACAGCAGGGGGACACCCCCCCCCCTTGAAGCAGCTAGGCAGAAAAACTCAAGATGTGAGAGAGCTCAAAACTCAGGTGCCCAGAGCCAGCATGCCTTCTGGAGCCAGGGAGTAAGACAGGAGTCCTTCTGGAACAAACAGGGAGCGTTTTTTGGGTCCTTGGGAACTGACGAGGTCTGCAGGGGACCCACCCCCGAAAGTAGCTAAACCGGAAAACCAGGTGGGCAAGAGAGAGCAGACACTGAGTGCCCCCTGGAGGGAGGTACCGAGAAAAGCCACAAAGGACTGAGGAAAACCTAGAGCCTGCTCATTAATTCCATACACAAAAAAGCCTGCACAGAAGACTCTGATTTCTGACTAAAGAGGGAACTGAAAACATCCAGAACAAATGGTTAACTGTGCACAGGAGCCTCAAAATCCCACCAGGAGATCCAAAAAAGAAAGCTGTAAACCTCAAAAATTTTCATGGAGGAAAAACCCAGGCTACAGAGGAAATACTGGACAAAACTCAAACAAAGGCAAAATTGAAAAAAAATGAAAATTGTCCACAAGCCCTGGAAGAGTCTCAAATGGAGCTTATCATCAGAAAGATGGAAGCCCTCTGGAAAGAGAAGTGGGAAATGGTTCAAAAAGAAAACCAACAAATTATATTAGAGAACCAAAAAATTACAGCTGAATGCCAAAAGATTAAACCAGAAAACCAGGCCTTAAGGACCAGAATTGAGCAACTGGAAACCAATGACCTTGCAAAACAGCAAGAATTAATAAAGCAAAGTCAAAAAATTAATGAATTAGAAGAAAACATAAAATATCTTACTGACAAGGTGAGAGACCAGGAAAACAGAGGAAAGAGAGACAATTTGAGAATCATTGGTCTACCTGAAAAACCAGAGATTAACAAAAATCTCAATGCCATACTACAAGAAATCATCGAGAATTGCCTTGATATTCTCAAACAAGGGGGCAAAATAGAAATAGAAAGGGTTCATAGAACACCCTCTATGCTAAATCCCCAAAAGACAACCCCCCAGGAATGTAATTGCCAAATTCAAGAGTTTCCAAGCTAAGGAGAAAATCTTACAAGAAGCTAAGAAGAGGAACTTCAGATATAGAGGAGCCCCCTTAAGGATCACACAAGACCTAGCAGCAAATACGGTAAGAAACTGCAAAGCCTGGAACCCAATATTCAGAAAGGCAAGAGAACTGGGTCTTCAACCAAGAATCAGCTACCCATCAAAACTGACTATATACTTCCAGAAGAAAGTATGGGCATTCAAAAAAAAATAGAAGATTTCCAAGTATTTGCAAAGAAAAGACCAGAACTCAGTGGAAAGTTTGACATCCAAACACAAAGAGCAAGAGAAACATGAAAAGGGAAATATGAAAGAAAGGGAAAAGGAGAAAGTGTTTTTTTTTCTTTTATTCAAACTCTCTTCTATAAGGGCTACAATTAGATCAAATTATATATACTAACCTATGGGGGGAAAGGTTATGTGTAACTTTCAAAAATAGTATGCAATAATAGAGAAACCAGAAGAATCACTCATAGGGAAAGATCGGGACATTAACATGATTTGGAGGGGAGAAAAAAAGGCAAAAAGAAAGATAAATGGAGGGTGGAATCAATGAGGGTAATAAGATATACTTGAAGAAATAGAAATAAATTAAATTGAATAATCTTTGTCACACCAAGATACACATAGGAAGGGGAGGGGAAGAATTCTCTTATAAGGAGGAGAGGAAAAGAGTGCTAATTGGTATTACTTAAACCTTACTCTCAGTGAAATCAACTCTGAGAGGGAAGAGCATCTAGATCCATTGGAATCTTGGATTCTATCTTATCCAACAGGGTAAGAGAGAGGGGAAACTTAGGGTGCCTAGGGGGAAGGGAGCACAAAAAGGGAGGGAATTAGAGTGGGGAGGGGAAGGGAACAAAAAGGGAGGGAAGGAGAGTGGGGAGGGGAAGGGAACAAAAAGGGAGGGGTCAGAAAGGGAAACATAACAAGGGAGGGGACTAGGGGGACTGATTTAAAGTAAATCACTGGTTTAAAAGGTTATAGCAAAAGAAGAAAGGTCAGAAGTAGGGGAGGATATCAAAATGCCGGGGAATTCACAAATGACAATTATAACATTGAACGTGAATGGGATGAACTCACCCATAAAACGTAGACAAATAGCAGAATGGATTAGAATCCCGAACCCTACAATCTGTTGTCTTCAAGAAACACACATGAGGCAGGTAGATACTCACAAGGTCAGAATTGTGAATTTTAAAATCTCCATCTTGCTTGGTCTAGCACCCAAAATTGTGCACACCCACACTACACGGGCATGTGCTAGTCAATGACAAATCAGAAATAGCTAACTGCCCACCTGGGCTATTCTAAGCCAAGCTTGACTCACCATTGGCACTTGTGAGGCACAGGAAGTGAGGTAGGGAACAGCCTATGGAATTTGCTCACTTTCTGTGGACAGAGCTAGGCAGCAATTCATGCTAGGAGCTTGAGCAGGGAGGAGGCCCGCAGACAGCTTTCCTTCAGATCTGTCACGAGAGTCAAGGACTGATTCTCTTCTCTACCTTGGCCTTTGGGCCTAAACTCCCTCTGGCTCTGCCAGATGGTTGAGTTAACCTTTTTTCCTTTCCTCCTCTCTCCTTCTCTCCCTCTCCTTTTCTTACTCTCATTGTGATTAAACCACCATAAACTCCATTCTGACTTGAGTGTTTCATTTTGGGAATTTCATAAGTAAATTCCTTGGCTACCATAAATTAATATTATAACAATCTTTAAAGGTTATTTTCACCATAACAGTTTGGTAGATCTCAAAGATTTATCGAGTTCCCTCAATAAATTTCCTGAATTTCCTTGCCTTTTCACCCCACTTCCTCCCTGTCCCTTCAGCTCTGCCCCCTGTTTCTGCCCATCCCGCACCCTGGCCCTTCCCCCCACCCCTGCTCATTCTCCCATCCCCAACCTCCATGCCCTGACACCCAATAATCCTAACCCTTTCCCTTCTCTTACCTACCCCATTGAAAACGGAGCAAGAAGCCTAGAAACAGTAACACCAGATAATTTGGACATAAGTTTATTTACATTGAGGGAAGTATCCACCTAATTTAATAAAGAGGGGACACTATACACCTTTTAAATCTGACGATTTTGAAAAATTCAAGCACAATGTTCCATCATTTGAGGCAGAACCAATGTTGGTTATAGAAAAATTAGAGAATATATTCAGGAACTTTGACCCTTCTTGGTTGGATGTGGAAAATTTGTTATATACATTTCTGACAAAGAGAGAGAAAAATAATGTCATCTCTCTAGCTAATCAGAAAAGAAGTAAAGGAACACACCATTGGCCAATTGTAGCTCCACACTGGAACCCCAATGTTGCACAAGATCACACAAAACTAGCCCTGGTCAGAGAAGCATTATTAAGAGCCATGAGAGATTGCTCTGATAGACCTGAAACATGGGAAAAATTTGAATGGTCCCGACAGGAAATTGATGAGACCCCCTCCCACTTTATGGACAGACTTATTGACGTAGGAAATACATATATGGACCTTGATTTGACCAGAGAAAGGAACATTGAATATATATGCAGGTAATTCATTAGGAATTATTGTTCAGTAATAAAAGACTACTTTGAAACTAGCTGTCCCAACTGGGAGTCTATGGACCTCGAAGAACTGAGGAAAGTAGCAACCTATGTCTATAAGGGTCATACAAAAAAACCTGAGACACACAATACATCAGTGGCAGATTTAAAAAAAGAAACTTAAAGAATGATACAGGAACAATTGAAAAATAAGGGAGAGACCATGGCACCTTTGCAGGAATCCAGAGATAAATCATTAACATACCCTTTAATATGCTCTTTCTGTGGGAAGAGAAGCCATGCAATGATAGTCTGTAGGAGCTGGCTATGGAAAAATGGAAATAATAACAACTTTAGGAATAATAACTATAGGAACCACAATGCCAATCAAAATAATGACAGTGCTCCAAATGTGGAAAATGATAATACCCAACACAATGCCCAACAACAATATATAAGAAATGGAGCTTGACCATGCTACACTCAGGGTGAACACCCCCAACAGTGTGGAGGGTCCCAAAAAACTGCCCAAGCATCTTTTATGAAGGTGTGAAGGGGTTGGGGGTGAGGGCCTTGGAATCAAAGAATGACACCTTTGATTTTCCAGACTCTGATATTTTAATGCCAATAATCCCTATACCCCCCCCCAAATAGTAAGGAACTTCATGTCACTTTAAAGGTAGGAAATTCATACTATGACTGTCTTTTGGACACTGGAGGAATGCAGAGTGAAAGGAGCAGAGCCAGGAGAACATTGTACATAGAGACTGATACACTGTGGTACAATCGAACGTAATGGACTTCTCCATTAGGGGCAATGCAATGTCCCTGAACAATCCGCAGGGATCAAGGAGAAAAAAACACTACCCTCAAGCAGAGGACAAATGGTGGGAGTAAAAACACTGAGGAAAGGCAACAGCTTGACTACAGGGGCGGAGGGGATATGATTGAGGAAAGACTCTAAATGAACACCTTAATGAAAATATCAACAACATGGAAAAGAGTTCAGACTGAGGACATATGTGATATCCAGAGGAAGCACGCATCACCATTGGGAGGGGTGGTGGTGGTGGGGAGAAAATGATCTTTGTTTCTAATGAATAATGTTTGAAAATGACCAAATGAAACAATGTTTAAAAGGGAAATAAAATAAAATAAAATATATTATGTACAATTTTGCTTTTTTTTAAATTGTGGTAAATAAAAAATTGTGCTGAATAAAATATTATCTTTTTCTTGATGAGTCACAATTGTCATTATGAAATAGATGGTTGCCCTAGTCAAGATCATGATGTCTACACTGAATAAAGTATGTAGGACTGCTTACCATCGCAACTAAAGGACCCCAAACTACAATACTCTAGGATATCTTGGATGTGTTTTTTATAGTTGGTTTTTTATTTATTTATTTTTTGGTCACTAACCTCCTCATTAGATATATTTTCTGCCTGGGTATAAGCTTACTTATATCAATTTCTCCTGCCTACTAACCTCCCCTTTCTAATTTTTTAATAATTATAAAATAGCTAGATTTTATTCATTTTGGCAAGCAATTATTTAACTCCTACTTTGAGCAGAAGAGCACAGGACTAGATACTAGGTATGACCCCAAGTTTAATTAAGTTCTAGTCTTCATGGAGCATGCAATCTAATAGGAGAATATAATGCACACAATTATTGTATAAAATAATACATGAAAAATGGATTATAGTGGATATCATAAAAGGTGAGGGAAGGAAGGCATTATTGATTGATGAGATCTGAGAAGATTTCAAGTAATAGATGATTGTTGATTAGATAACTTCTTAAATAACCTCCAGTTCTAAATGTTTTCATTCTATAAACTATGTCATTTGAGTGCTAAGTCCTGGCATGACAAATCAAGTTTGCCCTGGGAGAATTTCTCAATAATAATCTCAATGGCTAATTTTGAAGCCTCCCAGGTTTTCTCTTGGAAACAACAGAATTTGACTTGTGTGGCTCCCCAAAAAGGCCCTCTGCATCAACATTTTGGCTCAGGCTAAAAAAATAAAAATAATCAGATATACATCAATTTTTATTTATCCTATCTAAAATGCCTTGTACAAAATCCTACTGCAATGCCTTATCATATCACTAAGATAACTGTGGGACCTATAACTATGCCAGTAGAATATAAGTGCCAGCAGCACTTCCTCCTGAAAAGTCTATTGATGGAATTCCAATGACAAATTAAGACTTTTCTCAAGGGACCCAATTGCCAAGCACAGAGAGAAGTTCATCACCAAAAGGCTGGCTACCAAGTGAAGACTTATTGGCCACAGCAACCCATGACACAAAACACTTAAATGCAAAGTGGAACTTAGATCTATTGCCTCCTCTTTAGCAGTAATAATAGTAGAGTAGTAGAAAGGAGGGGAGGAATGCTAAGTCTCGCAAAATATTTAAGCCATCTGTTAAAATGTAATGCTCATAATTACTTTTGCTCTCAAAGTAAGATCCTTCTCCACTAACTAGGGAGTAATTATACTTCTAAGAGGCACTGAATAATATCAATATTAAATATCCTCATTATAAATGAAATTAGAAGACAAACAGAAAGTTTGGCTTAATGGAAATAAGTCTCTCAGGTTCTCCTTGGAAACATTAATAAAGGTATTTGTAGAGTTGGTTGTATCAATCATCCGAAGACAAGTCATACCATTTCAAGTGATGCAGGATAACCTACAATCAGAGTTCATGATAAGCATTTGAAAAAAAATCACCATGAATTTTATTCATGATTTCTGGTTTCAGAGGATGAGGTGAGAGAAAAACTATATAACAAACTTGACAAGATTTTACAAATTAAATCAACATATACTTTAATACCCAATAATTTTAGTAGAATGGTAGGCAGAAGAGAGCAAAAGAATTTTGAGTTAATCTGGTTTCTTTTTCTTAGTGTAAGAAACAAAAAAGGATTTAAGACTAATAGAAGTCTGTCTCATGCCAACAGATAATAATGATTTCTTCAAGAAAAGAAGTAGGCTATATTGAGCATGGTAAGCACATACATAAAAAGAACATGAAAATGATTATATGTTATATGTATATAATTGGTTACAGGCATATTGTTCTCATTATCTGCCTTCTTTCCTAATTGCATGCTCACAGGGTCCTTCACAAATTTATGTAAATTCTTCTTAAATAGACAACATTGGTACATTATAAACTTTTTATTCTTCCCTTCTCATTCCCCAGGGCAGTTATTATAAATTTGACTTCCTTAAGTCTCCTACACAATCCCTTCTATGATCTCTCTCAACAGAGAACCTGGACTTCTTTCCTAAGAAAATGGAAGCCATCCATCACGAACTCCCTCTTCTTCCAAACTCTACTGCTCAAATCTACTTGAGGTTGCCACAATCAGCATTTCTGCTATTCAACAAGTTTTTATAAGAAGACTTCTGAGTGGCTGAAACTCAAGGACAGGTAATGGGCTAATGCTGAACTGGTGTATGAGTTCTATTAAATGAGTAATTGTAGTATTGTATTAATTCAAGAAGTGCTGCATCTCCTATGCACTCCTACACATTTCTTTCTCTTGTCACTAGCTCAATCTTCTTATTAGAAACAACTGTGGCTATCAGACTGACGTGATATCTTTAAGAGAAAAGCAACAAATCTGGAAGATACCAATCCCCAAAAGAATGGCTCATGAGTCTATCACCTGGATGTTGGGCATTACAATTAAAGTCTTAGAAAAGGGAAGAAGTCAGGACAGCAGTTCAAAAGTTAAGACTAGTACTAGCAGGGAGAAGTGGCAAAACAATAGATTTCATCTCAACATGAAGAATTAAGATATTCTTACTCAGTCTAGGCCCTATTCCCACTCTGTCTCCCTTTCTTTAGTAGAAGAATAATTCAAATGTAAAGAGAACTCCTCTTACAGCTCTTCCAAGACAAGAAGGATAAATATGTGCCTATCATAACATCCACAATTCAATAATGACATCTCTTCTAAATTCCTATCTCTCTCAAATATAAGCACATATTCACCTTTCTACCCTCAACATGATTATATTTATTTGCTTGTCTTCAATTTGGTTTCTAAACCTGTAACCATGGATGACTATAAATTAGGGAGTTGTGTGCAAGGCCTAATATTGCCTATCAGCATCTTGATTTACTTCTCTAGAGAAATCAAGAGTTGGATGATATGATTCTAAAAGCTACTCTCTGTTTTAAAGTTTTCAGATCCATGATTGATGAACTAGCTGGTTTTACAGTGGTATGAGGATTCCAATTAAAAGGCATGCAAGCCTCTAAAAGACTGAGGATGTGAGTAATAATTGGCTTTCTGGGGTAGTCTGATGAGTAATCAATCCACAAATATATAATGTGGCCTTATTATCTGCCAGGCATGACACTGGATGTTGAAGATACAAATACAAAGATTTCTTTCCTTTCAAGGAATTTTGCATAAAAATGGGGAAAACCACACATACAAAACAAATACTAGACATTTTCAATGAATCAGGCAACTCAGAGGATTAGAAAAGACTTTATGTAGAAGGTAGGATTTGAAAGAAAATTGGAGATTCTCAGAGGCTAAAAAGAGCATCCCAGATCCTGCAAAGGTATAGATGCAGGTGAGACATTGGGATACCATGTGTTGAGATCAACAAGAAAGCCAATTTGGCTAGACGATAAGAAAGTGAGCCAAGATACTAATACTGGAAAGATTAGTTGGAGCCAGGAATTGATGGATTTTAAATGCCAACTATAGGAGTTTCTATTTGATCAGATAGATAATAGGGAGCCAATAGACCCTGATGTCCTCCATATTTTTTGGTGTCACAGACCCCTTTGGCAATCAGCTGAAGCCTGAGGAGCCTGCAGTAGTTGACCATTTATAACTCTTGAGTTATAAATGCCTAGAGACATGCCTAGAGACATGGAGGATGTAATAATATGGTATCTAGCAGTGGTCCTAATAATAATTTCAAAGTAGTGTTGAATATAAATGATGTTTTGATATAGTGTAATGACTGTAATGTGATATTAAAATATCTATGATTTCCCTTAGTGATAAAGTCATAGGTATTGCCAATATTACTGTGGCTTATTGTTTATATGTAAAGCTGAAGGAAATGCTAAAACTTCAGTTAGAGGTTAACGAAAATAAAGATGTAATCCTGCCCCCCCCCAAGTTAGCATGCCCTTGAAATCTGTCCACAAACTCTTGGGGGTTCTAGTTTAAGGATCCCTGTGTTAGACTTATTTAGCAGGGAATTATAGTAACTGGCATATTATAATGCTTTAATATTTATAAAATAAACTCCAGTGGCTGCCTATTACCTACAAGATATAAAAGGGAATTCTCTGTTCTCTTTGTCTATTTTGAATTAACCACTCAAGAAAACCCTACTAAACACTTTGTTAGCCATCAAGAGAATATACAAGTCACTTACTTAGAGAGCTCCACCATTTTAACTCAATCAGTCAGAAACTTGTGAATCCTTTGATGAGAGTTTACACCTCAAAGAACAAGAAGTTAAGGCCCCTGAGGTCACCTTCCTCCAGGTGGATCTATTTTTTTTTAATATTTTAATTTATTTTTATTTTGTCAATTTCAAACATTATTCCTTGGTTACAAAAATCATATTCTATTCCTCCCTCCCCTCCCTCCACCCTTCCCATAGCCGACATGCAATTTCAAAGGGTATTACTTGTGTCCTTGATCAGAACCTATTTCCATGTTGTTGATGTTTGCACTAGGATGTTCATTTAGAATCTACATCCCCAGTCATATCCCCATTGATCCATGTAATCAAGCAGCTGTATTTCTTCTGTTTCAACTCCAATAGTTTTTCCTCTGAATGTGGATACTGTTTTTTCTCATAGATCCCTCAAAGTTGTTCGGGATCACTGCATTACCACTAATGGAGAAGTCCATTGCATTCGATTGTACTACAGTGTATCAGTCTCTGTATACAATGTTCTCCTGGTTCTGTTCCTTTTGTTCTGCATCAATTCCTGGATGTCATTCCAGTTCCCATGGAATTTATTTTATTATTCCATTGAGCACAATAGTATTCTATCACCAACAGATACAACAATTTCTTCAGCCATTCCCCAACTGAAGGGGATTCTCTCATTTTCCAATATTTTGCCACCACAAAGAGCGCAGGTATGAATATTCTTGTACAAGTCTTCTTCCATATTATCTCTTTAGCAGTGCTATGGCTGGATCAAAGGACAGACTCCTTAGCACTCCTTGGGCATAGTTCCAAATTGCCCTCCAGAATGGTTGGATCAATTCACAACTCCACCAGCAATGCATTAATGTCCCATCTTTGCTATATCCCCTCCAGCATTTATTACTTTCCTTTGCTGTCATGTTAGCCAATCTGCCAGGTGTGAAGTGATACCTCAGAGTTGTTTTGATTTGCATCTCTCTGATTATAAGAGATTTAGAACACTTTTTTCATGTGCTTATTAATAATTTTTATTTCTTTAACTGAAAATTGCCTATTCATGTCCCTTGCCCATTTATGAATTGGAGAATGGCTTGATTTTTTGTACAATTGGTTTAGCTCTTTCTAAATTTGAGTAATTAGACCTTTGTCAGAGGTTTTTGTTATGAAGATTGTTTCCCAATTTGTTGGTTCCCTTCTAATTTTGGTTGCATTTGGTTTTGTTTGTACAACTTTTTAATTTGATGTAATCAAAATTATTAATTTTACATTTTGTGATTTTTTTCTAGCTCTTGTTTAGTTTTAAAGTCTTTCCTTTCCCAGAGATCTGATATATATAATATTCCGTGTTCACCTAATTTGCTTATAGTTTCCTTCTTTATATTCATTCTGAGTTTATCTTGGTGTATGGTGTGAGATGTTAATCCAAACCTAATTTCTCCCACACTGTCTCCCAATTTTACCAGCAGTTTTATCAAATAATGGGTTTTACTCCCAAAAGCTGGGATCATTGGGCTTGTCATAGACTGTCTTGCTGAGGTCACTTACCTCAAGTCTGTTCCTCTGATCCTCCTTTCTGTCTCTTAGCCAATACCAAATTGTTTTGATGACCACTTCTCTATAGTATAATTTGAGATCTGGTGCTTCAAGGCCACCTTCCTTTGCATTTTTTTCCATGAATTCCCTGGATATCCTTGATCTTTTGTTCTTCCAAATTAACTTTGTTATGGTTTTTTCTAATTCAGTAAAAAAGTTTTTTGGTAGTTCGATGGGTATGGCAGTAAATAAATAAATAAGTTTGGGTAGGATAGACATTTTTATTATGTTAGCTCATCCTACCCATGAGCAGTTAATGTTTTTCCAATTATTTAGATCTAGTTTTAATTGTGCGGAAAGTGTTTTGTAGTTGTGTTCATATAGTTCCTGTGTTTGTCTTGGCAGGCATATTCCTAAGTATTTTATATTCTCTAGGGTGGTTTTAAATGGAATTTATCTTTCTAATTCTTGCTGCTGAGATGTGTTGGAGATATATAGGAATGCTGATGACTTATATGTGTTTATTTTATATCCTACAACTTTGCTAAAGTTTCACTTTCTCAAGACCCATCTTTTCTTCTCATCACATACCAGAAGCCGTCCTCAGCAGGGCCTGTATTGGACAAGCGAGCAGTCCTTCTCTGTGATGGCAAGGTGCGCCTGCAACAGGTCCAACAGGTGTTTGGCCTCTCTCTGGTGGAGATGCAATATGGTTCCCTCTGGATCCTCCTCTCTGCCGACGGCGAAGGCTTCATCCCACTCACGTTCTCGGCTGCCCAGGAGGTCACCATCCGTGATGGCAGCAGAGGTGGTGGGCTGGGCTCCACCACCCAGTGAGTCAGTGTCCATCCCCTGGGCAGGTGTTGGCATCTGAGCGATAGCCGCCACCCTGGGAGGCCATTCTCAAGTTAAGATGCCTGTTGGCAGTGCCACCAAGCAATGACTCTCTCTCTGTCTCTGACTTTCTGTCTCTCTGTCTGTCTCTGTCTCCTCCTCTCTGTCTGTCTGTCTCTCTCTTTCTCTCTGTCTGTCTGTCTCTCTCTGTGTCTCTCTCCCTCTCTCTGTCTCTGTCTCTCTCTCTGTCTCTCTCTCTCTGTCTCTCTCTCTCTCTGTGTCTCTCTGTTTCTCTGTCTCTCTGTCTCTCTCTGTCTCTCTCTCTCTGTCTCTCTCTCTTTCTCTCTGTCTCTTCCTCTCTGTCTCCTCCTCTCTCTCTCTCTGTCTCTCTCTCTCTCTCTCTCTGTGTCTCTCTGTTTCTTTGTGTCTCTGTCTCTGTCTCTCTCTTTCTCTTTCTCTCATTTCTGGGGAGGTCTAAGGGGCATCCAAGAGTCCTGTGCCCCACCTCCCCCCCAGCTCAGTGAGCTCTGGGCTGGGCCTGAGTTCAAAACCAGCCCCAAACACTTCCTAGCTGGTTGACCCTGTGGGGAGTCACGTGAGCATCACCTCCCTCAGTTTGTTCATCTGTAAAATGGGGATCATAACAGCATCTCCCTGCCAGGGTGGTTGTGAGGATCCAGCGAGAGTGTATTTGTAAATATTTGTATTTGTCAAAAAAAAAATGATTGATTGATTATTTCCACTAGCTTTTTGTTGATTCTCTAGGATTCTTTAAGTAGACCATCATATCTTCCCTGAAGAATGATAGTTTGGTCTCCTCATTGCCAATTTTATTACCTTCAATTTCCTTTTCTTCTCTAATTGCTACTGCTAGTGTTTCTAGTACAATGTTAAATAATAGAGGTGATAATGGGCATCCTTGTTTCACTCCTGATCTTATTGGAAATGCATCTACTTTATCCCTATTGCAGATGATGTTGGCTGATGGTTTTAGATAAATACTGTTTATTATTTTTAGGAAAGACCCTTCTATTCCTATTCCTATACTTTCTAGTGTTTTCAATAGGAATGAGTGTTGTATTTTGTCAAAGGCTTTTTCTGCATCTATTGAGATAATCATGTGATTTCTGTTGGTTTCCTTGTTGATATGGTCATTTATGTAGATGGTTTTCCTGATATTGAACCATCCTTGCATTCCTGGTATAAATCCCACCTGATCATAGTGAATAACCCTCATGATTACTTGCTTGAATCTTTTTGCAAGTATCCTATTTATGATTTTTGCATCTATGTTCATTAAGGAGATTGGTCTATAGTTTCTTTCTCTGTTTTTGACCTGCTTGGCTTTGGAATCAGTACCATATTTATGTCATAAAAGGAATTTGTTAGAACTCCCTCTTTGCTTATTATGTCAAATAATTTGTAAAGTATTGGGATTAGCTGCTATTTGAATGTTTGATGGAATTCACTTGTGAATCCATCAGGCCCTGGGGATTTTTTCTTAGGGAGTTCTTTGATGGCTTGTTCAATTTCTTTTTCTGATAAGGGATTATTTAAGAATTCTATTTCTTCTGTTATTAAAATCTAGGCAATTCATATTTTTGTAAATATTCATCCATATCACCTAGATTGGCATAGTTATTGTTATGTAATTGGGCAAAATAGTTTTTAATGATTGCCTTAATTTCCTCTATTTTGGAGGTGATGTCTCCTTTTTCATCTATGATACTGTTAATTTGGTTTTCTTCTTTCCTTTTTTATTAGATTGACCAGTGCTTTGTCTATTTTGTTTGTTTGTTTTTTCAAAATACCAGCTTCTACACTTATTTATTAGTTCAATAGTTCTTTCACTTTCTATTTTATTAATTTCTCCCTTAATTTTTAGGATCTCTAGTTTTCTTCTGGGGATTTTTAATTTGTTCACTTTCAAGTTTTTTTGATTTGTATGTACAATTCACTAACCTCTGCCCTCCCTAATTTGTTAATATATGAACTCAAGGATATAAATTTTTTCCTGAGTTCTGCTTTGGTTGCATCCAATAGATTTTGAAAGGATGTCTCATCATTGTCATTTTCTTCAATGAAATTAAAAATTGTTTCTATGATTTGTACTCTAACTAACTGATTTTGGAGAATCATATTATTTAATTTCCAATTAATTTTTGATTTGGCTCTCCATATTCCCTTACTGATTATTATTTTTATTGCATTATGATCTGAAAAGGTTGCATTTATTATTTCTGCTTTTCTGCATTTGTATGCCATGTTTTTATGACCTAGTACATAGTCAATCTTTGTGAATGTACCATGTGCTGCTGAAAAGAAGTTGTATTCCTTTTTGTCCTGATTTATTTTTCTCCATATATCTAATAACTCTAATTTTTCTAGGATTTCATCCATATCTCTTACCTCTTATTTATTTTTTTATTTAATTTATCTAAATTTGATAGTGATAGGTTCAGGTCTCACACTAGTATAGTTTTACTATCTAGTTCCTCCTTCAGTTCCACTAGTTTCTCCTTTAGACATTTGGATTCTATGCCCTTTGGTGCATACATGTTGATTAGTGATATTTCTTCATTGTCTATACTCCCATTTATCAGGATGTATTTATCTTCCTTATCCCTTTTAATCAGATCTATTTTTACTTTGGATTTGTCAGATATCATGATTGAAGCTCCTGTCTTCTTTCCATCAGTTGAGGCCCAATAGGTTTTGTTCCAATCTTTAATTCTAACTTTGTGAGTGTGTTTCTTGTAGACAACATATGGTAGAATTTTGGATTCTAATCCACTCTCCTAATTTTTGTTGTTTTATGGGTGAGTTGATCCCATTCACATTCAAACTTATGATTGTCCCTTGTGTATTCCCCAGCATTTTGATATCCTCTCCTAGTTCTGTCCTTTCTTCTTTTGCTATATCCTTTTAAAAAAGTGGTTTGCTTTTAATCAAACCCCCTAATCCCCTCCCTTAATATGCTTCCCTTTCTGGCTCCTCCCTTTTTGTTCAGTTATTATATTTTTAGGGTCTGTTAAGTTCCCTCCCCCCTTTCCCTCCCTTTTTGTTCTCCCTTCCCCCCTATTCCCCTTAGTTTTCCCTTCTCACTTTCCCTGTTGGATAAGATAGAATTCAAGACCCCAATGGATATAGATGCTCTTTCCTCTCAGAATTGATTTCACTGAGAGTAAGGTTTAAGTATTATTTATTAGCACTCTCTTCCTCGCCTTCTTATAAAAGTATTCTTCCCCTCCCCTTCTCATGTGTATCTTTGTGTGATAAAGATTATCCTATTTATTTTATTTTTTCAAGTATCTCTTGGTGACATCTTTAATTCCCCCCTCCCTTTTTATTTTTTTGCATATCATCTTATAGCACTTATTACCCCAATCTCTTCCTGTGAATGATTCTTCTAATTACTACAATAGTGAATATAATTTTTGAGTTACAAATAACATTTTCCCCATATATTAATATAAATAATTAGATCGTATTGTAGTTCTTAAAAAAAGAAAATTTGAATAAAAAATGTTTTCCCCCTTTTCCCTCTCTTTCTTATTTACCTTTTCCTGGTTATCTTGATATTTCTGTTTGGATATCAAACTTTCCACTTAGTTCTGGTCTTTTCTTTATAAATACATGGAAATCTTCTATTTTGTTGAATGTCCATACTTTCCCTTGGAAGTATATAGTCAGTTTTGATGGATAGGTGATCCTTGTTAGAAGACACAGTTCTCTTGCCTTTCTGAATATCATATTCCAAGCCTTGAGGTCCTTTACTGTGTAAGCTGCCAGATCTTGTGTAATCCTGATTGATGTTCCTTGATATCTGAATTGTCTCTTTTTTGCTTCTTGTAAAATTTTCTCCTTAGCTTGGAAGCTCTTGAATTTCGCAATTTCATTCCTGGGAGTTGTCTTTTGAGGATTTAGTTTAGAGGATGTTCTATGAACTCTTTCAATGGCTATTTTTTCCCCTTGTTTGAAAAAATCAGGGCAGTTTTCTTGGATAATTTCTTGTAATATGACGTCAAGATTTCTGTTTATTTCTGGGTTTTCAGGTAGACCAATGATTTTCAAATTATCTCTTTGTGCTCTGTTTTCCTGATCTGTCATCTTTTCAGTGAGATATTTTGTGTTTTCTTCTATTTTGTCAGTCTTTTGACTTTGCTTTATTAATTCTTGCTGTTTTGCAGGATCATTGGTTTCTAGCTGCCCAATTTTGGTCCTTAAGGCCTGGTTTCCTGTTATCTTTTGGTTTTTGGCTTTAATCTTTTGAATTTCCTTTTCGGTTTTGTCTATCCTGCTTTTCGTGACTTCCAGCTGTTTCTCCAATTGGAGTTCTTATCCTTTAAACTGTTATTTTCTCTTTGAACTATTTCCCACTTTTCATTCCAGTAGGCTTCCATTTTTATGATAAGTTCCAATTTAAATTCTTCAAGAGCTTGTGGACAATTTCCATTTTTTGTAAGGTTTTGGTGCATTTATTTGAATTTCCTCTTCTATTTTCTCTGTAGCCTGGGTTTTTCCCTCTATAAAAATTTTCCAGGGTCAGTGCCTTCTTCTTGTTTTTCTTGCTGGAGGAAGGTTGTTGCTCCTGGGCACTATTTGCCATCACTGTGGAGGTTATTCCTTCCCTTTTTAGTCAGATATCTGAGTAAGATGGGCAGGCTCTCTGTGTATGGAGTTAAGGAGCAAGGATTTTGCCTGAGGTAATCTCTGGAATCTCTGCAGCTTCTGCTGTTTGGTGCCCTTCTCTCTGCTATCTTTCCGTGAGCACCCATGGTCTGGGCTCTTTAGCCTGCTGGGATTTCAGATGTAACTGCTCTCAGGGGTAGTTCTTTGGTAGTCTTAGTCAGCTGCCAAGGACCTAGATGTGCCCCCACACTCACTCTAGAGGTGCCACTTGCTCACTCACTGATTCTGGAATGCTGGCTCTGATTCTGGCTCCATAGGTGGGGTGGGGGCGGGTAGATCAGCTCACATTTTGGTGGGAGCTTTTTCACCCTAGTGTGGCTATGCCCAAATCCCACATACCTTCAATGCTGCACCCTACTGTAGAGTCCCTTTATTCAAATGAATTTGAGTTTTTTGGTCTTTTAAGGTAGTCTATATCAGTAGGTACTAAGGAGAGGAAGCATCCTGCATCTAGACTGCCATCATGTTTACCCAGAAGTCAAGAGGTGGATCTATTCTTGCAAGTGGCTTAACATTTGAGGGGCTGCTAGGGCCCCTAAAGAGGGGCTCGCTGAGGAATGGGCTCATAGATGCCACGTAAACTCTTATCATTTTCTTGATTTGGAGAGTTAATCTTCTTTTCTTAAAATTTTTTCTCAAAAATTTTTAAGTCTGGATTTTACAAAAATTGTACAAAGATCAAATTTAAAAGACTGTGTAAAAATGGAGACTTGAATCCAGGACTTCAATCCCCAGAAGTCCTTGCTCCACTTCCTCAGAATGCTTTGTAATCCCACTGAGTTCTCACCTGGGCCAAGAGCAAATGATTATTTAAAGGGTCTCTGGCATAGGCAGGGCTCTTCTCTTCCTGTCTCTGCTGGCAAGTAGACACATCTCATGACATGAGTGAAATTGAATTTGGGCCTCTTGGCCCACCTGGCACATGCCTTACTTACTTGTATTTTCTTAAATTCTCAACCTTTAATAAAATTCTAAAAATATAATACTCCTTGCAGAGTGAAACAAATTTCTACCTGCCTCAGTTTCCCAAAATTTTAATCTTTACAGCTTGGCATAACCACTTCAGGAAAATGAAATATTCTCATTCTTATGATTCTTTTCTTTATTGATCTTTAGTTCAGGCTTTAGTAGCTACTGCCTAGAAATTTTTTTTAAGCCATTTCTCCAAGATGCTTTTTTTAGAAAAACCATCTTGATCAGCTCCTGCCGACAGCCATCCATCTGCTTCGGACTTTCTTGAGCCCTTCACCTGCCCACCCCAGCTGACTGCTCAGGCTCCCAGCCCTGCTTTCCTGCATTTCCGCTTCCACCCCAGACCAGTTTGCTGTTTGACCCAGATTGCAGCTCACCTGCCACCCCGGCTGCCTGCTCCTGCTCTGGCTGCTGCTCCTGGTCTTTCTCTCGCTCACCTGGCCCACCTGATTCAACCTAGATTGCAATCACCTGGTGACCTGCCTACCCAACAAACTCCAGCCTTGGAGCAGATCAGCTCATCACTCAAGACTCATTTCTACTAGCTGGTAAAAAATGGGGGTATTGACCACGTGGGCGGATGGTAGGAGGGGAGAGAGACAAGAGGGAAAGAAGAAAGGTTTTTTTTCAAGCAGGAACTTAAAAGCATGGCTATTTTACAAGGATATCTTTTCATTGCATTGATCCTTTTATTGACTTCACCCTTCCTGTAACCCTTTATCTAACTTTGGGGAGGCAACTGGGTGTCTCAGTGAACTGAGATCCAGGCCTAGAGACGGGAGGTCCTGGGTTAAAATCTGGCCTCAGATACTTCCCAGCTGTGGGGCCCTGGATGGGTCCCTTAACCCCCATTGCCTAGCCCTTACCACTCTGCCTTCCAACAATAGGCATCTAAATGGATAATTAATTAAAAAAAAAAAACAACCAAAGAACTTTAAAGAGACTTTTAAGGCATTTCAGGCTCCAATGGTTTCTACAAATCTCTGTATTCTATTGCATTTTACTGTTTGCTTTGTTTAAGGTTTAACTTTGTGATTTTAAGTTCATATATTACTGCATTCCATATTATTCTGTTACACTGAATCATTTTAATGTACTGAGTTTTGACTACTGTTAAATCATCTTGCTTTTACCCTATAACCATACTGAACATATATCATTGTAATTAAGCCCATATATGAAAAAACAGCTTTGCTATTTTTTACTTTGTAGATGGACTTCGTCAGAACTGGTTACAATTGCTATAACAACCTTTGGAAAATTTAATGTGCTAAATATCTTAACTGATTTTAAGGGTTTTTTAAACATGATTTTTGGAATTTTTCTTAACAATCTCTGGTCATTTTTGCCCACCCCTACCATGAGGTAAGGCCCATTCTAGTAGCTGAAGTGAAATACATTTTATAACCCCCAACCTTCCCGCATTTCTAAATTTGTGAATGGAAATTGGGGCAGTTAATCTCGGAGCATTTGTATCCCTCAAAAGTCTCCAAAAAAGGAGCACCTTTCATTTATACTCTTCAGCTCACTACTTAACTTCCACCAAAATATCTAGGTTTCTTGATGATGTTCTAAACCCAAAATGAGTTTTATTTGTTTAAAAATATGTTTAATTACCAAGGTTGAAAGATTTGCTATGATTTGTGACAAGTATCCATTTTTTTTTAAAATGCCATACAGCAACTTATGTGAAATATGATAGTGTTTGTTTGCTATTGTAATTAATTGGGCTATTGAGAATTTGGGGGATATTGGTACCACATATTTGTACTACTATTCTTTAAAAATGAATAATGTTACCTTGTTCAATTCATTTGTTCATACTTACAGTGGATCATGGTAGATATGAAGAGGAAATGGATCTCATTTTTGGTGAGAAAGCCTTGTAATCTTTATTTTCTTAGCTGACACAGAGTGTCAATGATAATAAGCTATATTTTTGAATTTTTAAAAAAACTTATATTTTTCTTGCATGTGAAATATACTATTTCAGTTTTTTTGTTTTTTCTCTCCTTTTTATATTTGAAACATGTCACCAGCATTAAGATTTTCTTTAACCTTTTGATTTTGCAGTAATATAAGTTTAAAATACATTTGTCAATGCATGACCCAAAAGCTAGAGACCATAAAAATGATGCCACTAATTATTTAAAAAATTATGGGACTTTGCTTAATGATTCTGTCTGATTCCAGGATAAGATATACACAAAAGAGCCATTGCACAGGGCCAAAGAAAACCCAATCCAGGATGGATGGATGCACTTCTAGGCCAATGCAAAGGTTTTGAACCTAGTGTGAAGACTCGAGGTTACTGTGTTTAACATTGCTAGACATAGACTTTCCTTGTGTCCACACTCACTCTGAAAATACAGACGAGTATCCCCAAAACCTTGGCTCCTATAATCTGGTCCCCTTTTCTGCCTTTCATAGTGTGTTACCTTTCTGTAGTCCTGGCTACTGAACTGGGTAAATGCATCATTGCTTAGATCATTTTAATTGGGCCCTGATTCAAGGTCCTGTTATAGATTTATTTTTCTTTTACTTTGAATTTTTACACATAAGACTTTGATAGTCTATATTTTCATCCAGAAATTTTTCTTTTCTTTTGGATTTTTATGATATCTTTAATTTCTCTTACCAATTGATTCATATACCTCATACTTCAGCCATGCATCCCTAAGTGATCCTGTACTTTTTCAATCACCCTCTTAATGGGGGAATGTAAAAAATATCATTATTTAAATCGCCAAGTTTAAATTCCTTTTGAGAAGAATTTTAGGTAAAGAAAGATGCTACCTCTCTGAATCCAAAAACTGAACTGTTGGAGAAGATACCATGAAGATGCCTCCAGATCACAACCTGCACAAGAATGAACTTTGGGTGTAGTTGATTGAACATTTATTTGTATGTATGTTTTCATGCCAAATGGGGACTGCCCCCTAACCGGCTTTTTGTCAATGCGTCCAGAAATTATTGGTTTTGTTCTTTTTTTCTCTTATCCTCAAATTATTGTAATCTTTAAATTGATTATGTTTTTATGATCCTTTGGGGAAGTCCTTCTTCTCAGAGGATCAAATGGAGGAATGTAAAAATGGAGACTTGAATCCAGGACTTCAATCCCCAGAAGTCCTTGCTCCACTTCCTCAGAATACTTTGTAATCCCACTGAATTCTCACCTAGGCCATGAGAAAATGATTATTTAAAGGGTCTCCACCGTAGGCGGGGCTCTTCTCTTCCTGTCTCCGCTGGCAAGCAGACGCATCTCATGATGTGAGTGAAATTGAATTTGGGCCTCTCAGCCCACCTGGCAAGTGCCTTTCTTACTTGTATTTTCTTAAATTCTCAACCTTTAATAAAACTCTAAAAATATAATACTCCTTGCAGAGAGAAACAAATTTCTACCTGCCTCAGTTTCCCAAAATTTTAATCTTTACAACTGTTTGGGTACAACAAATGGCTTAGTGGATATTCAGGTCTGGAGATAGGAGGTCATGTGTTCAAACCTGGTCTCAGATACTTCTTAGCTGTGTGGCTTTAGGCAAATCATTTAACCCCCATTTCCTAGCTTTTACTGCTCTTCTTACTTTGGAATCAATAGTATCAATTCTAAGCAGAAAGTAACATAATTTTTATGTCTCCTTCTGGGTCTGGACAAATGCAAACGATTAAAAAAATACTACAGGCACTTAAAAACTTCACAACTCTGTTCCTATCTCGGTTTCTCATCTTCTACTCTACAACCCAATTACATTGAACTACTTGTTTTCCTTACATACAGTACTAATTTCTTGTCTCTGTGTCTTTGCACTAGCTAAACCCCCCCCTGCATTTCTAGATTCTTCTCCTTCTTCATCTGTGCCTTCTGACTTACTTGGCTTCCTTGAAGACTGAGCTCAAAGTCCACCTTCTGAGAGTCATTTCCTATTCTTCTCTCTAGCATCACTCTACTTCCAGTGTCTTTCCTCTGATACAACCTTCCATTGATACTGCACATATCTTGTATACACACAATTTTGTGCATGTGATCTTCCCCTATAACAATGTGAGCTCATTGAGGGCAGGGACCTGACTTTTGCTTTTGCTTCTATTACTGGCATATAGCACAATATCCAGCACATAGTAATCTCTTAGCAAATACTTATTTATTTTAACCCAGCAGTACCACTATACTACTAGGTCTGGATCCCAAAGAAATCAAACATAGGGGAAAGGATTCTACTTGTACAAAAATATTTGTAGCAGCTCTTTTTGTAGTGGCAAAGAAAGGAAAAGTAGTACTGAAGGGATGTCCATATGAAGGGATGTAATAAAATATTATTGCACCATAAGAAATGATGAACAAGATGATCACCAAAAAAACCTGGAAAGATATATGAAGTGGTACAAAGTAAAATGAGCAGAACCAAAATAATTTTGTGCACAGTAATAGCAATTATATATAATGATCAACTGTGAATGACTTATCTTAGCAATGCAAAGACCAAGGACAGCTCCAAGGAACTCATGATGAAAAAGGCTCTCTACCACCATAGAAGAAACTGACAGAATATGAATGTAGAATGTAGCATACCATTCTTCACTTTATTTCCTCTCTGAATTTTTCTTTAGTGTAAGTAATATGTGTCTTCTTTCACAACATGATGAACATGCAAATATGTATTCTATGTTAAGACACTCCCAACCTATATTATATTACCTGTCATCTTGGGGAGGAGGAGGAGTCGAAAGGAGAGAATATAGATGGCAAAGAGTCAGAGAAAAATTAATAAAAATTATATCAACATGTAAAAATATTTTTAAAATAAAACAAAAGACAAAGACTTATTTTCTGGCCAACTAAAGAAAGTTGGATGTTATAAAACAGACTGAAACCCTAGATTTATAGCTTGGCTAAGCTAACTCAATGGTAACCTTGGCAAAGCCACATTTGACCAAGTCATCTTGCCCAAATGAGATTTTATTTACATTATGAAAGTAGAAGCCAACATTCCTGAACTCACAAAAGAGTTGTGACACTCAGATTAGTAGCTTCCTGGAAGAGTAAGGCATTAATAATTCAGTTAGACATTTTCAGTCCCTCCACAGAAGGGTCAGAACCCTCTGCCTCAACAAGCATATCCTTTAAGCATACTGATAGGTGAGCCACATTTCTGGTTGGCTAATTGTGAATCCCTTTACTTTCATATACTGCAATCTCTCTCACACATTTTAATTTCTTTAAATGTGTTTCAATTTAGAAAAAAAAAAATATATATATATATATATCTTAAGTAATCAGATTTGCTCAAGTTTTCCACTTGCTGATATTGCCTGGGTCAAATACTTGAAAATTTTGTTAAGAGGCTTGGATCAAAGTGAGCCAAATTGATTTGGACCTTGTTCAATAAAACTTCTCCTCCATCATCGCCAAACTTTAAGCAATTTCATAAAAAAAGCTAACTGCTTGGAGAAAGCTACAGATGCTTCCATTCTCAGAAGGAATTAAGTCTTGGGCTCAGTATCAGAAGCTAGAGATTACATCTAATTAGTGATAATGAAGACAGAAAAAGCAGAAAGTGATACCTTGGTCAGTGTAAAAGACAGTTGGGCCAATCACTCAAAAAGAGGAACAAAGAAGGGATTAGTAATAGTACAACCTTGAATATAATTGCACCAAAGGACCTTAAGGAGGGTCTGAGCAAGTGACAAGGGTCATGATTTCCAACACAGTCTGGTCAGGAACTGTTAAGCTTCAAGGTCACTGTATCCAAAAGGCACCAGGATAGTGGTTTCTTTTTCTCCAGAAAGGCCATGATTCCCTCCCCAGATGTTAGCAAAGTTGGGATAGTCTCAGACCAGACTGGTTCCATCTGATAAAAGGCTGATCCAAAAAATAAAAGAGAAGATTTCAAATACTAATTCAGTGGTACTGGACATATTCTTTACTGCCTCACCTATGTATAAAACATGGCACTGATACTAAAAGGGAAAGAAGGATACAAAGAAGCATAAGACAGATTCTGCCCTCTTACTAGAAGGAAGACAACTACAAAAATAACTCCAAAAACCTAGGAGAATGTAAAAGTAAACAGAAAAGGTACAAAATGCCATGAGAGGTTTCAGGAGGTTCAATTCATTTCAGTACAGGAAGAAATCAGAGAAATAGCTAGCATTTAATTGAATAGCCAGTGCCTCCAAGAAAATGAGTCAAATATAATTAAGACCTTACTGCCCTATAGCCAAGGAACTCTTAGACTGAGAGTATAATCTGATCCAGGAAGATGCTGCTGTTATGAGCCTGATGGTGTGAATAACAAAAATCTAAGAGGAAAAGTGACTGTGGCAAATGAATAAAGACCTAATATGGTTTTCAGATTCTCAGCATATATTCAGTCTAGTATATAGCACATGGTGCATAGCACATACTCCCTACCACACATTCAAGTGGCCCTTATTCTCTAAGAGGTTATAGCTTAAGTCAGAATGATCCATCACATAAAGTTGCTTCCCAATATACACTGATTATTTGGAGAATCTATTTTTTTATTTCTTTTATTTCTCCCTATCTACCTGAATCCTTATGACACTTATGGAAGAATGTGTCACAGGGGGCAGCTGGGTGGCTCAGTGGATTGAGAGTCAGGCCTAGAGATGAGAGGTCCTAGGTTCAAATGTGACCTCAGACACTTCCCAGCAGTGTGACCCTGGGCAAGTCACTTAACCCCCATTGCCATTCTTGCCAATACACAATATTGACTCCAAGACAGAAGGTAAGGGTTTAAAAAAAAATGTCACACCTTTTCTTTGCTGTGGAATTCCCATCAGCTTTTGGCAAAAGCAAAATAATTCTGACCTAACACTAATAGGACATACTGAGCAGAGAGTGAGTGACTCAATAGAAATTCATACTTATCCAGACTTGTTTAGAGGCAGAAAACATTCACAGTTCTGAAACCATTTTCCCTGCAGGATTCAAGTGGGCATAATTGTTTATCAGATTGTTCCTTTTTGAAAAGAGCTAGTTTGTACCACATTGAGTTGAGGTGAGGGTGGGGAGGTTTCCTAAGCATCAACTTCTAAACCTTTGGTTACTTCCGTTCCATCAGACCTAGTTAAGTCATTCTAGTAGCCCATTGCCTAAAGGAGGAAAAGGAATTCCTTGACAGATGAATATAATGTATTTAAATTCTATAATAATAATAATAATATCACACATTTTTAGACTACTTTAAGATTGAAAAATTGCTTAGCAACCACAAACCTGGAAGGGAGGGGGGGGGGGAAGTGAACAAGTACTAATATGCCTGTTTTATAGACAAACAAACAAACAAAGGCTCACATAGGTGTAATAGATGATATTTGAGGATATATTTGATGGATAAGTGATAACTAATAGATTAGATAGTTATCTTCCTTTTGCCTACCCTCCTCCCTCTATATCTCCCTTCCTCTCTCTTTCAATCTCCCTTCCTCTCCTCTTCTTCCCTTCAGTTTTCCCTTTCCCCCTTCTTCTTCAGTCTCCTTCTAAGTCACTCAGGGTGAGCTATGATGTTTCAGAAGAAATACTCTTTTCTCTTCTTCATCTCAAGTAAGGGTTTATTGGGGAAAACAGGAAATATAGAAGATGAAGGTAAGAGGGGTGGAGGTTTCCCTATTATCTACAGTGAGTCTTAGGTTGGAGGATTTTGAGAGAAATGACAATTCAGTCACTACCATGAAACAGAGCAAGTCAGAAAGAGATATATGGACTATTGTCCTTCTTCTGCCTTCAAATTAGCCAGGTCACCTCCAACTTAATTATCCCAAGTCCCAGAGATAAATCCAGGTTTTTCTTTCAAAGTCACCACCATCAGCCCAAAGACCTCAAAACAGTCAGCAGTTGGCTCTTGCCTCCAACTGTTTCCTGTTGATCTTAAAATTTATCAGACTCTACCTTAGAACATTTGGTTAACGCTATTCCCATTTAAACAATGAAGGTACTTGATCAGGAATGTATTGGGAACTTTAAAATTACTCCATTCAAATTTAGGCATACTTTAGGGGAAGATAAAGTTGTGAAACTCCTTAGTGAACAATGAAGGTACTTAACTCATACTTATAGTGAGGCCAAAAGCCCTTAAGCTAGATCTATTTTTAGATTTAATACAAAAGGGTGCTAAGTACCTATGAAGGTCAAATTAATCACTAAAAGGTCAGGCAACTTGCAAGGGACAACCTTAGCAAAGAGATGTGACATACTCAGAAGTTTTAGTCTACCCAGAGAAGGTGATAACAAGATGTGAATTAAGAATGGTCAGTCCTTTGGAAAACGTCTACTGTGATTGGTAGATGTGAAAATTAAGGGGAGGTGACATAGGAGAAAATTCTCTTTAAAAGGAGGTCAGAGGCCCCTGGACTTAGTTCAGCTTAGGAAGCTGAATTGCAGGCTCTCGGTGGCTGAACTTAGTTGAGCTCAGGAGCTGAACTGGAGGGAATCTCTGAACACTAGTTTTGCTTGGAAGGATCTTGTGGTGAGTGATTAAAGACTGACTTAGTTTTCTCTCTTAAGGAGAAAGACCTAGGCCATTGGCCTAGGCCCTATTTCCTCTTACTCTCTCTCTCTCTCTCCCTTTCCTTAATTCCTTAATTTGTATTAATTAAAATCTCCATAAAACCCAGCTGACTTGGGTATTTCATATTTGGGAATTTTTCCCCTGGCAACCACTTATTGTTGATATAAAATCAATACTCTAAAAATTATCTTTATGCTTTTGGCAATTCAAAGTCTTGAACCGTCTGTAACATTCTCAGTCATGTTCCAAAAGGAATCTTCATTTGACTGACAGTTGATCAATCTCCAGCTTCTTGTCTTACTGCATTTTCTTATAATTTCTCTCTTCTTCACACAGGTTAATGATTTATCTAAGAACCTGGCACATTAGCAACAAAGCCAATATGTGAACCTGGTGGTACCCAACTCCAATCTCAGCACTCTTTATAAGGCTTATAAGGCTATCCCTCATGATGACAAGATTAAAAGATAATAAGATACAGTGAGAAATGGGCTGAACATGGAGTCTCAGGAACTGGGTTTGCATCTTGAAATTACTTCTCAGTAGCTGAATACTATTGGACAAGTAACTAAAGCTCTATTTGAATTCAACACCATTGGATAGTGAAGAGAGTAGCAATACTTCCTTAGGTATTTACTTAGCTGTGACCCTGCTACTAAATTTTTTTTCAGCTCATCAGTAAAATAGAGATAATAATAGTATTCACCTCACATAGTCATTATGAGAATCAAGTGACCTAATGCATGTATAATATCTTGCAAACCATACTTTATAAATTATTATTAGTATTATTATCTTCATTATTATTATTTTAATGAAGAAATACATGATATGAATACAAAGTGGTTAAAGGGGTAAATATAATAGTAGACATGGGGATCAATAAAATGTTAGTTAATATGTCTTATTTTTACATTTTTTAATTATAAAGATATTTTATTTTACCAATTACATATAACAAATTACCGCATAAGGTTATTTGATCCAATTGTCTCCCTCCTTCCATTCCCTTCCCCTTCCAGAAGCTGACAAGCAATTTGATCTGGGTTGTACATGTATTATCAGGTAAAATAGATTTCCACATTGATCATTTTTGTAAGAGAATAATCATGTAAAACCAGAACCCCATAACAAAAACCCAAATAAACTAAAGTGAAAAGTTGCATGCTTTCATTGGCATTATGACTCCAACAGTTGTTTCTTTGGAGGTTGTAGCATCCCAGATATATTATCATCTTGAAAGTATTATTGATGTATTAATATTGTAACCTGTGAATTTCAAAACTACTCAACCCTATTCAGACCATTCTTTAGAAGATGGGATTTAGCTATTTCCTGATCAATAATAATAGAAATACTTGGAATAACAGAATCAGGTCTTGGAAACTACAATCTCCACCCTACTCAGGGTAACAAGATCAGGAAGGGCTGCAGCAAAACTCAAGATTTAATTATTTGAGAATATGGCCTTCAACAGACATGTGCAAAAAGGACAGACCTCTGGGCGGTCCTAGGTCAAGCTAGAGCCACCATTGGCACATGTGAAAGACAGGAAGTGAGGTAGAGGACAGCTCAGGAGTTCTGGGGACTTCCTGTGTGGAGGAAAGTGAGATGGTTGGAGCCTGGTGCTTGGAGTGGAGGAGCCCTCTGACTGTTTCTCCATTTTGGCCACGTGAGTAATAGGGACTGATCTCTTTTCTTTGCCTCGGCTATCCAGGGCCTTGGGCCTTTGGCTCAGCTTAAGCAGAGTGGGTATTTAAGCCCTATTTCCTTCTCTCCCTTTTCCCCTTCTCTCTCTCTCCCTCTAATACTTTTCTTCCTCCTGTTTGTAACTAAAACACCATAAAAAGGTTGACCGCTGACTTGAGTTTTCATTTAGGAATTACATAGCTGAATTCCTTGGCGACCCTAAAGTAATATATATCAGTCTTTTAAAGTGATTTCCATATCACAAACCTAAGTACTCATATACCAAATACATGATCATGTTACTTCTTGATTATTGTATTTCCAAATCTTAAGTCCAATGGTCAAAAGAATTCCTGGGCAGGACATTAGCTGCCACAGGGTCCTACCTACCTCCTTTATAGACCACATTCCATACAAAGTCACATGTTTGATTAACCTCGTCCTCTATGATCATATGGTTATAAATTGAGCTAATGTTAAATCCTATGCCATGTCACATATTTATTAGCTTCCTCCCACTCCACATTCCTGGATTCTTCAATAAAAGTTTAGGAACATGTGCAGTACCTTCTCTCTCAATACCATCAGAGGATCAAGGACAATGGAACCCATATTTTTTAACTCCTTGTTTCTGAGTCTTTCTTCCTGTCTCTGTCTCTATCTCTCTCTCTCCCCCTTCCTCCTTTACCCATTTTCCCTCAGTTTTTTACCCATTTTTCCTCATTTCCTTCTCAGGTGTCCATCCACGAAAATATTAATTTGTAGCTGCAGGCAGTTACAGAGGTAGATCACATTCTTTGTTATATATCCCAGAAAACTGTACTAGATCACTATATCACTGAGAGTAGCTAAGTCTATTGCACTTGATCATTTCATAATATTGCTGTTACTATGTGCAGTATTCTCCTGGTTCTGTTTATTTCTCAGTTAATGTGTTTCTTCTAATGGTAGAGAAAGGCAAGGTTGGGGTTAAAATGGCAGTCATTCACCCAATCCCCATTTTGTCATAAGGCACCACTCTGTCACATAGGTTCTCTTAAGGTAGGCAGATTTTATTTCCTCAGGAATCAAACCAGAGTTTTCCCTGATAAAGATTTTCCAACATCTTATCTTGGTTTCCTGGCTTCTTGTTATCTCAGTTCCTTATTTTCCCCCTGGCTGGTACAATCTGAGTCCTGTATACTGTGACAAGGAAATCACTTTAAAAGACTGATATATATTAATTTAAGGTCACCAAGGAATTCAGCTATGTAATTCCTAAATGAAAACTCAAGTCAGCAGTCAACCTTTTATGGAGTTTAATTACAAACAGGAGGAAGAAAGGTATTAGAGATAGAGAGAGGGAGAGAGAGAGAGAGAGAGAGAGAGAGAGAGGGAGAGAGAGAGAGAGAGAGAGAGAGAGAGAGAGAGAGAGAGAGAGAGAGAGAGAGAGAGAGAGAGAAAGGGGAGAGAAGGGAATAGGGCTTAAATACCCCTTCTGTTTAGGCTGGGCCAAAAGGCCCAAGCCCTTAGATAGCTGAGGCAAAGAAAAGAGATCAGTCCCTATCACTCACGTGACCAAAATGGAGAAACAGTCTCAGGGGCGTCCACCTCCAGCTTCCTTCAGAGCAAACTTCTCAAAGCACCACCTCTCAGAGCCAAAAACCTCTCCAACCAACCACCCCTCAGTCCTCAGACCCCTCTATCTTTAAGGAAACCATCCAAGTTCCCTCCCCTCAGTTCTCACATCTACCAATCACTGTCCATGTCTTCCCTGTGCCAATGGTGGTTCTAGCTTAACCCAGGACCGCCCAGAGGTCTGTGGCCTTGCACATGTCCGTTGAAGATCATATTCTCAAATAATTAAATCTTGATCCTTTGCTGCAGCCCTTCCTAAATCCTGTTAGGACTGAGTGGGGTGGAAATTGTATTTTCCAAGACCTGGTTCTGTCATTCCAAGTATCTATATTGTATCAATTCTAATATCAATCATGACTCAAAGAACTTCCTGTTCTATGCTTAAGCATAGGTCAAAGCCCTTTCCATTGTTCAGCAAAAGGTTTCTGTCCTAAAGTAATCTTAAGAAGGGAGGAGGAGGAACCTCCCATGCCAATGGGGTTCACATTCCAATAGAGTTCCCACTATCAATAGGAAATTTTTCAAGTATGAAATTTCCCAATGGTGAAATTTCCAACATTTATAAGTCTAAGAAATTTTAAGGTTTACAATACTATACTAGCTACTTTTCCCATCCCTCAGTTAAAGGGCATAAAATTGCTGAGCACCATAGAAGGGTGGGTTATTCAGAATGGAAAGATCTATATATCCTGCTATTCGACTCTACTTCAACTGGCCACAGAAACCTGCTATTATAAGTGACTCTTTTAACAGGGATATTGATGAGGGCTTCTCCCACCATCTCTAGGGAAGCAGCTCAGTTACTGAGTAACCCATCATCTTTTTCTTGTAAACTGTCTTGATAGTGGTGGGTAAGCTTTTTTTTCCCCCTTTTCACCCTCCTGGGACCTAATCCACCAGTGTGAGGTAAAAGATGGGGAGAAAGATAGCCCATAAGAATGGCTATTACCAGGGTGTAAAGGTGCTCTCTGAGTCCATACTTATAAACTAAAGCTTCTAATTGATATACTTACCTTTCATCAACTGATAAATATATTCAAAATCAATTCATCAGGGGCAGCAGTATGCTGGCCAGTGTTTAACAACAGACTATCCTGGAAAAAAAGAAATGTTTTCATGACCCTCTTTAAAGTCTATTATTAACATTTGCTCTATCACTTTCTTAAAATAAATAAAGCCCTAATTTGTAGTTTTTGCCAGTTCCCAAGGGGTAAATGTTCACAATGAAAAATTTAACAATTGGTGGTCTCAATCCATAAACTGGATCCAGGACAAACCTGGTCATGGGTTAATTTCCATTCTTCACCCCATTCATGCACAGACATGATCCTTACCCTCATAAAGCTTCTGATCTAGGATCAGAAGTGTTTATGATATCTGAAATTCTGGTCATGTTTTTAATCATCAAGAGCCTTTCACACTCCTTCATCCAAACATTAAAATCAAGTTTCTTGTAGCAAAGAACTAGAAACAAAGGGAGAGGTTATTTATTGGAAAATGACTAGTAAACTATGTGGAACTGAGTATGAATGTGTGTGCCTGTGTATATGAGGTTATATTACAGTTCCATAAGAAATAATAGCAGACATTCGTAGAAATTTGGTGAGACTTCTATGAACTAAAGCGGAGTGAAATGAACAGAATAATTTCTATTTAACTTACAAAACTGTAAAGAGGAAAGCAAAACTTTGAAAACTTAAGAACAAGGATCAATATAATAAATAACCAAGCTTTTTTTTTTTTCTTTATAGTGCTGTGGTATAAAATAAATTTTTCTTCTTTGAAAACTTAAGACTTGCTTCCAGGAGATCAGAGGACTAGAGAATGCATGGACATTCTTCAGTGACCAAATACATGGTGGAGAGAAGTCATTTTCCATTGGTTGAATAATTGAAACTGTCTGTATCTCTAAATTGCCTGATTGAGTTAAGTCAGGACTTTTTCCTGCATTACTGCCTGAGAATAATAATGCCATAAGGTATGCAAGCAGGGCCATAGGCCCTCCTCCTCTGTACCCATCCTCAGACTAGAGAAATGAGCTTAGAGTTTTAGGCATTTTCTGTGTCCTTTTCCATTCTAGATGTAAGGGAGTAGGGTGGGTCAAGCCACCAAGAACTAAGAATTCTAGAATCTAGGCTGAGTGAGTCAGCAAGCCTAACAGAGAAGCCAGATTCCTAGGAAGCTAGTCAGGGGTATTGGTATTAAACTTGGTGGGACTAATCCTAGGTACTGAAAGAAAACAGAGATGGAAGGGATCATGTGTTATGCCCCTGCTTATTGGGGTAATTGTTTATGCAAATATTTAAGTGTTTGTTCTTGCTTTATCTTTGGAGATAACATCTCTGTAAAAAACTCATCCTATTTTAAGTGGTTAAATGGAACTAGGGTTCTAGTCACTGGGTCCCTAACATTGAGGAAATACAATCAATGGGCACTCTAGCTAAAAACAGAAAATAGACTTTCTGAACCCATTGGGGAGAATAAAATATAATAAACCTGCCTGCAGAAAGTGGAACCAGAGAAACCATGTTATATTGTAGAGACCCTCTCTTTATATATATATTTCTCACATGGGTTTGAATCACCTATGGAGGGAAGCTGAAGACTGGAAAGTAATAGATTAGGTTTATAGGCTAGAGAGAGTGAGCCATAGAAGGAGCACAGAGAGAGAGAAGGAACACAGGGACAAAACTTTAGCATGGTCTTAGCATTTCAGCAAGTCAGCTCCTCCTCCTCAGATGGTCACAGAGAGTGAGTGACTGAGCTGAACTGATTTTATTGAGGATTGTAGGAATGTGGGTTGAAGGATGTCAATCAAATAGTCTGCATATCAGAAGTTGTAGCATAGTAGTGACAACCAAGAGGCAACAAATGGTAATATAATAGCATTTCCAGAAGTCAGGAAAGTAGCCCATGTGAAGCCTTCTCCTTTCCACCACCCTGGCACCAGTTTATATAAATGCAGGAGTCAGTCTTTGACATTACAAAGAACCTGTAGAACTGGTCTGCTAGCTTTCAGACTACAGATCACAGTAAAGGCTTGATTTTTAAGTTCTACAAAATTTAAGACCCAACCAATTTAAGGATTCAGCAATCCATCATGTGAAATATTAGAAACATATCCATAAGTCTGGACCATGAGCACTTTGCCCATTAGAGTCAGCTTTTGAATACATCTTCAATATCTTCAGGATTCGTTATACCTGAAACCCTTCATATATACAGTGCATTTATTACCTTTATATTCATGCCATCTGTTATATGTATTTGTCATTTCTACCATTAAACTATAAACTTATTGTTTCATTCTTTGTACTTATATCCCCAGAACCTAGAACAATATCTGACTTTAAATATATACTTGTTGATTGATTAGGTGATTATTTTATTAATTCAGCCTTAAGTTCCATCCAGACATCCATTCAAGCCATCCTTCTATGTGAGATAGAATGAATGTATAATTCCCAGAGGGATATTTTAGCTTATAACTTTAATATAGTCTAAGGGTAATAGCTATTAATATCTGCAAGATCAATATCCCTAGAACCACAGTAGAAGTTAGTTTTTCCTATCCTTGATGATTGTCCCACCCCTATCTTTCTCCCTGCTTAGAAGTTTTTCCAAGTGTATCTGAGGCCTCTCCCAGGTGGTCAAGCCCCATGGCTGGAATGATCCTCTTGTATCCATTGTAAAATATCAGTCTCGCCCAGGTAATCCAGTCCTGAACTCCTCCTCTCTTTGTAACTACTGTAAAGATAATCAATTAATCATTCCTGTCCTTTATTTCTGGATTAAAACCTCTGTCTCCAACCCTTTACCATTTTCTTAAAAATGTTCACTTGAAGGAAGGCTTAAATGTATTTTGTATTTTCCTATAAGTTAAAGAGATTTTTATAAATCAGGGGTCATTTTGTCTGAGGTCAATTTCTTGAGGCCTAGCCCTCTCTGTAAATCTGCAAAACATTGTTTTAGGACCATGATGTGAGACATTGCTCCACATTTTCTCTCTCTCAATAAATATATTCCATTTTTTTAAATGAGTTTCCTCAGTCTCTTTCAATAGTAGCTAAAGAGGGTACATTTTGTTATTTTCAAGATCCCCTTGGATTTCCACTTCACATACTACCAGCTGCCTATATATGACCTGCTCCTCCCTATCTAGAATAGCACAGTACATCCTGGTGAAACCTATACCTCTCTACTCAAGTTTTCCTAAATCCATGTCTCAGTCTCTGGGGAAATTAATACTGTCCCAGTGCCCTAGCCAATTGATTGATAACTGTGTGCAAACTAACTGATAGCCCATTATAACTAATGGCTAGCCCTAAACACTAGAACATGCTTCAGCTTCTATCCCATTTTACCATCCAGCTATCTTCCCAGGCCATCTCGCTATCAGTATTCCCTCTGGTCTATCCTCTCAAAACAAAACTCCCCTCCAATTCATGATTCTCCTATATGACTTCCTATATAAGAATGCAAGTTCCTTGGGGTCAAGAACTACCTTAAATTTTTGTATTCCCAGAATGAAGCACAGTGCCAGACACAGAATAAGTACCATACAAAGACATTATCTTTCTTTCGTCCATTCCAGTTGGATGTTGTTTGAGTCACCAGACCTGAACTGCTTATGACTTGGTTCAGAAATGTCAAACTCCATGATTCCCAAGTGAAATCAAATAAGAATAAAATGTAACTGGAAAATGTTTAACCAAAAAAAAAATTACATTGCAACTTAGAGAATGTTAATTTGTAGTTTTCTCAATGAATATGCAGTGACAGGGATCCAGTTTTTTTTTGAGTTTGACACCTTTCCCTTAGGTAGTATCACTAACAAAGTGGTAGATGTGATTGCTGAATCCAATTGCTGAAAAATTATTATGGTGAATCGGAGAAGTACCTCATAATTGGAAGAAGGAAATTTTCCCAATCTTCCCCCCAAAAAGTGAAAAAGTAGTCTTCAAACTATAGTATAGTGAAATTGCCAATATTTTCTCCTCTTGAACCTAGATTCTAGGATGGAATGGTCCCCTACCCACAAGATTCTCATCATTTGCAGTCTGGTAACCAGTTTCTCTCTGTTAATAAAATCATATCCAAAATGGAATTTACTCTTCTTGGTCCCTCCAGCTTTTGAAGGACAACATTATTATCAAAACAAGTCAATAAGTCATTATTAGACAAAAGCTGTCAAGTAACATAGGGTATAGAGCACTGGGCAGGAAGACCTGAGTTTCAATCCTACCTCAGACACATGTACTACTCCAGCCCTAACTTAACATCTTTTGGGCTCACTAAGAATCCTCATCAGTGAAATGGGGGTAATAATAGCATTCACCTCATGATGTTTTCTATGAAGATATAAAGAAATAATATATGGTAAATTCTTGACAAACCTTAAATCGATATATAAAGACTAGATATTATTAATAGTATTTTATCTAAATTTTTAAATGACTCCACACTGAAAAACTTCATGACTCTTCTGGGCTTATATTCAGCAAATTTTTGGTCCTGCATTATATGTACCCTAAAACTGACCCTATCATAGTATCCAGACAAATTCCCTTTCTAGCAAAAGAAACCCCACTAACAGGACTTGATAGAAATAATTAAGTTCAACTTGTTTGGGGTGACCTGTTGAATTACCCATTTGAAGTTGATCCACTACATTCATGCAAAGGGCAGGCATCACCAGAAATGGTGATAATAAGTTGACAAAGAAAATGTGATTCTCAAAATCATCATTCTTAGGAGATCCATACCCTGTTTGATCCAAAATACTGAGTTCAGCTCTCAGATATCTTATTAAAGAAAAATGGTTCATTTCAGGTTAGAAAGGAAAAGAAGTTCATACCAAGCTAAATGTCATAAGAGTATATGAGTACCAAATGAGCAGTATTGATCACTTATCATTCCTGTTGCTCTTTTATTCAAGAATTAAATGACAAATAAATCCAGTGTGGGTCCTATTCTTTGAATCAGTCTATTACTATCTATCCAATGGCCAGGAAAATTCTCATGATATTAAGCCCTGAAACTGAGCTACCCAGTAACTGGAATTCTAGAGTATGACTAGGAAAATGTTAGGTTTTTTTAAAGGTTCATCTGATTCATTTTTTAAATAATATTTTATTGATATTTACTGTTTATATCACCTGCATTTCCCATTATATCATTCTCCTTTGTTCTTCCTAGAGTCATCTCTTGTAATAAATAAACAAAAAAATAAATAAAAGATAAAAGGAAGCGGCAGGGGTGGGGGGGTTCACAAAAACTAACCAACATTTAAAAAAAAAAAAGTCTGACATTACATACAGTATTCCAAACTTATGAATAACTATTTTTATAAAGTAATGGGAGAAAATGTTTTCTGTTCCTTCTTTGAGGTCAAGCTTAAAATAATTTTGTGGCATTAAGCTTTTTTATAATAATTATTCATTTCAGATGCTATTATTGTGATTATTTCAAATACTTAATATTACCATTATTGTTGTTTTATTTCATCAAATAATAAACTCCCATTACACATAGATTTCTGGTGCCTCTTTGGATTGACCTTCAATTCTATCTCTTAGCTCACTGGCCTCCATTCTACTTACATCCACCCACTTAATTCCAAATTTCAAAATATGACTTCAGAGTAAGGTATTAAGTTTTGATTCTGTTATTGTTCTTTATCTTGTTTTTCTTGTAGTCACTCTGTATTTTATTTCCCTGGTTCTAATTATTTCAGTTTGTTCCTTCATTGTCCCAGCCTATATTATAAAGGGAGGTTAAGTTGGATTTGAGGGGTTAAAGCTTTCAGTATTGAGGGGGGGAAAGAGAGGAGAACCTCCCTTCTCAAAGTGGGGTTCAGCAGAGACAGCTTATGTTTAGGGTTGGCTCAGAGAGAGGAGAGGGGTTTTGAAGATTTTCCCCCTTCTGCCTTCCCTCTTTAGCTAAAGCTGCTCTCCCCAATTGTCCCTCCTCCACTACTCTTGTCCCTTCTCCACTACTCAAGACCAAAGGGTCTCCCCTTGATCTATTCACTCACACTCAGCTTGTGGAACAGATAACTTTTAATGTCAACTCAATCAGGTAATACAAAAGGAATAAATGGGCAGGGAAGAATGGGAAAAGGAAAGTGGGGAAAGGGGATCCCTGTCTCTATCTAAAACACTTTTTCCTCCCTCCTCAAGTTTGGGGCCGCCAAGGCCTGAGTTCCCCTGAGAGAAAGTCAGGTTGACTCACCCCTAGGCAACAGGAACTGAGGTAAAGTCTGCTCAGGTTTCTCTTCAGAAAGTCCCTTCAATTGGGAAGTGTTGGGGGGAAAGATTTCTAGTCACCAGCAGGAAAAGTGGGTAACCCTGAGGAGAAAGTCTTTTCCCCACCTTCTGTCTTTGGATCCTCAAGATTAAGAGACACCAACTCTTCTACCAGCCAGAGTCTTTTCCTCCTCAAGATTCCAAACCCTTGGGGCCCCTCTCCCATCAAGGTGATCAATTTCACACACTCTTCAGCTTGGCACTTTTTCTTTAGTGCCAGCCTCTGTCACAGGCCTCAGTTCATGTAAATCATCCCATAATTCTCTGTATTCACCATATGCACTATTTCTTACAATACTGTAATATTCCATTTAATTTATATACCACACTTTGATACCAATCTTTCCTCCCCTTTTTTCTAAAACCATTACCTTCTGTCTTAGAGTTGATACTAAATTTAAGTTCCAAGGAAGAAGAGCAAAAAGGACTTGGAAATCAGAGTTAAGTGACTTGCCCAGGGTGACACAGCTAGAAAGTGTCTGAGGACAGATTTGAACCTAGGATCTCCCATCTCCAGCTCTGGCTCTCAATCCAGCTGCCCTGATATGAGTACTTTCAAAAGATAGACTTCTTGACAGTGAACAGAGTAGTATCACTGGAAATAGTACAAAAATTTTATGAATGAATGGAATCCATGTTCTCCTCTAGCTTAATTCCAGACATACTTCTTTGTCCATCGTTACTGACGGTCTAAGATAGGGATATTGACAGACTAGTTCAACATGTGCATTGATTGGCTAATTTACCAAATTGTGTGAAATAAAATGAACAACATTATTTTTTGACAATATGAATTATTTGTTTCTTTTCTAAGAGAGCATGGATCACATTGGGGAGGTCTCAGAGGGTTTAGGGCAAGAACAGACTTAATGATACTGAAAACTCCCTTGGGAAGTATAAGGTTCCTTGTTTTATGCCTCACTGGCTGTTAATAGTTAGCAGTTCATTAAACAAAGTTATCACTGAGGTTACATCTGCCATGGAATCTTGTATGACTTTAACAAAAGCATCAGAGTCATCTTATTGGAGGAAAAACTCTAAGTTGATGTTCAACTTTACTGAGCCCCAAAAGTAAAATCAGCAAAGAGTAAATGTAGTAGAATTATTATTTATATGCACACTAAATATGTGTGTGTGTGTTTGTATACACATATATTCTATACCTCCTGAGGTCAGCTGTAGGATGGTAAGGATCAGTCAATGCACAAAAGCATTTGTGAATGCCCAACATCTCTTCTTCTCATATTTTCATCAAGGATACCTTGGATGCAAAATAGGCCAACCCCCCTGCAAATTCTTTTATAATGCTTAGATAGCTGTCTCATGTATCTGTAATGTTTGATGTCTTCTCAGTCTTTGGGGGATAAGGGTGACATGGTAAATGTTACTGTGACCTTTCCTGTTTAATTTAATTCTTCAAGCATTTTTGAAGTGCCTATTATACAAGGTACTAAGCTAGACTGGGGAATTCAAAAATAAAAATAGAACTATTCCTGACCTCAAGGAATTTATTATTCTACTCATAGCGGTTAGGCAGTGCAGTGGATGGCATGCTGGGCTTGGTGTGTGGAAGATCTGAGTTTAAATCTGGACTCAGACACCGAGTCTGTGTGACCTCAGGCTATCCATGTAACTTCTCTCTGCATCAGTTTCCTCTATTGGAAAATGGGGATTACAATAGCACCTCCCAGGGTTGTTGTAAGGATCAGATGAGATAATATTTTTAAAAGGTTTACCAGAGTACCTAGCCCCATAGTAGATGCTAAACAATCTTAATATTTTATGTTAATATAATAGAGGTTATTATATACTATATTATATGATAATATTAATAACATTATGCTTAATAATAAATGTATATTCCCTCCCCATAAATTAAGAATATCCATTTGGTAGATATGTGAAAGATAGACCAGAGAGGAGAGAGGCTTATGATAGGGAGATCAATTAGTAGGCTATAGCAATAGTCAGGAAAGAGGTGATGAGGGCCTAAACTAGGGTGGTGAACATGAGTGAAGAAAAGAGGATATGTATGAGAGAGACAGGAAAAAAATTAACAAGACTTGTCAACTACTTAAACATGAGAAATGAGGAAAAGTGAAGACTTGAGTATTGTTGACTAGGCTGCTAATAATCTTGAACAGAAACATAGAAGTGAGGAAGATAGTTGAGCTTTGAGAAGAAGGAAAATGAATATTCTATTTTAGACATGTTTAGTTTGAAATGCCCACAAGACAATCATGGGGCAGTTGGTGATGGGGATTGGAGCCAAGGAGAATGAAAAGATATGTAGACTTGATATTCATCTCCATAAATGTATCATGATTAAACCTATGATGAGAACACTGAGATATTGAAAGAAAAGAAGGAGCAGGACACAGTCCTAAATATACTCTCTGAATAGGAAATGGCACATGAATGATGCTACTTCAAGGGAGGAGGTTGTCAGACAAGTAGGAGAACCAGAAGAGAGCATGCCATTGAAACCCAGAAAGGCTAGAGGATCCAGAAGAAGCAAGGTGTGATAGAGACATGAAGAGAGAAGTTTTGCAGGACTTGTGGACCAAGATGCAAGAGCCGGGGTTCCAACAGAATGTCCCAGGTTGGTAGCAGTTTGAGCTGACAGGGGGGAGGGGCTTATGGACTTTGTCTCTGACTGGGAGACACACACTTTCTCCCTGGAAGTTTGAAGCTGGCTGAAAGACCTTTTGTGAGTCTGACTTGGTTTTTTGGACATTGTCTCTGGCTCTGAGCAGTGGAAACTGATCAAGGGAGAAGCTTTTGAGTTGGCGGTTTATAAGAGAGTTGAGCTGACCAGGAGAAAAGGGGAGACTTTTTGAACTTTCTTTCTTTCTGGGGTTAAGCTGAGTGACCTGGCTGATTTGTGAAGAAGAAATATTTTTAAAGGGCTGCTGTTCTCCATCTTCCTAACTATCTAAGAGCCACACTTGTGACTCCCCAAACCCTCAATTTTATCTCATTTAGATTAGGGAAATTCCTCATCCCTCTTACCTCAGTTTCCCATCCTGTTATCCCAATAAACCCCTTGACTGAGAAAGCAACTAGAGCATCTTTATAGTTTACTCAGGAGGAAGGAAAGGAGCCAAAAGCTTCAAGAAGAACTGGGTGGAAAGGGTTGGTAAAGGGAGGGAGTGAGAGAGGAAGGAGGTTAGGAAATAGAGTGATCAATCAGCAATCAGTAGGGATCAATAGGCAAATCCCAGAGTAAACCCCAGGGCATTTCTTTATAAGTAGTTCCCCTGTGTACCAGTATCCCTGTGTGGTGGCATCCCCCAACATTTCTGTTCTACCTCCATTACAAATAAGCAGGTTTAGGTTCCTGTAGCAGTTCTCTCTAGTCACAGCCAGCCAGAGAACACAGTCATTGCTGCAGAAACAGTTTCCCCTCAGTTTACCTTCTCCATTTCAAGTAGTAACAGTTTCCAGTCAGTTTACTCTTTATTACAAAGGTCACCTACAGTAGCAAATGCTGCATCTCCTCGACCTCCTGACTTGTATGATACCAACATATCACTTTAGGATATCTCAGGATACCTCAGTCTACCAAGATAAAAGCACTATATTTGCCATGGACAACCAACCTCCACCCCAACCTAGGACTGCAGTCCCAAAAGATAAAGATGGAGATTTTGGAGATGAAGAGGAAGGGACTGCACAGCAACCTCAGTCTAGCATCATGTATGAACATTTGCTTATGTCTGGCAAGGAGGTTGAGGTGGAAGATGCTGGGAGTGATGATGAAGAAGATAATCCTTTTTCCTTTACTCAGCTGAGTGAGAGCAGAAGTGACTCTGACATGAAGTTTGGAGGAATAAGGCCCATATACCTCCGTGTGCAGCAAGAGGACAGAAGAATGAGCATGGATAATGATGAGAGCATGATTTCTTATGAAGAAGACTCTGGTGAGACCATTCAAGGGTTTGAGGACAGCAACATCAGTTATGGGGTTGGACCTTGAAGAATAGCTATCTCTTTTAAGCAAAGGAAGAGAGAATGGAGATGACATTGAGGAAATTTAAGCTGTAGAATTAAAGTGGGGGTTGGTGTGGAACTCATGATATGACCTCACATTTTTCAGTGAATTATCCTCCATTTATTTCTCCTTTTGAAAAAGAAGGGATAATGGTAAGGTACATCAACTGAAGGAGAGAGGTTTAAACAGACACTAGAGAGTAGAAGAGGGTGGCAATCAGGGAAAAATAAAAGTCTTAGAGTCAAAAAAATCTGGGTTCTAGTCTTGCTTTAGATTCTTGCTAGTTGTGTGACTCCAGGCAAATCATTTAACCTCTATGAGCCTCAGTTTGCTCATCCGTAAAACAAGGAGGTTAAGCTCAATAACATTTAAGGTTCCTTCCAATTCAAAATCTATCCTGCTGTGATTGATTGACAGTGTAACAGGAGGAGCTCAGTGAATATCAAACAACACAAATTTATAGTGAATCCAGTCAATGAAATTTCGTACCTTTCAGTGATGTTCAGCAATATGCAAGTAAAAAGGAAGGGAGGGGAATAAGTATTTATTTAGCACCTACTATATGCCAGGCACTGTGCCAAGCATTATGCAAATACTAACTCATTTTATTCTTCCAATAACCATTTGAGGTAGGTATTGCTATTATCCCCATTTTCCAATTAAGAAAACTGAGGTGGCCAGAGATTGTGACTTGCCCAAGCTCACATAGCTAGTGAGTATCAGAATCTGGCTTTGGACTCAAGTCTTCCTGACTCTGGGCCCAATACTATCTACTGCATCACCTAGGAGCCTCTTTGCCTAAGAGTAGAGAAAGTGACTGTATCATAACCTAGGGTTGGAGCTTGGTGAAGTAGGAGCAATGATAGGACAGGAGATCAAGGGCTACAAGGGTAGAGCATAATTTAAAATTTAACTGGTTAACTATAGTATCAAGATTGCAAAGAGAGGGAAATGAAGCCTGAGCAGGCACAGTGTACTGGGAAAACAAGAAAGGATGGAGAACCAGAGATGGTCACGAAGACAAAAAACAAGTCTAGGAGAGTGAGACACAGGGGAAGAAGGACACGATTCAGGCACAGAATTACATTGTTTTAGATCACAGAAGTGGAATATTTGAAGGTAATGATTTAGATCGACAGTGCTGTCATCCCTGTGTCAGAGAGAGAGTGAAAGTATTAATCACTGAAGTTGAGGAGATTGATGAGATGAACTGGGAAGCCAAGGAGCTTGAGGGGCATTAACGTCTACCCTGAAGTCTTTGAGTATAAAGATAAGGGTTAGTTAGGGTGGAGAGGAAGATAGTAGGCAAGATTCTGGACACCAAGAGAATAAAGGAAAAACTGACCTGAGGTCCAATAGGAAATTAGCCCTATAATATTGGTAGTGTAATGTATTTGGATGGAAAAAAACTCAAAGAAGGAGAGATTCCTGAGTGACCTTTTTTTGGTGGGGGAGGGGAGGGTCAGATCCAGTTGCTGTGCAAAGAGGAAAATAATATGAATTATGGCTTTAAAAGTTTGGTGGTACCCTATTGAAGAAGACCTTGATGGCCAGATAAAAGGTTTACCCTTTACTTAATAGGTACTAAGGATCCAATTAAGATTTCTATTTAGAAGAATGAGAAAATTATCTACTGCTTCCAAGTTTGTGTGTATGTCTAAGTACTCCCCAAATCAGACAGAATTATAAAAATGGAGATTGCCCAAGAGAATCTCTTTCCAGAACCAAAAGTTCCTGTAAAAATAGGAAGAAATAGCTCAACAGAAACTTTCAGGCACTGAGATAAGGAGAGTGAGGCAAAAGATCTCACCAGCCAAGTGGAAGCCATTAGATTCTCCTGGGGGCGTGGGGGGGGGTGTCTAAAGGAAATAACTGGACATTTTCTTTCAAAGCAAGGCAAAGTAGCCAGAAAAGAGCTGTAAACAATAACAAAGCTAAACTTCATTTTTATTACATTCACACAAGAGTCAGGATTTAGCTAGTAAAAAATTGCCTAGGAATCTGGATGTTTCTCCAGTATTCACAGGAAATGGTAACTGGCAGATTTAGTGCTTAATTTAAAAAAATCTGAAATCAAAGGGGATGTCAAAGTCAGGTCAAGCTATTATCACTAAAAGCCCCAAGGAAGAAGCTGGTGATAAGGAATGCTTAAACTATTTGACTGACCAGAGTGGAAATCAAACAATCATAACCATTGCCCCCAACCCATACAGGAGGACTTAAGTCCTACCACACTACCCCAACTCATTAGCCATCCTTAGAACCTGCTTTCATTAGCACCTGAGCTGAGTCCCATAAGCAATTAGCACACCCCTCCAGGTAAGGGAGTGAAGACTGATTCCCCAGAGGTGGCTTAACTTCCTCAACCTACTTTAAAATTAGATTTACTCTGTTACAAATCCTACGTGTTAAATGAGTAAAACTATTAAACAAGGAGTGCTGCTGGGCTAAATGGCTGAGCATTTAACGGTTCACCACAGTATTACCATTTTTATGGTCTATTAAGGCAATTGGAAGAATATCAGTTGTATGAAGAAGCAGGTAATTTATGTACAAGTTTGATAAAGAGCCTTCTGTCTGAGTAAAAAGTAGAGTTCCCTTTTGATCTAGTACAAGTCAAGATGGGGGCCTTTGGAAGAGTATGTCAACACACATTCCACCTGATGTACTTCCGATGACATCACTCCCCAGATCTGTGGGGGGTTATCTGCTGTTTTGTAGCTGATATGATCACAAGGAATAAGATTTTGCGCTCTGATCCTCACATTTTTTAACCTAGCCAGGGTGAAACTGGAAAGAGGAGGAAAGAGGATTGGTTTCCCCCTAAACTCCTATTCCTATTTCAGATTCAACAACTATCTAGTCCAATTCAAACTTACATTATAACATCCCTAATGAGGAGGTCATCCGGCCTCTGCCTGAAGAAGTCCAATGAAGAAAAAACCTCCTTGGAAAGCCTGTTAAATAGCTGTAATTAGTAGATTTTTCCCCCACAGACATAAAGACTAAATTTGCTTCTTTGCAACTTTTCCCCTTTGCTTCTTCTGGTTCTCCTCTCCGGGGTCAGAGTCAACAGAATCTCTTTCCCACATGACAGCTTTCCAAATACTTGCAGACAGCTCTAATATGCCCCCTAAGTCACTGCCTGAAATTTCTTTACTTAAAACTAAAGTAATGTAGACTTGGGCAACTTGTGATTCCTCCCATCTAGCACTCACCCTTAATGGAGCCTAAAGTGAAGAATTCCCCTTCTCCTTCGTTTTCACTGTAGTCACTGGTCATGCATTTCTGTTTATGCAAACAGGATGGGGCATCGAGGGAGGGGGCAGCCCTACATGCCAATTGAAGTCATTTAGAAACACCTGACTTCATTATTGGTACTGGGAATGGAAATTGCATTTGAGGTAAGAGAATGACTTTTCACGGTGTAGTTGTTTCATCACAACAGGGGAGATGCAGGCAAATGTCACATGGAGAGCAACAAGGCAGAATCCCCGGTCCCCAAGAAGCTGTATTTTGCAAGGCTGCATCAGGGAGTTACTGAGGAGCAACAAACGGCATAAGCAGATTCCAGGAAGACAACACTATGGTTACAGTCTGAGACTTCACACTTTGAAAATGGAGCTCTTAGAATTTTTATGAAGCAAAGAGACTGGGGGTGGGGGACAGTGGGAGAGGAGGCAAAAATCCCCAGACACACAAGGAGGCCATTCATAAAGCAGAGATTCCTCCCCCGATCTGCAGCATCTGAAAAAATGTGTCTCCTCTGGTACCAACTAGGCAGTTGGGGGCACAATAGCTTCAGGCCCCACTTAGTACCAATTCTTAAAAGTCCAATGCAAGAAGCAAAAGAAAATGGTCTTGATACTTTTCCCATTTCCCTTAGAGTTTCTCTCATTGCTCCCTCCCCATTTATATCCTCTCCTCCCACATTCATGCTTTTTGATGAGCTTAATCATTTTCACATACCCACAATCCCTTTGTGTGCCATTACTCCAACAACTGACAGCTCAGGGAAGGTAAATGTCTAGGCCCTGGAGTTTGGGTTCAGTACCCAGAAATGCTGAAGACACATGGTAAGTGTGACAAAGACAGCAAGCTAAGTTCCCAGATTCATACAGTCCATTGTGGTCAGTCAAACAACATACAACAAGCCCAGCACAATTCCATGAATAAGTTTCTTCAGGATAAAGTCACTGTCAAGCTGTCACTGAGGATGTGGAAGAATTTTACAGCCTGCTTGAAAAATGTAGAAGCCTAGACTCAGTCCCCAAACCTTCCCATTGGCAATACTGATCCTTACTCTGCCTGATCTATCCCCTACTTCACTCTGCCTATTTTCCTTCAACAGTACTGTAGAAAGGCAACATGCTTTAAATGTCTGTGCCCAAATCACTACTTTACCTGTGACCTTAGGTAAGTCACTTAACATCTCTTAGCCTTAGTTTCCTCATCTGTAAAATTAGGTAGTTACTATAGATGATCTTTAAGGTCCCAATCCAATCAAAAATCCTGCAGTCCTACTCTTACCTAACTTCTTTGTCTCTTTTGCTAGATCCTCTCCACTTGTGTACCCAAACTATGGGTAAGACCAAAGTTTTTCTCATGCCTCTTTCTGATCTTCTCTCTTCCATGAAGAGCTTGTCTGCTCTTATTTCAACTTTTGCCTCAATGCCTGTGGCTCAAAATCTGCATCTTCATCCCTGATACTGTTGCTGTCTCCCTATTCCTAAGTAACTCATGGGCATTTCCACATGGACAAACCTGAACTCATTGTGTCCTCTTCCTTGAACCCAAAGAAGACACAATCCTAATCTGCCTGTTTTTATTTCTGCCTTTAAAAAACAAAAGCAAAACTTACCTTCCATTTTAGAATCAATACTATGTTTTCGGTCAGAGATGGGCAATCTTTTGAGCTTGGTGTGTCAAAATTTGCCAAATAACTGAGTATAACTCAGGTGGTGTGTCACTTCGAGGAAAAAAACATAATTTTGTGTTATTTATAGTTTAAATAACAAAAATGTATAGTCATAATATATAACTGTATTTAATAAGTCAAAAACTAATTATTTAACTTACCTGCTTAGTAACTTCTTTGTTCTTCTGTCAGTTGGTTTCTTTTGTTGGTCTTGATATTATTTAACTTGTTTGGGGTGCTGAGAACTAAGATAAGTAAGGGGGAGGGGGACTTCTCTAACTAACCTGCTTATTAGTGACTTTTTTGTTGCTGAATTTCATTGGCTAAATCTCCAATTAAAGGTTGGTATTTTGTACACTTCAAGTCCAAGCAAGAGTCACTAACTTCATCTGCCAATCTGTTTCTTTTGTTGGTTTTGATATTATTTAACTGCCCTTGCACTCCTTCTGCATCTGCACTCCTCCTCCCTGCCCTTGGGAGCCCCACAAGCCCCAGCAGGTGACACCACCTGCTCACCTCCCCCCACCCTGTGGCCAGCCTATGGAGTAGCCACCCACCCCTCTCTCTCCTGGTACCTGGAGGTACTAGGGAGCCACTAGAGTTTATTGAATAGGGGAGTTACATGGTCAAACCTGAACTTTAGGAAGGTCACATTGGCACCTGAGCAGAGAAGAGATAATGCAGGGAGACCAACCAGCAGTGTGTTGTAGGAGTTCAGGCAGAGAGTGATGAAAACCCTCATCTGAATGCTGCTATGAGAGTGGCAAGAAAGGACACATAGAAAAGAAGTTCCTTTCGAGACACTTGGGTGGCTCAGTGGATAGAGAGAGCCAGATCAAGAGCTGAGAGGTACTGGATTCAAAATAGTCCTCACATGGAATACTATTGTGCTCAAAGGAATAATAAACTGGAGGAATTCCATGGGGACGGGAACAACCTCCAGCAGTGATGCAGAGTGTGAGGAGCAGAACCAGGAGAACATTGTACACAGAGACTGATACACTGTGGTACAATCAAATGTAATGGACTTCTCCATTAGTGGCAATGCAGTGATCGTGAACAGCTCAGAGGGATTTCTGAGAAAGAAAACTATCCACATCCAGAGGAAGAACTGTGGGAGTAGAAACACCAAAGAAAAACAACTGCTTGATTACATGGGTCGAAGGGATATGATTGGGGATGTAGGCTCTAAATGATCACCCTGGTGCAAACATCAACAACATGGAAATAGGTTCTGATCAAGGACACAAGTAATACCCAATGAAATTGTGTGTAGGCTGCAGGAAGAGTGGGTTGAGGGGAGGGAGGGAAATAATGTGATTATTGTAACCAAGGAATAATGTTCTAAATTGACTAAATAAACTTATTCAAATGGGGGAAAAATAGTCCTCACACACTTCCTAGCTGTGTTACCCTAAGCAAGTCACTTAAGCCTAATTGCCTATCCCTCACTGCCCTGGGACCTTAGAACTGACACTTACTATTGTTTCTAAAACAGAAATTAAGAGGTTTGGTTTTTTGTTGTTTTGTTGGGGGGGGTTGTTTGTTTGTTTTTTTAAGTTGCAAAAGTGGAAACAACAAGGCTTGGCAATGCAATTTAAAAAAAATAATTCAAATGACTATTAGGTACCTTATACTGTGCTGGGTCCTATTAATACAAAGAACATAAAACAAAATGCTTTCAAAGTGTTTATAATGCAGTAGTTTATTTGTGTATATATGCATGTATTCTTCTCTCCTACTTGATTGTAAGCTCACTGAAGAGTGGGAAGTCATCAGGGCTTATTCTACACTGTCAATCAAGCCTACTATCTTGCAGTGAAGAGGTACAGTGGGTAAAAGCACTGAACATAGAGTTAGCAAGACCATAATTCAAATTCAACTTGGGTACTTCTTTTCTTTGTGACAAGTGGTAAGTGACCTAAGTAGTGAAATAGATAATAATGTGGGGTATATTTGATGGGTAATTGATAGCTAACAGATCAGGCAGTTATCCTATTTCTTCTGTCTTCTCCTCCACCCTCTATACCTCCCTTCCATTTCCTCCCTCTCTCCCAGCCTCCCTCTTCAGATTATTCAGCTCTCCCCTTTGTCTTCTTCTTCTGCCTACTAAATCACAAGACAGAAGAAATAGGATAACTGCCTGATCTGTTAGTTATAATTAAAAAGCAAATATAACCCCCTCATTATTATCTATTACAGTAGCCCCAAATCATTTACTCTTTCTCTGCCTCAGTTTCCTCATCCAAAAATGGAAACAATAATAACTACCTCATAGGGTTGTTGCAAGGGTCAAGTAAAATAATATTGACAGAGCATTTTGCAAAAATTAAAGTGTTATATAAATGTCAATTATTATTATTTCAGTAAGTATTTAATGTTTGTTAAATGAAGCTAGCATAATATAATATTCAGAAGCCTGCTACTCTCTGCAACTTTGACCAAATAAGAGATCTTTGGCTTCATCAACCCTCATCAATTTTCATAAACCTCTAGTAAGCTATAAAGTTAATATGGAATCAATTATTTTAATCACAACAATGTCAATTGGCAGTTAATGCATCAATTACAAATTTTAAGTCTTACCCACCAATGGAAGGGAAAGGTAAATGGGTCTGTTTCACTCACTGCCACTCATTTGATGTGGGAAATGGGCTTTAATGAATAATTAGTTGAGCATAGGTCAATGAGCACATCTGTAAGATAAAGTTGAAATTTCTTCATATTCCTCCAGAGTTTAAATAAAACTACTGATTAAAGTAATTTAAACCTGAAATAAACATTTGTGCATTAGAGTGATAAGACAACTCACTATTAGGATGCCCTGGTAGTGTCCTGTGAACTCACTATTAGGATGCCCTGGTAGTGTCCTATTTAGAGAACAAAACTAATAAAGTAGTATAAAGAAAGGAAATCTGGATTGGGTGTATCTCAGGAAATATGGATGATAGTTCTCTCCCATAAACTTACTGTGACACTCTAGTCAAATTTACATTAAAGGGGGCAGTTGGGTGGCGCAGTGGATTGAGAGCCAGGTCTAGAGATGGGAGGTCCTGGGTTCATGTCTGGCCTCAGACACTTCCCAGCTGTGTGACCCTGGGCAAGTCACTTGACCCCCATTGCCTAGCCCTTACCACTCTTCTACCTTGGAGTCAATAATACACAGTATTGACTCCAAAATGGAAGGTAAGGGTTTTAAAAAAAATTCACATTAAAAAGCATGTAAGCACCTACTATGTTCAAAGCCCTTTGCTAGGTAAATCCCTTCACTTCTAAGTCTTTGTTTCCTTACAGATAAAATGAGGGTGTTGGACAAGGTTCCCTGCAGCTCCAAAATGGTATGAATTGTGCTTACCTTACCAAATTATCTGTTATTCCTGCTCCATCAGGCAGAAAAGAAAAATGATTCTGGCCCCAGGTGCAGAGGGAAAGTAGACAAAGTTATATTGTTCACACTTTGCCCCTACCCAATGACAGTGTTTCCTCTAGCAGAGTAGAATGTATCTTCCTCTGTAGGAAAAAGGACAGGAAAAGATTGCCCAGTGCCACCTTGTTCAGTAGCCCAAGAAAGCACCTTATCTACTTTCCCCATCTAATCATAAACTTACCACTCCACTAAGGCCAGTCCCCTAACTCACAGTGATTCCTTGAACGTACAATACTCATTCCTATCTCTTAGTCATATTGTTCAAGCTGTTCACTCTAACAATAGCTAGCATTTATTTAGTGCTTCAAAGTTTGCAAAGCACTTTTTAGTTATTATTTCATTCCAATTTCCCAACACTCTTGTAAAGTAGGTATCAGTATTACCCCCCATTTTACTGATGAGGAAACTGAGGCTAAGCTCGTCAAGTGCTTTGCTCAGTGTCATACAGGTATTAAATGTCTTGTAATAAAACATTGTAATAAAACAATTAAAAATAAGTAAAAAATGTCAGGTAATAAAAATCAAATCAAAAATTTGATCTCGAATCTTCCTGACTCCCAGTTAGGCACTGTATACACTATTCCACCTAATTGTCTATGTTTGATTAGAATCCTTCAAGTCTCATGATAAAGCTTTCCCATAAAGTCTTCCACACTAATATACAGAGATCTCTTCCTCCTCTAAAATAATTTCTTTTACTACTCCTATTACTCATTTGAAAAACAAAAAAAACAAAAAACCTTGCTTTCTGTCTTAGCATGGATACTATCAATTTCAAGGCAGAGTGGTAAGAGCTTGGCAATCAGAATTAAGGACTCGCCCAGGGTCTCACAACTAGGAAGTACCTGAGACCAGATATGAGCCCAAGACCTCCTGCCTGCCAATCCCCATCAGACTGTACACTTGTTTACAGTAGGATCCAAGTTTCCTAGTCTGTGATAGTTATAGTGATCATATAATATATATGGACACAGCAGCACTGGATAAATGTTGATGAAATTGAATACTTCAGTAAATGAGACCCAGTTGACCCACACATCTCAACATCATCACCCAACCTCTAGGAGTGAAGATGAAATAACAAGGGTATCTCCAGACCAAAGACTCTAAAAGCTTTTCTCCCCTAATTTAGCTCAAGAATAGTGGTATACTACAGGGGTATGATGTATGCATTCCATAATACCTCTGAATGGAATATATGTAACTTAATAAATCAAAATACAATAAAAGGCAATGTGTATATAGAGTGCTGGGCCAGAGTCAGGAAGATTCATCTTCCTGATTTCAAATCTCATCTTATAAAATTACGAGTTATATGACTCTGGGCAAGTGACTTAACTCTAGTTGTCTCAGTTTCCTCAACTGTAAAATGAGCTGGAGAAGGAAATGGCAAACCACTCTAAGATATTTGCCAAGAAAATGGCAAATAGGGTCTTAAAAAGTCATACATGACTGAAACAACTGAGTTACAATAAAGTCGATATATGACCCACAAGGAATCCTGACATAAAGTATACTGCCCCTCATTTCTGTTTGAGTTTGATGCCATTAGTGTAGTGGAAAGAATACTAGATTTGGAGTGAGAGATACAAGGTTTAGATCATGTCTCTTCTGCTCAGGAAGTCACCTCAACTTTCTAAACTTCAGAACCCTCGTCAATAAAATAAGGAGCAGTCATTCTGGAAATCAGTTCCAAATTGTGTCCAGATTTACTTGGTTCTTCATATTCTTTGACCTAATGATACCACAGCCATGCCAATTCACCAAAGGCATCAAAGAAAGAGGAGAGGGCACCTTATATGTATAAATATTTATAGAGTAGCTTCTTGTTGTTGTTGTTGTTGTTGTTTTTGGTAATAGCACAGAACTGAAAACTAAGGGAGTGTCCATCACTTAGGAAATGATTGAACAAACTATGGTATACAAATTTAATGGAATACCATTGAACCATAAGAAATGTGGAAAGAGTTATCTTCATAGAAACCGGAACACTAGTGTGAACTAATGCACCATAAAAAGAGCAGAGATAGGCAAACAATTTACATGATAACATTGTAAAGATAAATACATTTAGAAAGACTTAAGAACACTGATCAATTTCATGACCATTTACAAATCCAGAAGGCAAATTATGACTCATCTCCAGACAGAGAGGAGATGGAGTCAGGGTGAAGTTGAGTTAAATAGTTTTTTGATATGATCAATATAGAAATATATTGTGCTTGACTGTGGATCTTTGTTACAAGAGTTTTCTTTTTCTTTTCTCTTTTTCTCAATTTTTGGGGTGGGAAGAATTAGGTAGATGGTAAAAATTTAAATGAAGAACAACTAAATGAAAGAGCCAGATTATATGATCTAAAGTCCCTTCTATTTCTAAGTTCGGAGTCTATTGAAGGATTTTCCTTGTGATTTTAAAGTTGTTATGCCAGGCAAAACATTTCCCTGGTTTACCATATTTTGTAGTTGTGTAGTATTTTACATTCATTCACTGGCTAAATACACCTACAGTGTATTCAACTGCATATACAGAATATGAGAGTTAGAAAGTATCTCAGTGGTCATTTAGATCATCCTATATTTTATGCTTCATTTATCTCTGATTTTTTCATTGGGGGTACTTCCTCCCTAAATTTAGCCTACTACCTATCTAATTCTTTTTTTTTAAGTTTATTTATCTAATCAATTAATTTAGAATATTTTTCCATGGTTACATGATTTATGTTCTTTCCCTCCTCTCATCCCCCTCCCATAGCCAATGCACAATTCCACTGGATTTTACATGTGTCATTAATCAAGACCTATTTCCATATTATTAATATTTGCACTAGGGTGATCGTTTAGAGCTATCTATATCTTAATAGCTCATCTGTAAAACAAGAATTTTTCATTTGGTGACCAATTATGTAGTGGAAAACCTCTCCCTACTTGGCCAGGTGAGTTTCCTCAAATGATGGACATATATTCACCTCTAGGTTATTACAGAAAGTCCAGTTTAGTAGGAGCTAACATCTTTTGGCATAGCTTTTGAAAACCCAAGATGATCATGCATACATACAAACACACACACACACACACACACATATCCCATGATGATGAGACATTGAGACAACTCACATAGTATATATGGGTTTTTTAAAACAATAATAAAATATAAATACCATCTTCTAAAAATTTTACTATCTGGTTCAGGAAATCAGATCACCATACTTAAAATGCATGAGTGCAGAATAGCAAAATGACCTTAGACAAGTCAAATTATCTCTCTAGGTGTGCTTTCATCATCATTATGATCATTATTAATATTATTATTAAAGTCAACTATGTGGCACAGTGGATAGAGTACTGAACCTGGAAGTCATGAAGATTCAAGTTCAAATTTGGCCTCATATTCAAACTACATGATCTTTGAAAAATCATTGCCTCTTCTGCTTAGAACCAATAGTTAGCGTTGGTTTTAAGACAAATAGGAAGGATTTTAATGAATAAACAAATTAGAATCCAAGCTTTTTGAGGGCAAGGATTATTTCATTTTTGTTTATTTGTTTTTATTCCTGGTTGTATGGTATAGTATAAAGAAGAATGATTACAGAGTCAAAGGAGCTGGGTTTAAATCCAGCTGCTAACACTGCCAGTGAGTCATTGGCAAGTCACTTCACTTCCCCAGGCCTCAGTTTCTCTACCTTCCAATTGAGTTTCTGACTAAACAGCCTTTGAGGTCCCCTCCAACTCTAGGTCTATGATCTTGGCTCACAGTAGACTTTAAATATGTTTGTCAGTTGATTGGATGAGTGGAGGAGTGATCTTTAAGATAAAGAATTTAGTGAGAGAATCCCTAACAGTCTTACTAGCTCTAAATTGCATTTTCTTTTTCTATGACTTATAAATAATAAGAGCTTCAGAAGAAGGAGAACTTGCCACCATCTAGAACAATTGGATGACCATTAAAAGAAATAATGTATATTTCACAAAAAAACTTTCATACCATGTAAAGACAATTAAGTTAAAGTAAACAAAAATTTTTGAGTGTCTGCTATATTACAGGTACTATGAAGCAATGAGAATATAGTTAACAACAATGACAATAGTCCCTGCCCTTAAGAAGCTTATATTCTATTGAGCAACTCACATTATGCTAACAATGTCCAGTAAAGACAACTTGGGCAAACTTGGGGTGCCTGACTAATAGGTTAGCCTTGTTCAAATATTTGAAGGGCTGTCATGTGAGAGGAATTCAAATTGTTCCATAGACACACACACAACCACTGGGAAAGAAGGTACAGAGTGACAAATTTAGGCCTTTTTCGGGGGGGGGGGGGGGACAACCTCCTAATAATTAGAGCTCTCCCAAAGTGAAATGAACTACCTCTTGAGCTCATTTCTAAAGGCCATGTGTTCCCCCTCACTAGTGGGCTTCAAGTAGAAGCTAGCTAATCCCTTGTCAGATGTGTGCTAGTGAGAATTCTTTATCAGAAATGGGGTGGAAATGGGTTGGTCACTGAGGTCCCTCCCTATTCTGAAATGGTGTGATTCTCTGATTCTGAGGGGTCAGAATGTCATACTTACTATGACCCTCTCAGCTAAGCTAGAAAACATAAGAGAAAGATTGTTTTCCTTTGGATGATTATCCAGGCCATGATTCCAACTCATTACTTCTCTGGTACCTGTCCCTCTCCAGGGTCCTGTGAAAACTCCAGGAGACAGCCCAGCATTTGACAGACCCTGGCAGCTTTTTCTCTAGTCAGGATGGGAAAACTCCCTACTGAGCAATCCCATTCTTTGGGGATGTGCCTTTTTAAACTCTGGTTTATTAATTCTCTCCAGGGAGGAAACAAAAGCCTCACCACCACACACAGGGAGCCTGCTCTCTCCCGAGCTTGTTGATGCTGTGTAGTCTCTGGAGAGAGCTGCTAATCCTTCAGAAGCCTCCACTATGTGATGTTCCCTGATGATTTATAAATCCACAGCACTGAAGTCAGGAATCACCATATTCTCACTAACACAGCATAGCCTTGACCCAGTGGCTTTTTGCTCCAAGTTTTTATTGCTTAGCAGAACCAGGACATCAGAAAAGGCTAGGTGCTGAAAGACAGGGTTTGCAGTTCTTAACCCACTCTGACAACATAGAGAACTGCCCAGTAAGAAGTCTCTTTCTAGAATAATGGAAAGAAAACTGAACCATGAATCAGGATACCTGGGTCCTATTCATGACTCTTTTAAAAGCATTACCTTCTGTTTTAGAATCAATACTAAGTATTGGTTACAAGGCAGAAGAGTGGTAAGAGCTAGGCAATGGGAAGTGGCATGCCTAAAGTCACACAGCTAAGAAGTGGCTGATGCCCCATTTGAACACAAGCTCTCCAATCTGTAGGTCTAGCTATCTATCCACTGAGCTACCTAGCCACTTTTTTATGACTTTTTTTGGTTAATTGAGTGATTGTGGATAGTCCCCCTTACCTTAGCTTCTATAGGCTTCAGGTCTTCATATGTTTTAAAAAAAGCTATATGGAATTGGGTTGGGGGGGGTTGTTTGTTTCTATTTTTGAAAAGAAGGACTCAATAGTAAATCATTAGATAAATATTTATTAAGCATCTACTAATTAATGCAAGGCACTAAGCTAAGTCAACTTGAGAATCATCAGCATAGAGCTGATAATTGAATCCATGGCAGAAGATGAGATCACCAAGTGAAAGAGTATAAAGAGAGAAAAGAAGAGTGCCCAGGATAGAACATAACCAAGGGGTAGCCTAGTTAACATCAAGAGGAGACTGAGAAGAAGTGATCAGATAGGTAGGAGGACAAGCAAGAGAAAAAAGTATCATGAAAACCTAGAATGAAGAAAGAGAGTATCAAGGAGCTGAGAATAATCAATAATGTCAAAGGCTGTGGAGAGTTCAAGAAGGATGAGACTGAGAAAAGTCCCTTAGGATTGGTAACTTTATTCCCAATTGACAAATGGTAAAGGATGTGAATAAGCAGTTTTCAGATGAAGAAATCAAAGCTACCAATAATCATATGTAAAAATATTCTAAATCCCTCTTGACTTCAGAAATGTAAATTAACACAACTCTGAGGTACCACCTCACACCAATCAGATTGGCCAATATAACAGTAAAGGTAAATGATAAATGTTGGAGGTGATGTGGCAAAATTGGGACACTAATGTATTGCTGGTAGAACAGTGAACTGATCCAACCATTCTGGAGGACAATTTGGAATTATGCCCAAAGGGCTATAAAAACAATGTATATCCTTTGATCCAGGAATATCACTACTAAGTTTGTAACCCTCCTAAAAATAAAAAAAATTGGAAAGGACCTACTTGTACAAAAATATTTATGACTGCTTTTTTTGTGGTGGCAAAAATTGGAAACTATGGGGATGTTCAATAATTGGGATGGCTAAACAAATTATGGTGTATGGTGGTATTGAAATACTGTTGCACTGTAAGGATTGGTGAACAGGATGATTTCAAAAATAGCTGGAAATACCTACATGAACTGATGCATAATGAAACAATGGAACCAGGAAAGCATTGTACACTGTAACAATGATATTGTGTAATGATCAAATAAAAGAGACTTAACTATCAGCAATACAATGATCCAGGACAGTTCTGAGGGACAAAAATTAACAATATAGAAATATATTTTCTGCAATAATACATAGATGACCCAGAGAAAAAATAAAGCTTGAATACCTTTTTTTAAAAGAATTGGCAACTTTTTGAGGAGACTAAAACTTATAGAGGATTGGTATGAATTCTTTTTTTTTTTTAAACCCTTACCTTCTGCTTTGGAACCAATACTGTGTAGTAGTTCCAAGGCAGAAGAGTGGTAAGGGCTAGGCAATGGGGGTTCAGTGACTTGCCCAGGGGCACACAGCTGGGAAGTGTCTGAGGCCACATTTGAACCCAGGACCTCCCATCTCTGGGCCTGGCTCTCAATCCACTGAGCCACCCAGCTGCCCCCAATTGGTATGAATTCTGACTCATGGTCCATTTGTACTATCAATGTACTATCAATCAATAAATAAATATTTACTAAGACTCAATTATGTGTCCCTTACTCTTTGCTGAGCATTGGCAATACAAATATAAAAATGAGACAGTTTCTGCCTTCACCTTCTAATAGACACAAAATACAAAATAAAGATGTGCTACTACTCTAGGCTTTCAGTAACTTTAAATGGTTGATTTCAGTAATAGAAAACAATAATTATTCTTTTTCAAGGGAAGGAAGTAGGGCATACTGTTATCATATTCAGTTCTTCAATCACAAAAATTTATTTCCTTCTTTGAATCAGACTGTTTAATCCCAGACCTACAGACTTTGTATTCTGCTTTTATCAGGGACTTGTCTCCGCAGCCAGAATAATGAAGATAAAAAGATGTATTAAATCTGTATTAATTTGTCCTTCATTCTGTCTTCCACTCATCTCTAAATATCTTCAATGCAGTCAACAATCCAGTTATATGAAACAATGTTATTACATTTCAGTATACTTCATCCTATAAAAAATGAGAGCTAATTATGCAACAAAGTTATCCTGACTTTCTCATGTTTTCAAAGTACTGAAAACGAGAATTATATGTTTCAGTTCAAAAGTGCAAAGAGACCCTTTCATGGAGGTAACAGGAAAAGGCATGTCTGAAGAGGCAATTTATCATTTATCAGTTTGTCATTTGTCAAATGTCAGAGGTCAAAAGAATGCCTCTGAAATGCTAATTAATGGGGAAAACTTAGTTCAATTTCCAAAGTTGTGTCTATACATATATTCTAGGTATATAGCTACTATTTAAATAGAGGAACATTCATGAACACATGCCCTAAATACTGCAAAGGAGCCCTGGATGACTTGTTCTCATTTTTCCTTGCCTTTATTTGTCAGTTGAAGTCATTTGAATGATCTTGAAAAGAGCGGAGACCATAGGAGGTGCATTTCCAGGGTGAAAAAAAAAAGAAATATATTTTTCTAACCTACTCTCCCTAAGCACATTACAGTGGAAAGATCAATGGACAAGGAATATAGGAAAGGTGGGTTCTAAGACTCATTTTTTTCACTTACAAACCATGAGTTTAAGTATCACAACTCCTCTGGCTTTCCCTCTTCTCTATGTATCTTATATGTACATATTTATTTACATGTAGTTTCACATTCTTTTATTCTTCTATAGAATGAACTCTACACTTTCTCTGCCATGCCTCAGAAACTGACCCTGGAATTCATACCTTGGAAGTACTTCTGCCTCTGTGGCTTTCCCCTCTCATTGGATGGCTGCATACAGAACCTTATTAAGGACATATAATGAGGTACAGCAGCCACATATCATTTCTTTCCCACTCTTACTCCATATTTTTTCTATACTCCTCTGCTATCCCTCACTCTTTTCAACTTCCTTGTAATTGTGGCCTTTCCCTCTTTAGAATATAAGTTCCTTAAAGGAAGAAACTGTCTTTCTTTCTGGTTGTATTTGTATCCCCAGCACTTACCACAGAACCTGGCACCTAGTAAAGGGTGAATAAATGCTTAATGACTGACTTGCCTCAGTTTTCTGATCAAAGAATGTAAGATATGTAAAGTCCTCTGCAAATCATAAAGCACTACATCAATATCAATGATCATTTCCACATTTATAAAGCTATGTTACCTCCCCATTCTTTCATTTCCAACTCCAAAATTCTATTAGATAAAGTCATATCTCCTTCTTTTTGGCAGCTTATTTTCCACTGAAAATGTACAATTATCCTTTCTACAAATTTGCATGCTTACATAAGTTACCACTGAATATTCACTAGGAATGACTCAAAATGGGAAAATTCATTGGTTTAGAACAGGGGTCAAAAATGCAATCTACCCTTTTTTACATTTTTAAAATAAAGTTTGATATTATTTTGAGAATTTAAAACCTATTTTTAGTCTATAAGCCATAGTTTCTCACCCTCTGGTCTAGAGCAAGGGATTCTTAACCAGTTTTTATAGCATGGATTCCTCTGGCAGTTTGGTGAAGCCTATGGATCCCTCTTCACAATAATGTTTAAAAGTAAATAAAATAAAATATATAGACTTACTCAGGAAACCAATTATATTGAAATTCAGTTATCAGTTTTTTAAAAATAAGTGCAGGGCGCTCAGTTTAAGAACTACTGGCATGAGACAAACATGTGACAAACTCATAAAATCAGAGAATCAGCATTGAAAGAGATAATACATGTCACTTAGCCCAACCTCCTTATTGTACAGCTGAAGAAACTGAGGTTCAGAAAAGTAAAGTAAAAAAAATCACAGTCACAACCATAGTATATTAAATTGACCATCCAGCCTCTACTTAAAGACTTCCAATGAGGAAGAACACATAAGGAAGAATGGAACAAAGCACAATTTGGTCCATTATACTTTAGGAAAGTTCTAACTATAAGGAAATTTTCCTTATCATCAAGCCTAAATTTTCCCATTTGGTATTCTGTTTGTTTCTATCCATTGTTCCTGATTCAGCTCTATAGGACCCAAGATATCTGGTCTTGCCCATGATTGTACAGTTTGTGTGACAGAGCCAGGATTTCAATATAGGTCTTCTAACTCCAAGTCCACCATTCTTTCTACAATACATACCACCACCCACAATAACAGTCCAGAACTAATGGTGAAATAGCAAATTAGGTATGCCAGCTCCAAAATTTTGTTTTTGTAGGAGAAGGAATTAAAAATGTATAATAGACATCAATAAAAACTCAGAGACTCTCTCCACCAACACCCTTCTTATGGTTGTGGATTTTAAATTTTTATTTATTTGTTTGTTACACTAAAATTCCCAGGAAACCTTCCCACACACACACCTCCCTTCCTTCCTTGAACTAGAGAAGGTATCATGTAACAAAGACACGGGTATGTGTGTATAGTGTAGACACACATATACACATATATAAAACTATGTTTGACTTGTTTCTATTTATCAGTAGTTTCTCTGGAGGTGGATAAACACAAATCATTCTTCAAACAATATTTCAGTAGCTGTATATAATGTTCTCTTCATTCCACTCATTTCACTCTTCATAATTACATATGCAATCAGCTAAAAATGATAAGAAAAAACAAAAGCAAAAATAAAACTCTGTTATTGCAACCTATTATGATAGAGATTCAGAGTGACTTTTTTTTTCCTATGTAGAGAAGCTCAGTTGCTTTCATTCATTCACATGGCACCCAAAATCCCATTTCTTCCCAGAAAACTTCCTAGTATGCTTTTACAACTGTCCAAGGTAGTTCTGTGTCAGCTTTTAATTTTAAACATCTAAAAGGCAGGAATCATCTTTGTTCAATTTGCTTTGTGCCATGGCATGACAAGAGGGAGCTTAAATATTTGGGGGTGGAGAGGGGGTTGATAGTACTGCTAATGGCAGTCTTCATACCTAACAACTCCCTCCTGAGGACTGTAAAATCCTGTGACCTTTCTGCAGCAAGTATCAGAATATGGCTAATTGAGACTGTATCCCACACCATCCTAGTCTTGAGCAGTTGTAAATTGGATCCTTAAGTCTGTATGAACATGACTTTTTCCAGTTTAAATGTGGTTTAATTAAACAAATGTCTTATGAGAGGATTCAAATCCCCATGTAGATTAAATGAGTCCATTTAAGGCCCACTAGGCCTTTGAAAGCTTTTCTTATATAGTAGTCCTGTTTCACAAAGGAATAAGAGGGAAACTCAGAGATAAAGAATCAAAAAAATTTAGAGCTGGCAGGGTCCAGTGAGATTATCTAATGCAAATTGTTCAATGTACAGATGAGAAAGATAGGTGTCTAAAATGTTCCCCAGTCTCAACATGTACCTTAACACTTTTGTGATCTTGGAAAAGTCACAGTTTCCTCATCTGCAAAACATGGACTTGGACTAAAGGATCAATGAAGGCCCTTGCTTTTAGCTTTAGGTCTATGATTCTACTTCCAAATGAGGACGGAATGGTGAATTAAAAAGAACCCTATGGAAGTAATACAGCTTTATTTTACATGGGTACTTTTACTTCCTTGAATTTCACTTTCCTAATATGGAAATATAAAGATTTGCCCAAGGTCACACAAATAGAAAGTGACAAAGTTAGAATTTGAACCTAGGTCTTTTCATTCTAAATTCCGTGTTCATTCCCATGTAAAATAAAACTGTGTTACTTCTATAGAGTTTTTTTATTCATCATTCCATCCTCATTTGGAAGTAGGATCATAGACCTAGAGCTTTTTTTAATGATAAATCTACCCTCTATTATTACCTAGGAGAAAAGATGAGGGAAGAATCTAAACAAGATGTACTAATAGTACAAAAATGGCAGCACTGTCTAGTCTCCATAGAAGTATTTTAGAAAATGTGGACAATAATGTCATTGTTTGCTTTCCTATTTCACATTCTCTGCCATCTCTTGAGCAGCTTTGGATGGAAGAGCTTATCACTACAGAATTCACTGTAACTAATTTAATTCCCCTACTTTAATTTTTTTCCCCTAATACAGATTTGATGACTGCAATCATCCCCCAGATCAAAACAAATAAGAGTACTATTTCCATTTTCTTGGGTTATACTTACTGCAGCTGAAAGGTGACAAAATATTCTAGCTAGTTAACACAGATGGTGATCCTTTAACCATAAAGGTGTCTCGTCTGCTTTTCTTGCCACAATTCTCATACTATTTGCCACAATTAAGTACTGCAGTCGTGAGCCCCACAGGCTGGTTTATGTTGTGTTCAGAAAGTTAATTAAATTGCCAAGTTGTTAAGTTGTTAAATTTAAAGTTAAAAATTCCATTAGCAAGTTTCCTCCCGATTAAAATGGGGAGGCCCATGTGTTGGATTTCAATACAGTCCTCTACTGTAATACACATTCAAACCAAAGCAATCCAACTTTATGGCAAGCCTTCCACACAATATTATTTATGGAGTATTCAAAAGAAAAAACAATGGATGTACCATCTTGATTTCATAAAAATGCAAACTTTTTAGTGAGTATCTATTATGTGCCATATTTGGGGGGGAAAATTTTAATATATCACCTATGACACTGTAATATCAACATCTAATCATTTTCTACTCCATTATTTATTCATATTAGCTGATTACTTGTCTCAAAAAACTAAGATTAGGAAGCAACAATGGACTCAGGTTGGAGGATCATAGATTTAGAACTATGAGAAACCTCAGTCCCATCAAGTTTAACCCTCTAATTTTACTTAGAATGGAAATTTAAGGCTAAAAGATTGTAAATGACTTTTCCAAGTTCACACATCTAGTACATATCTGAGACAAGAAAAGAACTCAGGTCTTCCTAACCCCATATCTGTCACTCTATCTTTTATGTGGAAAAGCTTTCAGGAGATTTGTTATTGTTGATATGTTGACTTTTAAATACCTAAAACCGATATTTTAAACTTTTTTTGTGCTAAGCATTTATCTGGTAGTCTGGTGAAACCTATAAACCCTTTCTCAAAATCAGGTCTTAAGTATATTAAATTAAATGCATAGAATTGCAAAAGAAATAACTTTATTAAAGTTTATTCAACTATAACAACAATTTATTTAGCATTTACTTTGTACCAAGCACTGTGTGAAGCTCTAGGAAATGAAATACAAACAGAAAAAAGAGTCCTCTCTTCAAAGGACCTTACATTCCAATGATGGGTGGTGACAGAGGGATACTAAAAGGGGTGGGATAAAAGATGAGGAAGACATTGTAGAGAAAATCTGGGAGAATCTGAAGAAGACATGGTTAGCTTGTGTATGTTCCTGAAAATAATTCATGAACCCTATATTAAGAACCACTATTGTAAAATCTTGAAAAATTCTGGGTTCTTAAGTCTTTTCCTTTGACTAAGGAAATCATTCTGTAATATTAAATGGAACTCAAATACTAGGGCATCCAATTGGTGCAGTAGCTAGAGTACTGGCCCTGGCGACAAGAGAACCTGAGTTCCAATTCAGTCTTGGACACTAACTATCTCTGGGACCCTGGGAAAGTCATTTAACTCTGTTTATCTGAGATACCTCATCTATAAAATGAGCTGGAGGAAGAAAGGTAAACCACTTCAATATCAGTATCTTTGTCTAGAATACCCCAAATGGGATCACAAATGGTCAGACATGCCTGAAACAAATGAACAACTACTAAAACATTATAATTTTGATGGGAAGATGGTGGAGTAGGGTGTAAGACTTCCTTATCTTCCTAATACCCCCCACAAACAAAAATACTTTCACAGAATTGATGCTAAAAACAGCAAAAACAGACTGGAATCAGGAGGAAAGATAAATAGCCAAGGAAAACTAGGGAAGAAAGTTTCTGGCTTCCCTGGTCTCAGCCCCACTGTTATGGCCTTAGGGCTGGAACAAAGCACACAAAGTGAATCAACAAGGTAGCCCCAGGGGGAAACATTGGCAATTTCACCTTGTTTGCTGAGCTATAGAGCTTCCAACCAAAAGGATAACACTGGAATCCACTGTAGGCTTAGCTCCAGAGCCTCCCACTACTAGCTAGGGACTATAAAAATGGACACCAAAGAACCTACAGGCTCTAGCCCTAATGGCTGGAACTCATACTTCCTTAAAAACAAATGAGGGACTTCGGAAGTCCTGGGAACACAGAGTGGATACCTACTCTATCCTGGGCTTGACTAAGGTGGTGGGGAGAAAGAATGAGAAAGAACACACCAGTTGAGTGTGGTTGCTGAGACCCTAAGGCCCCATAAGTTATGGTTACTCCCTGGAGAATGGAGTCACTGTCTGCCACCACAAGAGGAGGTGGACTGTTTGTCTGTAGATGAAGGGCAAAAGTGGTTGCAGGCTCTAGTTTGAGCAACTGAGGTCAATCACAGACTAGAGTATGAGCAGGGGACAGGGAGTACATCCAACCCTGGACAATAAAAACTGAAATAACTAAATAGGATCCAGGAAAAAAAAATACATCCCCCCAAAATCCTGAAACCTAAAGTAATATATCCTTAAAAAAGAGGAATCACAGGACTCCAGCAAAAAAATTAACTCTATTGGCCTAGCCACTAAGATAAAAATAAATTTAAAAAAATAAGCAAGCAAAGGAAAAAGAATCCAACTCTTGATAACTATTATAGAGACAGAGAAGACCTTGACTCAAACATAGAAGATAGTGAAGTAAAAATACCTACTTCTAAAAGAGTAAAGAAATACAATAAATGACCACAAACTCAAAAAGAGCTTTTAGAAGAGCTTAAAAAAGACCTCTGAAACAGGAAAATTTAGGGGGGAAAGAGCAACATAAGAAAATTATGAAAGATTACTGTAATGGAAAAAGAGATCCAGAAGCTCACAAAAGAAAATAACACATTAAACACTAGAATTGGACAATGGGAAGATAATGATTTCCTAAGAAAACAAAAAAAATAATAAAGCAAAATCAAAAGGATGAAATAATAGAAGAGACTATGAAACATCTTATCACAAAAATGACTGACATGGAAAATAGATCAAGGGAAGAGATTTTTAAAATACTTTTTCTCCTAGGACTTTTCTCTTGGAAAGTTATGATTTTTTAAAAAAGAGTTTAGTTGAAATATTCTAAGAAATCATAAGGAAATCTGCCCAGAAATGCTAGAATTAGAAGGTAAAATAGAAACCCAAAGATGAAAATGTATAGTAGCATCATTGCTAAGTTCTATAGTACCTAGGTTAAGGATAAAATACTACAAGAAACAAGAAAAAGTATTTTTAATACTGTGGAACTATAGTTAGAATAATACAAGACAGTAGCCACAATATTAAAAGAATAGAGCATTTCATAGAGTAAAAGTACTGGACTTATAACCAAAAATAGCCTTTCCAACAAAGATGAGCATAAGTGTAAGGGGTAAAAAAATGAATATTTAATTAGCTATTTTACTATTTCCTGGGGGAAATCCAGAACTCAGCAGAAAATTTGATCTATAAGAAACATACAATATCAAAGCAACCAAAAAGTCAAAGTGTTTAACTACAGTATGGGATAATGTCATCTATGACTCCTGGGAATGGCATCTTTATCTAGGTATTTTAAAGGGGTGTATATGGATGGAAAACTTGAGGCCTAGATGATTAGAATGGAATGAGTTGAAATGTCAATGGAATAAACTAGGAGGAGGCAGAATGCAATTGCTATCTCATATGGAAGAGGAATGAGTAGAGGAACTGTCACAGAGAAAATAAGGAGAAGGTGAAGAGATGGTAGTACTAGAACCCTTTTATCATTAGACCTGGGATAAAGAAAGAACATGCATAATTAGAAGCATAAAAATTTTCTTAATGTACAGAGAAACAGGAGGGAAAGGGATGGGATAAAGGAGGGACTGAAAGTCCCCTTGGAGGACTGAGGGAATAAGAAGGAAAGGGGAGTTAAGAGAAAGGTGGGCAAGGGGATAAGTAAAGGGAAGCAAGGAAGGAATACCTAGAGGAGAATACATATCAAGAGGTTGGAGGTTTAGGTGAGGAGATAAAGGAGTGACTTTCAGGATGAGATAAGGGAGCAAATTTTAAAATCAAATTTATATAAGGAATTAGGAGGGCACAGTTGAGGGGATAAGGAAGGGATTTTTGGAAAGGGGGATGAAATAATGATTAAAAGATAAGGGGGAAGGGACTTTTGAAAAGGCAGGCCAATTTGGATGTAGGTGGGCAAGGAGAGAAGATAAGGGAGAATTTTTATAAAGCTGTGTGAAATGGAGAGATATTGGTCAAAGGAAATAGGACATCAGACAAGGAATAAGGAAAAGAGAAAGAAATAGGAAAACAAATGATGGGGGAAACAGAATGGATAGAAATTCACAGCTAGTAACTATGACATTGAGTGTAAATGGTATGAATTCAACCATGAGAAGGAAATGGATAACAGAAAGAATAAAAAACCAAGGCTTGACAATATTTTGTTTACAAGAAACACACTGAGAATCAGAGACACACATAGACTGAACTTGAAGGGCTGGAGAAGAATATACTATGATTTAACTGATCCCCATGGAGAGAGAAGGCAGAGCAGTCATGGTCTCTGACAGAGTTGAGGTTAAAAATGGATATAACAGAGACTATAAAAGAGAATAATACATACTGATTACATTTTTAAAAATAACAGCCACAAATTCAAGAGAAAATGGTATCAAAAACAAATTTAAAGAGAACACAAAAGTAGAGGATATTTATATTAGCATACTTAAGTAATTAATATATTTTTAAACAAACTGTAAATGATGTGGACTTTATGATTTTGTGCATAAAATTTTATGCATTTATCTAAATGGTTTTTGTGATAATGGTTACTAAATGTATAATTGAGAAATAAAATAAAATAAAATATAGTTTCCTACTATATGAAAGGTTTTTTATGAGGTAGTTTCTAAAAAATTTCTAAACCAAATCTATTGAGGCTGGAATAAAATGATATTTTAAAAGATCTATGTTCTCATCCATTCAGTCTCTCTCTTTAATAATGCAGAGGGAAATCAACTCATGCCTTCCCATCCAGTGTAATTCTTGACTTTGCCATGCCATTTCAATGAAGGCCAAGACATTAAAATTTTTCCTCTAAATTTCATGCCATTGTGTGGCTACTAGAGGAGAATGTGAATAATCCTACCAATTCTTTTCTAGTCCTGCATATCTCTGGCACACTTTGTTCCCCTCCTCTTTCACAGCTATTAACTATAAATGTCAATGTCCTCTATTACCTTTTGGGTAACCCTTAATTTTAATTCTTTAGAGATTGATAACTTTGGGGCAACTAGGTGGTAAAGGAGATAGAACACTGAGCTTGGAATAGGAAAGATTTATTTTCATGAATTCAAATATGGCCTCAGACAATGACTAGCTAGATAGATGGCTTTACGTAAGTGACTTAACTCTATTTTTCTCAGTTTCTTCATCTGTAAAATGAGCTAAAGGAAGAAAGAAATGGCAAACCACTCAAGTATCTTTGCCAAGAAAACCCCACATCTGTTACAAAGAGTCAGACTGAAAACATAACTGAATTGTTTTCATAACTGAAGACAATTAAACAACAAAACCCTCTCTTAAGCACAGGGACAGTCTTAGGAAAAAATATGATATAAACATAGTTAATCAATACCCTTAAAAAGAGGTTTTTTAAAAGAGTCCTGACATGAAAGGAAAAAAATAATTCTTAAGTTTTGCTAATTATTACTTGTAAGACTTTGGGCAAGTCACTTAAACTTAATGAGCTTGAGGACTGAACTAAACTGCTAAATGATCTATGATCCTCTAATCCCTCCTTCCTAGAAATACATTATTTTAGTCTCTGAAACTTTCATGAACCAAACTCTTCTCACCCCCTGGCAAGTCCTATCTGTCCTGTGTCCCATTTCTTCAAAGCTGTGCAAGATGACTCACATTAATTTACTAATGTGAGACAAGGAAGCTAGGTAATAATGGCTTAATAGTTCATCCTCCTAGATGATCTATTTACATTTTAATCTTATACACACACACACACACACACACACACACACACACACAAGTGTATATATACATATTTAGATATAAATAAACCTATGTGTTGGGATGGGAGAGATTTTCAATACCTATTGAATCATTCTATAATTTTGTTCTCAATCATTTCTTCATGACCCTGTTTGGGTGGCAAAGATACTGGAATAGTTTGCCATTTATTTCTTCAGATACTATATACAGTAGACTTTCTATTACACTAAGCTACTGATAAATTAGGCCAGCCCTCCACTGATTTTCATTTTATGGCTTATATGTCCCTATGCCCCCTTATATTAAGTTTAAAAGGATGTTCTTTGTGCAAGGTCCAGTTTCTACAGTGCCCGAGAGCAGACTAAGAAAACAAAACAAACAAACAACAACCGCCAAGCCTAAATTTCCCTGGCTGAATTCTTTCTCTACTCCTAGCCCTGGGAGCTGGTTAACTATAGGGTTGTTGAATTTGTAAATCCCGGGAGAAGGAAGGTTTTTCTCTTCTCTCCACCTGAGCCCTGTTCAGCAGAGGCCATCAGAGCTGAATTGATCTTGGACACTTGAATAAACACTCAGAACTCTACCAAGTTTCAGGGGATTAGAAGTCAGAGCAAAAGGGATCCTCCTAGACATAAAAGAAGAAAAAGGTCTATGGCCAGTGAAGGTAGCTATTTCACACTCTGTTTTACTGGGCTGGCTTACATGAAGAAAATGCTCATTCCTCATTTGTGTGAACAGCCAACTGTAGCAATACCAATGTCTGTAACTGGATTTCATTATGGAAATTTTGCTAAGGAGGGCCACAGGCACCAAAACCCATTAAAATGTTTTCTATTGCTTTACATATTCTTCTGTGATAAAAATAGCCCTATATTTGAATTTAAGAAGCCTTTGCCTAAAGGGTAACAGATGGATATTAAGAAGATTATAATAAAGAAGGGGATTATCAAAAAATAAAATGGCAGTTGGGGGAAGGATAGTTCTTACACTTCAGGCAAATCAGTATCTAGGGTAACATGCTTTCCAGATTCTGATGCCTCCAGCTTGGGAATCTGAACCCTTGAGCCCATTGGTCACACCAGTGGAACTCATACCTGTTGGTTTTATTTGTGGTTCACTCTTGAAAAATGCAATTAGCATGGGGGGAGGGGGGAGTCCAGTTACCATAGTATCCAACTCTGAGAAACTTTCCAAAAAATTGGATCATCTAGCTACTTTTGAAGGGAACCTCTCCAAATCAGTGCAAATCTAGCAAACACCCACACCATGCAAGCAGGGTCATGTCAAACACACCTAGGAACCCACATGGAATGAGTACCTGGGCCCATATGACTTTTCATCTAGTCCAATCTTGTGTCTGAGGTTATAGCAACACAATGAGTTTTGAAGTGAAAAATGTAGCTACAGTTACCTAGTTGTCTTGTGAACATGCCAGTTTGACTGACTTTTCCCTGACAAAATTGACTATATCAATTGGTTTTTATAGCATGTTGTAAGTACAGGTAAAGTTTATTTTCATTTTCCAACTCCCTCAAGATGACTGATGAAGGCTTTCATGGAACCATAACCTATTTCACAAAAGGCTTAGAAGGATAGATTGATCCAAGATGCAAATTCAAAAGAATAAGACTTTTCTTCTAACCCTCATGCCATTTTAAAAAATCTGACTTCATAGCTTTGTGAAAAAAATATTATAAAAACATGGGGACAGTAAGGAAGAAATTTGAGTGATATTTACAAATGCAGTCTTGATGTTTAATATTTTCAAAAGAATAACAATCCGAGAGTGTATGTGTTGAGGATAAGAAACAAAATATGACCCATTTTAGCTACAGTCCTTCATGTTTTTCCTCATTCCTTTAGGGATTTAAAGAGGAAAGCAAAGTTAATCTAGAATCATGTTGGCAAACCCATGGCGAACATGCCAGATTAGGGGACACTCAGAGCCCTCTCTGTGGGCAAATGTGCCATCTCCCCAGCACAGAGTTCACCAGAGTTCATTACTAAGAAGTCAGGGGGACATGGGGGTGGAGGGGAGAAGGGCTGCTCCCCTCCCCCTCTCCACACAGTTTTCAGTTTGGTCACTCAATCTCTAAAAGGTTTGTCATCACCGATCTAAAAGGAATAGGTGGTCTTTTCACCAGGAGAGGAGAAACAATTTTTTTTTAATGTCCTCTTGGCAACATATTTAATCTCTTAAATCAGTCCAGTAGGAGACCCTTTTATCTCTTGCCTTCATTTGGTGTCCATAAGGAAGGCATCTGAATATATGAGAGAGAGAAAATTGTTATGAATCTGCTACTGATTTCTCTTTAATTCCCAGTGTGATTTGGGCTATTCCATTATGGTTAGACTATTCCTTTACTACATTCAAAATGCTGACTGTGGCCATTTTGTATATTTAGATGTAAATGTGGCAAATTCCGACAAGGTAAAAAAAAGTCTCCTTAACTCTGGTCAACATCAAGCTCTTTTTTGACCAACAAACCATATATTTTACCAATTAATTTTACTTTAATTATTTGTCTTGTTTGGTCTAATCAAAATAGTTCCTGTTTTTAACCAATTATCGTCTTTCCACCAAATATCTAATATTCCTTAATGCTAAGCCCTTACTATCTTTGCATAAACTCTCCTCCATTTCTAGAATGCCCTCTCTTCCTTTCCTTTGTAACTTAGAATCTCTGACTATATAAAACTTGGCTTACCTTCCCCATTTCCAAGTTTTTATTACATAGGAAGTATTTAGTGAATTGAATATAAAATTTGTAAACTGACACTTTACCTGGGATATTGTTATGTATTGTATGTATGTCATGTGTTTACCAAGAATTTAATATTTGTTGAATTATTATTGTTCATATGAAGAATGAAATGGAGAGAAAAGAAAACTCAAATCTAATAAGCTGAATTTGTCCAAGGTCATGGAACCAAGAACAAAACTAGACTTTAAATTAAAATTTCTTGACTGAATGGCTAGTGTTCTTTCTGCCTTGTCCCAGTTGCCTTTCATTCATTTCAATGACCATTTTCACTTGTAATCAGAAACACTAAAATGCTATACACATACACATACACATTTACACAGTCTGATAGGAGGAAATGCTCCTCTTGAAGATTATTGGTTTAAATTCTTCATGTATAAAATGATGCTGGATTAGATGACCATAAAGATCCCTTGAACTACGTTGCAGAGTGGATAGAGCACTGGATGTGGAATCAGGAAGATTCATCTTCATGAGTTCAAATCTGATCACAGACACTTACTAGCTCTGTGACCCTGTCACTTAATCCCATTTGCCTCATCTGCAAAATGAACTGGAGAAGGAAATGGTAAATCCTTAGGAATTTTTGCCTAGAAAACCCCAAACAAGGTCACAAAGAGTCAGATTGAACTGAAAAAAACTCAAAGTCCTTCTAGCTCTGTAACCCACATGCTAGGACTTAAACTAAATGAATGAAAGTTTATCTCCACATTTTTTTAATCTCGAATTTTTTTCAGTGAATATGAATATAGTTTAGGGATCTTAACCTAGAGATTAATGCAGTTTCTATTTAAATAATAACATTATTTATAAGAGGCTCTAGGTTTAAAAGCCATCTTTACCTGCTTTACCTCATTTTAATCCTGAGAACAACCTTTTAGAAGGTATTTTATAGCCAAGGAAACAGGCCTAGAGAATTTCTAGAATTGTTTTGCCCAAGTTCACCCATATGAGTGTTCCAACTCACATTATCCTGATAGCAAGTCCATCTCTCTGTGCACTAAGATGCTTCTCTCAAATATCTTGCCTAAAGCCAGGAGGCAGCTCTGCTGGGATATTTGTTTCATGGGGCAGTTACTTACTGTATGATTTTTCTCCTCTCCAACACGTAAGCCTTTGAAAAGAAAGCTGAAACGGCCAAGTTTTACAATAAATTTATGGATTGGCCCCTGTCTTTGAAAACCAGCCCTGTTTGATTTAGCAGGGAAGTTAATTTTCACAGGGATGAAAAGCAAGAGAAAAAGCTAAACAACAGTAGGTCTCAACCCCCTCTAGGAAGGGTTAAACAAAGAGGGGGCTGCTTTTACACCTAAATCTTTGTCACCCTTTTAATGTGAAAACCTTTTCATCTATGGCAACTCTTCAGAAGTCCCATCTCACCAGCTTCCCTTTGAGTTCTGGGCTTGCATTGGGGGCCCTAATTACCTTTCTCAGCTACTGAGATGGCTCTTGTCTTGGATTTTTTTAGTTATTCTCTTTTTCTTTCTTTCTTTTTTTTTTAATATTGTCAGATTTGAGTCTTTTGTTCCTGGCACTCTCCATATGCTACTGTTTAATATTTAATCAGCCCCCACCTCATCAGAAACACTGCTGGCCTCATTAGATAATTAATGGTTGCCTGCGTCTCATTTGCTTCAGTTGATACATCTGCAGCCAGTAATTAGAGCAGGAGTTTATTAGTTGCAGTGGCTTAGTTTATTGGTGAAGCAATCTCTCCTTTGATTGAAGCCGCTGGGATTGGCATATGCGGACAGCCTGCTCCCTGTTCACTAGGGCTCTTTTGTTTACATTTTTGCTACAGTTTTGCAACACTGCACATCCTGGCAGTTTCAGGAACAGTTGGTGGTGAAGATTTGCCTTTTATAATTTAGAAGATAATTGGGTAATTCAGTGCAGTAAAGTTACCGCAAAGCAATTCCCCAACTTTGGGTGGGGCTGGGCAGGGGAGGGAGGGATCTTCTACCCATTTGTTTATTTGGATCATTGGTGATTTTTTTTTTTTTTTGCTGCTACCCCCACTCTGAGGAATGTCAGTTTGGAAACGGAGCATGTGGAAAAAGCTTTCCCTAATGTGTCAGACTGATGCTCCAAGTACAATCTATCTGGCTAGCTATGAAACGACACGGCAAGCTGGAATGAGCTATAAACTCTGGTTCTCCATCTCCTGCCCCCTTCCGCATCTGCCCTGCTGTCCAGGTGTGACGGTGCCCCCGTCACCCACTTTTTAGCTGGGCTTTCTGCTGGGTGACTGGGCATGTTGTAGGTATAATCCTGGCTAGCAGGACCACTGGCTCATTACCGAGCACTGATTGCTTCTGCAGCCAAACCAGCTTCATTCATTATGCCCAGAACTGGGGGAAATGATCATTAAGAATGCAGCAGTGCTTAAGGGATACTGGAATAAAGGTGATGAAGTCTCGAAAATATATTAAAGATAGGGAGAGGGACTGGACCTGTAATTCCCTGCGAATAGCGAGTTTCCACAAAAAAATTCTGCCACTGAAGGTCAGTCTCACCTTCTTTGCAATTTATAGTCCTAGAGAGTGGCCTAGAGCACTGGTCTCCAAAATGTTTGGATTGTACACCCCTACCAATAAAAAAAAATTTAGTACCTTATGTACTCCCAGCAAGTGGTTATTTATTTATAAGTGATAAATATCTATTGCTTTGTAATTCACTATTTCTAACTCAAAACAAAAAGAGGAGTAGGGAGCCCTTTTACTTACCAGGGATTGCCAGAAGAGTTCACCCTGCTGCATCCAGTAGGTGATTTGTGGGTAGGAAATTTTTCTTAGGGCATCCAAGCAGCTTGCTGCTGTGAGTGCTTAGAAGAAATTGTGTTTGTTGTTCGGTCATTTAAGCGTCTTCGTGACTCTTTTTGAGTTTTCTTGGCAAAGATATGGAGTAGTTTGCAATTTCCTTCTCCAGTTCATTTAACAGATGAGGAAACTGAGGCAAAGATAAGTGACTTACTCAGGATCATACAGCTAGTATCTGAGGCCAGATTTGAACTAAGGAAGATGAGTCTTCCCAATTCTATGCCTGACACAGTCACAAATCTAAATCTCATGAGGACCTTAAGAAGCCATCTTATTCAAACCTTTTATTTTACAGGTGAGAAAATCAAAATCTCAAAATTGTTGAGTCCAAGGTCATGCACATGTCAGAACTAGGATTTCAGACTGGTCCTCTAACCAAAGATCATTTTCCGGATCACAGTGATAAAATGTGAACCCTTTAAATATCTGAATCTATCTCACATTCTTCAACCCACACTCAAAGAATACTCCAGGTGTGGCCTGACCAAGACAAAGTACAGAAGGACTACAATCTACTTAATTCTGAATGCTATGCTACTTTTTAAGTTTTAAGTTCTCATCAGCAACTCTGGCTCTCATGTCACACCCACAGCTTCTTGGATCCCCAGGTGAAAAGTTAGGAGAAAGGCAGACATCAAAGCCCTCATACCAGATGCACTACTCTTCCCTGAACACACCTTATATCCGGTAACATAAGTTGTAGTCGAGGAATACCTCCTCTTTTCTTTATTTGTGTTTGCCTAAGATAAAGTTGTGGACTTACTTATCTTTGCTTCAGACAAAGATAAGGATTGACACCTTCGCCCATCTTGGGACCAAGGATGGAATGTAAACAAGAAGGCTGCGGGATAAAATTTATGAAGGGCTAATTGCGATTAGGTGGGCGCCTATCCCCTCGTCTGTCCCCTTCCCCTTTGCTTGTATTTGCATTAACGGAAGAATGTAGGCTGACCTTCGAACACCTGCCTATCCCTTGATCAAGATTAGGGTTTCTGGAATGTAGAGTTGTACATTCCTGTAGGTTTTTTGTCTAAGTAGTCTTTGCCTATAAAAGTTCTGTGTGAAGCAAATAAAATTGGCACTATTTCTCTCTTTTCATATAGTGTCCACCTCTTCTTTTGTTACTCTTCATTTTTCGTTACCCCAAACAGGATGTCACAGGACTGGCCGACCCTGTGGATGAGTCTTGTAAGCCATAGAGTCTTACAATAAGTAAATATACTCATATTGTGGATGTGTGCTCAAATTATTTTTACTACTCGGGCTACTACATCAAAAAAGGTTGGAACCCAACTCTCCTAGATGACATCTATAATCCCACTTCCTTTGCTCAAGTCATTGTTAAAAATAAGTTGAAACCCATTTGCATCTACCATGCAAGTCTTCATTACTCTTTGGAAACACTGGTGCTCCATGATGTATAGCCATATAGTGACTCAGTATTTCTTGCAATCATTGAAAATGTTAGCCAATATCAATAAAGTCATCTCTTCTCTTCTTCAACAGTTCTAGGCCAAGACACAACTGCTGTTCAATGTATCTGTATTGATGTGCCAGTTCTTCGGGCTTTTTGTACAAGTCTCTAAACCTTCCTGAGTCTCACTTTCTTTATAAAATAAAAGAGTTGACGTGGATGATTTCTGAGATTCCCGTCTCACTCTAAAGCTATGATCCGATAACTTCATGTCATGATTTGGACATCAGAAATTGCTTTTCTTTTCTTTTTTTTTCTTTGAAAGTTTTGTTAGACCAAACTCTTAAATGCTTATGGATCCCATTTAACAGATCCTGTAGTGTTCCTAGAGTAAGAGTGAGCCAGAGTATCTGGAGGACCTTAACATCCATTATATTGCATAATGGCATGAGAGTTGCAGTTTGGGCACTTGGTCTCTAAAAGGTTCTCCATTACTGCCTTGGACTCAGAAGTTGGGAAAATTCAGGTTCCAATCTTGACCCAGACATGATGAGCTGTGTGATCCTAGAAAGCCATTTAACTTCTCTATGTCTCAGTTTCCTTATCTGTAATTTTTGGGCAACTATTCTGTGACTTTTTATTTTCCTAAATCTATGATTCTATGATTTAGAAGATTCCCCTCTTGCATTTAAACTCTATATTTCATATAGTTTATGAGAGTGAGAAGTGTCTTGGCCGTCTCCACAAGGAACAAAATACCTGGCAGAATATGTGTCATATGAGTGGTACAAAATGCTATGGAAGTGCCCAGGGAAGTAAGCAACTATGTTTTATGTTTTAAGCATTAAAAGGCACTTGACATTGAATTATAAGATTTTGCATTAGAAGGGGGCCTGAATGAGGAGTCAAGAGATGCCTTTTAACTCTATCCCAGCAATTAGCTTTCTGTCCAAGTTTAGGAAAGTCATTTTACCACCTGATCCTTGGTTTCTTCACCTGTGCAACACTGATGCTACTTGTCCTATCTACCACACAAAAGAGTACTGAAAATAAAGTGAGATAATAGATGTGCTTTCCTTTGAAAAGGTTAAAAACACTATCCAGATGCAAGGTATAATTATTAATCACATTTCATACTTTTATAGAGTCTACTTTCTAGGCTGGGAAATTTTTCTAAAGCAATTTCTATAATTAAAAAATCAGCCTCCAAACACCAGCAGCATGTGGTTTTGTAAAAAGCTAATGACACTAATGAGATGGAATCCCTCCTCATAGATTAATAAGACTAAAAGCCACTCCAGGACATGAAATCTGGTCCTATGGTAGGTCTAAAAAATATTTTTGTTATATTTTCCTGTTGTCCTCTTTCCCCCACCTCAAAAAAAAAAAAAAAGGAATCCTTTCCTATCTTCATCATTTGCTATTTATACAGATGACAGAGCAGGAGAAATGATGTCTAAAACAATTAAGTAACTTTGCAAGAAACATTTAATGAGGGTAGTCTTTCCATAATAGAGGAAATTTGGGAGAAGTATTAGGTGGAAGCTTCTATATAGGCTCTGTTCTCAGCCTATTTCCATTGTCTTTCTGAACTCTTATTTTCAACCACTTTCACAGCCTTAAATGCACTCTGTGAAGATGACTTACAAGTTAGTTCCCTCAGCTTTCAATTCTCCCTTAGTTCCAGTCCTGTAGTTCCCACTGCCAGCTGGATGTATCCACTTATTTGTCCCAAAGTCAAATCAGACTTGACATGCCAAAAGAGAAACATCATCTTTCTTATGACATGAACTTCTCTTCACAAGTTCACCATTTCTCTTAAAGAAACTATAATTTTCTTCTTTTAGATTTATAGTGTATTTTTGAGTTTTATTGAGGCCTTTTGCTTGTACATTCTAATCATTCTTGAATAAACCTGTTCCCTACCCAGAGATCATCCCTATTCCACAAAGAGTTCAGTGTAAACAAAATTTACCAACATATTGAGAGTTGACAGTATATACAACATTCCAGTTCTATAGACCCCCATCCTCTCCATTAAAAAAGAGGGAGATGCATTTGCTCATCTACTCTCTGGAGCTAAAGTAGGTCAATTTAATGATTTGATATTTGTTTTTATAGTTTTTTTAATTAATGTTTTTTTTTATTTTATATCATATTTAGGGTTCAATATACTCTACTGTCCCATACAGAAAAACTTCTTATACAACAAAGACTTTGAAAGGGAAAAAAAAACACAGTTAAAAAAACCATCCTTAAAACATGCAATATTTTAAAATATCTGATGCTAGATACATTATTCTACCCATTGTTCCCTATTTCTTCAATGAAGGAAATAAGGCACATTTTCCTGACTCCTCTCAAAGTAGGATTTAAGCTGTCAAGATTACATAGTATTCAGGTTTTTTTTAAATAAGTCTTTCACTTATACTGTTCAGGTTACTTTACAGTTTTTCCTGGTTTTTACTTCATTCTGAAAGTTCATACAGGTCTCCATGTTTCTCTAAATACATTCATTCATTGTTTCTTAGAGAGCAATACTAAAACCATTCCATTATACTAATTTCCTAGAATTTTTTCACTATTACCCCATAAACTGCACCCACTTTGATGAAAATATCACTTTCCCTGCTGAGTAGTTTATAATTGTGGGGCACAGGCATTACAAGGATTGATCTTATAGAGGAGCAAACAATTTGGTCAGACAGGTTGAATCAGTTACCACAAGCCAGTCAATAGACCAAGGATGAAGATGTCTAGTCCTCATTTAAGGGAGTATCCTGAAGTTCTACATGGCAATGTTAGGAAAGTATATAAAGATTAATAGTGGTCTCTAGAATGTGGATGATAGCAATAGTTACTCCAGCATCTGCCTGATGACTTCTTTGGCCCACTCAATCCCATTCTGGTTGGCCAGCCCCTGTGGAATTTTAGAACCCTCACTAAAGTTTATTACCATTAGTTCCCTCTGTTAGGATAACTTTCTTCAGAAAAATAGGAAGATTTCACAAGATCATATAAATGTCCCAGGGACTTTTTCTTCTGATTGTTGTGATCACATTTGAGGTTTTGGAAGAGGTATTAGATATGCCAGTGCTCCTGAATTTAGAATTCAACTTCTATCTCTCTTTGGTATGCTCATAAAAATCTATCATAATCTTTTATTTCACACATATAAATAAAACTTTATACTGAAAGAGGTTATGATTTGTGCTTTCCATTACAACAACAAGCCTCTAGAGCAGTGGTTCTCAACCTTTCTAATGCTATGACCCCGCAATACAGTTCCTCATGTTGCAGTGACCCCAAACCAAAAAATTATTTTGGTGGCTACTTAGAAACTGTAATTTTGCTACAGTTATGATTCGGAATGTAAATACCTGATATGCATTATGTATTCTCATTGCTACAAATTGAGAGGTTGAGAACCGCTGCTCTAGAGTTAACAGGGGATTCTTACAAAACCACACCTTGTAGGTATTTAAGTGCCAAAAGAGTGAATACCCATATTGATCAAATCAAATAGCTACCAAAGTACTGAAGCATAAATATCATATGAATAAAGAAATAGACCCTCTTCTTTTTGAGCCTCAGTGACCAGGACCAAGAACCAATGGAAAAGAAAATAGAAAAATAATTTGACACAAAAAAACAATTTATCACAGTCAGAACTCTCCAAAAATGCAATAGCTTGCCTCAAAAAGGAGTGGAATTAATGTTACTGGAGATCTTCTGGTGAAGGCTAAATGATTACCTATTGTGGACTAAAGGATTCATACTTTAGGTAAGGGTTGATGATTTTTATAATTCTAGACTTTTATGATTCTGTGACAGTAATTTGAGAGAGCACCAGAGTTTCAGAAGATCTAATTTCTTGTCCCACTTTTGGCATTCATTAGCTATGGGATCTCAAGCAAATCAAAACCTCTGAATTTCAGCTGTAAAACAAAATTTTAATACTTACACCAACTAATTTGTTTTTTGAGAATTCTGTAAATGATAATATTATTATAAATGTTCTTTTATATTTCAAAAGGTCCTTGAATCACATATAATGGGATCTATCCACTTATGGTGGTTCCTTTCAAAAGATGAGCAAAAATTTATCAGCCAAAATTATTGTATTCTTCCTCTATAGTAGGCACAATATAGTAAAATATTACATGGAAGAGGTCACTACTTCTGTTCTTAGTTTCTATTAAAGTTTAGAGTAGTTTCCATGGTGTCAATTATCATTTATATCTAAAATATGAGAGAGAGAAATGGATCGCTAGAGTCTGACATAAATATGTCTATAATTGTAGCTTTAGACATAAAGTTGTAGATGCAGAGATAAAGATAGTAATATCCAGCCCAATATCTTTCCTGAGTTCCAGTCCTTCATTTCCTATTTCCTACTGGACAATTTTAACTAAATGATCTAAGCATATCAAATTCAATATGTTTAAAGCAAAATTCATTATCTTTTCCCCAAAACCTACCTTTTTTTCTAATGTCACTCCACTAATCAAGAAGCTCCAAAGTTAACACATTGCTTTCAGGATTAAATATTTTCCTCTGCTTTATATTTAAAAGTGACTTCAAGAAAACTGGCTCAAATTACCTTACCAGGTTTCTCATACCTTATTGCTATTAATTCTCTCTCTGACCCAGTCAAATTCTCCTGTCTGATGTGCCTCAAACCTAATGTGCCAATTCCTTTCTACTTTTGCACTTCTAGAATCCCTAACTTTCATCCGTTTTTACCTTAAATGCCAGCTCTTTATAAGGCCTTCCTTAATCCAGCAGCTATTGTTCCCCTCAAATTCCCCAAATAACTTTACTTTTATTTTTTTTTAAACTTTTACCTTCTGTCTCATAAGCAATACTAAATATTACTTCCAAGGCAGAAGAGCAGTGTGTAATTGGAATCTGAACCCCAGGACTACAATTCCCAGCACCCCACTCTCCTTCTCATGTTACCTGCTGACATAGACAGGATATACATTTTGTGTAACTCCACCTCTCGCACTCCTCCTGTGATCAGGTTTGGTGGAGGTGGCCTGAGGTGAGAGCCAGGAGACTATTGCTCTTGTGGTCTTTATTTTGTTAGATAATCGGGTTGTTGTTATTTTTTTACTTCTATTTCCTTTTTATTCCTTTACATCAAGTGATTATTAACAAACTTTATAAAATATAATACTTGGAGCACTGGACATTAATCTGAATCTTACAGCAGTAAGTACTAAGTAACTGAGGTTAGATCATTTGCCTAGGGTCACCCAGATAGAAGTGTCTGAGGCCAGATTTGAACCCAGAAACTCTCATGTCTTCATCTGGCTCTCTATTCATTGAGCTACCTAGCTACCCCAATATTTACTTTTTATATACAGTATTTTTTATGTATACATGTTGTTTCTCTTGCTATAACACAAGCTTCTTGAGAGCAGTGACTTTTTTTATTTGAAAAATTGTTTTTAATTAATTGATTCAGAATATTTTTCTATGGTTATATGATTCATGTTCCTTCCTTCCCCTCCTCCCAACCCCCCTCCATAGCCAACAAGAAGTTCCACTGGGTTTTACATGTGTTATTAATCAATACCTATTTCCATATTATTACTATTTGCACTAGGGTGATCATTTAGAGTCTACATTCCCAATCATATCCCCATTAACCCATGTGATCAAGCAGTTTTTTTCTTCTGTTTCTACTCCCACAGTTCTTCTGATTGTGAATAGCATTCTTTCTCATAAGTCCCTCAAAACTGTCCTGGATCATTGCACTGCTGCTAGTAGAGAAGTCCATTACATTTGATTGTGCCACCATGTATCTATCTCTGTGTATAAGGTTCTCCTGGTTCTGTTCCTTTCACTCAAGCAGTGACTTTTTAAACTTTCTATCCCTAGTGCCTAGCATAATACCTGACACATAATACTTGTTAATTATGTATCTTTTTCTTCCTTAATTATTAGGAATTGGTAATAATAGGATGGTGAATATGAAATTTTTATTTGTAGTGTCCATATACCTATAGCAGGAGAATCAGGAACCTATATCAATTAAGTATATGTAAAGGGAATGATAAAAGAAAATAAAAATATCACTCATGATGAATAACCCTTGGTAGAATCCTTCTGATATAGGTTCTATGTGTAAAAAATAGAGTAGAACTCTGGACTTCAATCCCCACAAGCCCTTGCTCCACTTCCCCAAAATACTTTGTAATCTCACGCAATTCTGAGGTGGGCCAGAGATCGAGGAAGGATTTAAGCTGATTGCAAAGGCTTTTGTGGTCTCTTTTTGGACTTCCATTTTGGAGCAGAGGTGTCTCTTCCATGATGTGAGATTATCTTGTCTAGGCCACTCTGGCCTAGGCACGTGTTTCTTATCCTGTCTTTTCTTTAATCCTTAATCTTCAATAAACCTCAAAAAAATATAATACTCCTTGCAGAGAGAAACTAATTTCTACCTGCCTCAATCTCCCCTAATTTTAATCTTTACAGTTTTGGTGCCCTAATGGGAGAAAAAACTCTCAATCTTCTGATTCTTTTCTGATCTTAAGTTCAGCATTTAATAGCTAATGCCTAGAAATTTTTTTGAGCCACATTTCTCTGGTCAAGGTTTTTTTTTTGTTTGTTTGTTTGTTTTTTTACTCTTGCAAAGCTGCTGCTCATTCCAGCCATTAGATAGCTCACAGGCTCGCTCCGGACCTGTTGAGCTTGCCGCCCACCCCACCCAGCTCATCCTACCTGCCTGCCTGCCTGCCGCCGCCGCCATCCGCTTCAGACAGCCCCCGATCCGGCTCCCGGCCCTGCTTGCCTGTGTTCCTGTCATTCCTGGCTTACCTCGGTGCACCCAATCCTTGTTCAACTCAGATCCTTGGAACAGATTGCTCAGGACTCATTTCTACCAGCTGGTAACTTTTGGCCACATGGGCGGATCATAGCAGGGGAGAGAGACTAGAGGGAGAGAAGAAACAGATTTTTCAAGCAGCAACTTGAAAGCAATGGGCTATTTAGAAGGATACCTTTTGACTCTTCTGGTAATTTCATTGACTTCACCTGCATGTCAGGGAGAAGATTCAGCCCAAAGAGTCAACTTTAACTTTGAAGTTGCAAATGGGTGGCTCAATGAACTGAGAGCCAGGCCTAAAGACATGTGGTCCTGGCCTCAGATACTTCCCAGCTGTGGGGTCCTGAGCAGATCCCTTAACCCACATTGCTTAGCCTTTACCACTCTGCCTTCGGACAATAGACATTTAAATGGATAAACACACCTAAGGAACTTAAAGACTAGAGGCTATATTTTAAGGCATTTCAGACTCCAATGGTTTATACAAATCTCTGTATTCTATTGCATTTTTTGTTTAAGGTTTAACTTTGTGATGTTAAATTCATATATTACTGGATTGAATATTATTCTGGTACACTGAAGGTTGATTGAATTTATTTTGAATGTACTGAGTTTTAAAATTCTGTTGCTTTTCCCCTATAACTATTGAACAAATATTATTGTAATTAAGCCCATATTGAAAAAAAAAAACAGCCTTTCTATTTTGACTTTGTAAATTCTCACATAGAGGATGAATGGACTTCAGGACTGCTTATAATTGTATAACAACCTTTGGAAAATTTAATATGCTAAATATCTCAAGTGATTTTAAGGGTTTTTAAAATATGATTTTTGGAAATTTTTTTTAACAATCTCTGGTTATTTTTGCCTGCCCCTACCATGAGGTAAGGCCAATTGTAGCTGAAGTGAAATACATTTTATAACCCCCAACCTTCCCACATTTCTAAATATGTGAATGGAAGTTGGGCAGTTAATCTCAGGGCATTTGTACGCCTAAAAAGCCTCCAAAAAAGGAGCACCCCTTTATTTATACTCTTCAGCTCACTACTTTACTTGCACCAGAATGATATATAGATTTCTTGATTATGTTCTTAACCCAAGATGAGTTTTACTTTGTTTAAAAATATGTTTTGTTACCAAGGTTGAAAGATTTCTACGTTTGTAAAAATGTGTGACAAATATCCATCAATTCATAGGCTTTTTAAAAATGCCATACAGCAACTTATGTGAAATATGATAGTGTGTTTGTTTGCTATTGTAATTAATTGGGCTATTGAGAATTTTGGGGATATTGATACCACATATTTGTACTACTATTTTTTAAAAATGAAAATTATACTACTGTTCAATTCATTTGTCATGCTCACAGTGATCATGGCCAGATATTAAGAGGAAATGGATCTCATTTTTTGGTGAGAAAGCCCTGTATTTTATATTTTCTTAGCTGACACAGAGTATCAATGATTATAAGCTACATTTTATAATATTTTAAAGCTCTTTTATTATTATATTTTTCTTGCATGTGCAATATACTATTTGTTTTTTTTTATTATTTTTTCTCTCCTTTTTATATTTGAAGCACATGACACCAGCATTAAGATTTTCTTTAACCTTTTGATTTTTCAATACATTTGCTAATGCATGCCCTTAAAAGCTTATGCCTATAAAAATGATGCCACTAATTATTTAAATAAATTATGGGGCTTTGCTTAATGATTCTGTCTGATTCTAGGACAAGATATACACACAAGAGCCATTACACAGACCCAAAGAAAAGCCAATCCAGGATGGATTGATGTACTTCCAGGCCAATACATAGGTCTTGAACCTAGTGTGAAGACTTGAGGTTATTGTGTTTAACATGTTGTTAAGACATAGGCTTTCCTTGTGTCCACACTCACTCTGAAGATACTCACAGATGAGTATCCCCAAACCTTGGCTCCTATAATCTGGTCCCCTTTTCTGCCTCTCATAGTGTGGTACTTTTTTGTAGTCCTGGCTACTGACTGGGTAAATGCATCATTGCTTAAATCATTTTGATTGGGCCCTGATTCAAGGACCTGTTATATGTAGATTTATTTTTCTTTTACTTGGAATTTTTACACATAAGACTTTGATAGTCTATATTTTCATTTAGAAATTTTTCTTTTTTATTTGGATTTTTCTGATATCTTTTTAATATCTCTTGCCAATTGATTCATATACCTCATACGTCAGCCATGCATCCATAAGTGATCCTTTTTTTTTCAATCACCCTCTTAATGGAGGAAATGTAAAAATATCATTATTTAAATTGCAAAGTTTAAATTCCTTTTGAGAAGAATTTTAGGTAAAGAAGATGCTACCTCTCTGAATCCAGAACTGAACTGTTGGAGAAGATACCATGAAGAAGCCTCCAGACCAGCCAGCTGCACAAAATTGAACTTTGGGTGTGGTTTATTGAACATTTATTTGTATCTATACTTTAATGCCAAAGGGGACTGCCCCCTAACTGGCTTTTTGTCAATGCTTTCAGCAATCATTGGTTTTATTCTTTTTTTTTCTTATCCTCAAATTATTGTAATCTTTAAATTGATTGTGTTTTCATGATCCTTTGGGGAAAAATTAATTTTTTTCAAATGATAAAATGAGGGAATTTGAAAAAAATAGAGTAGAACTCTGGACTTCAATCCCCACAAGCCCTTGCTCCACTTCCCCAAAATGCTTTGTAATCTCACGCAATTCTGAGGTGGGCCAGAGATCGAGGAAGGATTTAAGCTGATTGCAAAGGCTTTTGTGGTCTCTTTTTGGACTTCCATTTTGGAGCAGAGGTGTCTCTTCCATGATGTGAGATTATCTTGTCTAGGCCACTCTGGCCTAGGCACGTGTTTCTTATCCTGTCTTTTCTTTAATCCTTAATCTTCAATAAACATCAAAAAAATATAATACTCCTTGCAGAGAGAAACTAATTTCTACCTGCCTCAGTCTCCCCTAAATTTTCATCTTTACAATGCTCATCTTTTGTCTCTCTTTACTCTCTAAAACTGAAGAGAAAGAAGGAAGGAGTACTTCCTGCTTCTCTTTTCAAGTAGCCTATAATGATAAAATTGGACCTTGGTAAAACTGTGACAGTTTGTTTACTTGAATGCTTTCAAACATGTCTTCTTCCATCTCCTCACTCTCCAATTCTTCAGTGACTTCATAATATCCCTGGCATGCTCAAAGGCCCTTGACATGATGTACTACCTATTCTGATTTCTAAGTCTACCCTATCTCTCTCCTCACCACCATCTGGAATAAAAACAGGAGAGGATGCTGTAATCTTAAGATTCCAAGTTATCTACCCAGTTAAAGACATCTGATAGTATTTAATAACTCTCTTTTGCTCTTGTCATATTCTGCTTTGCCTTAAGGGCATTTGCATATATGCTTTATATTTTTCCTACAAGACTAGAAGATCTGACTTATTTTTGCTTTTCCCTCAGCATCTTATACAATGCTTTGTACTTAGCATTCACTCAAGAAAGGGATGTTAAATGCCATTGAGAGAGATAGCTACCTGTTCCATCCTTCCAGAAGGAAAAAATCTGGCAGTACTTTCAAACACATTGACATTTCTACCCTATAGCAATAAGTTATATGTCCACATTGAATTGGTTAGTATGTAGTACCATTTTACAGATTATTTCTTATTTTCTTCCAATAATTAAAATTTCTCTGAAAATTATCTGTAAAAACTAAAAATACTCATATTAACAGTGTATGAATTCTTATACATAGTACATACTTAATGTTTGTTGACTTGAGGTCTGATATATTAATCCAAAATAATGATGACATTTAAAAAATCTAATGGGAATGCAAATGTGATTTTTTTTTTTTGGCAAAGACTAAATCTTGCCTATTAGTTTAAGGACTTCTTGGAAGAATGTGTAAGACATTCATAATATGTTAAATTTATTTTCTATGGAGACTATCATAGAATTATACAGCATATAAGCTGGAAGGACCCTTAGAAATCATTAAGTACAACCCATTGCATTTGAAGTAAAAGTGAAGATTAGATATGGGAATAGCAGGCATCCAAATTTGCACTTGCAAAGCATTTAGTCTGCATAGAGCACTGTGTTATCTACTGGAGGAAACAATGTTTTGAAAATGCTGGTGGCTTTGAAGTCAGGAGAGACCTTATCTGAATTCTACCTTTAACTCTTAGTAACTATGTAACCATGGACAAATTACTTAATTTAACTGAGATTTAGTTTCCTCACCTGTAAAATGGAGCTGATAATACCTGTATAATTTATCTAGTAGAGTTGTTGTGGAGTTAAAAATGAGATATTACGTTAAAAACACTATATCAATATGAGTTATTATTAAATAGGACATTGTCTCTAACCTCATGGAGTTTATAATCTATTAGAGAAATGACTAATACCTAAAGAACCATAAAACAAAGTGAAACACAAAAACATATTAGAGAGATATAAAGCAAAGTGCTAAGTCTGGGATAAGATGATTTCTGATAAGAGGGATTAGGGAATAATGCATGGTGAGCATAGTATTTGATTTGAGCTTTAAAGGAAGGAAGAAAATTCACAGAAAGAACAAAAAACATTCTAGGCAAAGGGATGGAGGAAAAAATAAAGTCCAAGCTGGCAAAGTGTTTTGCCTAAGGTTACTCAGCTAGTTTATTGTGAGGTTGTATCTAAAACTCACTTTAACTGACTTCCCACCTAGTGTCTGCCTCTTCAGCACCATGGACAGAAACCATTCCTGAAACTAGAACCAGAATCCAGCAATTTGAACAGATTTAAAAAACTGATGCTATACAAAGCACTCCTTGGACTTTTCTTTCCAATCGGAGAGGCCTTTTTCAGGAGTATTCATTTGGTTAAATGACTGATTGGAGTAGCTTGCCAAGGCTTAAAGTTCTCTGCTAGAGGGGAAGTTGGTTTTCTACACTCTTACATAAGTTTGTTTGTTTGTTTTCATCTCAAATCTGGATTGTGGAGTATGGGTGAATGCTTTAGAACACTGAAAACATATCTATGAACTCAAGTAACCATAAATCCTTTCCTCATAATAGCAATCCCTGAAATGGGAAGGTTATTTTGTTGGGGTACAGGGTGTTCTTCCTTTGGAATAATCAAAAAGAAGTATTTCTTCTTAGCTGCTGACTTTTTGTTGTTGTCGAGAAGAGAGAAGAAAGGAAGAGTGATGATAATAATGAGCTGATGTGTCCTAGAACAGGCAAAGGCTTGTTCCTTGTAAAAAATTGCAGTGACTCCATCTATCATCTTGAGATACAGAATCTCCAGTTTTTAAGTGACCAACTTGTAATTATTCCAACAGGTCAGAGAGACATTTCAAGACTGAAGATTACTTTGGGACTTTACTTAAAATAACTATTTATAGAGTACTGCTTAGGAATTTGTCCCTATTTGCACAATTCACAAGAACTAATAGACAGTATATCTGTATACAATCATATTCTTATTCCTTTGGAATATAATTATAAAATAATAACATTGATGTGTGGGTGTTTATGCTTGTAATGTATGTGTGACTTGTGGAACAAAATAAAGTTCTGTCCTCAGAGAGCTAACTTAGAGAACACAGAGTTGGAAGGGATCACTTAATTCAAAGACCTTCATTTTAAAGATTTACCCAAGGTCTTAAAAATAGTAAGTAGCAGATTTGAGATTTGAACTCATGTCTTCTGTCCAAAACCCCAGTTCCCTTTCTCCCACATATTCATATCTAATAGGAAATATAATACAAGTATGCTGATCAGAAACAATGCTGTTATAGTAATATACACCAAATGAGTCAAACAGATTGCAGGAAATCAAAGAAAAGAAGAGATAATATCAGTTACAGTAATACATATATACATGTGATATGACAATAAAGTAATGACTGCTTATATAAAAGTCAGTTTATTATTCTCCCAGGGTCATGCAGGTAAATAAAAGCATGATGTTTTCATCAGATCAATTCTAAAAGATTCAACTATGATACAGAAGAAATTAATACAAAACTGACTATGTCTGCTTTCCAAGGATCAGTCTGATAGATGTATCTTGAAGGGATAATGCCTATATGACAATAAACTGAGTCATAATTGAATTAGAGGAACATAGATGGCTGAGATATATTTCAAAAATCATTAAATGTTTTAATGACACCAAAACTTCATAACAACAATAAAATAGTCCATCTTCATAAGACAAATATAACACTATTTTCCTCAAATAGATTCAAGTATGTCTAAATCATTGAATATCAAAGTCTCCAAAAAATAAAAATTTTGGTTATTGAATGGGCAATTGAGATTCTGGTCAGAGGGAGATATATGGCCACATTTTACCAAAAAAACAAAATTCAAACCAAAAGTAACATGAAAATCATTAAAATGTTATACAACAAAAAGAAGAAATAGAGAGAATAAGGAAAAATATGTAGTTTCTAGGTGAATCAATAGAGAAGTGGGACTAAAGTCAGGAAGACATGAGTTCAAATCTGCCCTCACATACCTACTAGCTGTATGACCTTTATTCAGTTTCTTCAAAGTAAAATATACTTCCCTAGGTTGAAGGAAAGACTAATTGAGATGATATTTGTAAAACACTTAATAGAGTGCCAAGAACAGAGCAAGCCCTGCAAAAATGTTATTGTTGTTGTTGTCATCATCACCAATCAATGATAATAACAATGTCGATAATGATAACAGCAATAATGATAACATGTACACATAGAACTATTTTGATAGAATTAGTTTTTTTCATAATCTGGTAGGTATTATTTTATGCATTTAAAAGCATTCTGAGAAGGGATACAAGGGCTTAATTAAATTGTCAAATGTATTCATCATGAACACATATACCTAAAAGAAGGTCTCTGTACATTTGGTAGATGCCCTATGAAACCATGGAAGGACATGACAAGAATCAAGCAGGATGAAAAGAAGTTAGAATAACTAGAATAACACAGTATTTTGCATGTAAAATGTAATTATATTTTCTTCCTACTTATCTTCCTAGTTAATCAGCATAGATTTGGGGCTGCGTGTTCCAACTGGTACTTTTGAAGTGCAGAAACAACATGTACCAATAATTATATACCTATCAGTGTCATTGTTGTTTAATAGTGCATGCACACAGTGAGATTCTAGGAGGGCAAATGTCATTTAGAAAACTATATCTTCAATTTGCAGTTTTAAATTTCGGGAATTAGTCATTTATTTTAATGTTGTCATTTTAAATATTTGGAGGCAGAACCATGTTGAGCATCTCTGATGCTACATATGAAAATTCAGGTTTAGAGAAAGTACAAATTATTCACAAGATGGCCCCAAGGTCCATTCTAACACTGGCACTATGATCTCTCAGCTCAGACTTTATAAATGGATTCACTTTAGAATTCTTTTCAATAGTGAATGCCTCTAGTACATTTCAAATAGGCTCCATTTTATAAAAATTGGATTCCCATATAGCCTTTTAGTCACGCATGTCTTAAAAAAAATAAGACCCATTTGGAGTGGGCCAGGTGGAGTCAGGTGAGAAGCAGAGATTAATACCTTTTCTAAGGCATCTCCATCTTCTGTTATAGAGTAACTCCTTACCTAGCACAATTCCCTTCGGTGATTCTCAAGCACTCTTTTTCTAGAGAGCTGTGTAAACAGCCAAATTGAATGATGATATTATTCTAAATTAACAATACTCTTCCATTCCAAATATACAATATGAAAGCCTTCTGATTTTTTCTTCAAGATCATTAATAGAAATATTTTAAAGGCAGTTCCTTAGCACTGAAAATATTAAGCTGTTATTATTGCAAATGAGCTTATTTGTACTTTCAAATGAAAATATAAATAAGTAATAAGTAAATATTAGCAGTTTGAGCTCCATAATGAATAAGTACAGAATTGGTTACTGAAGGAGTATATGCCCATTAGAGAGGCAGTGAAATTAACATTTGTTGACATTTTACTGCTTTTAGCTTTAATGTAAACTAGAAGCAATTAAGTTATGCACAACATATTTCTCTTGTAAATATTTTCACTTTCTAGAAATAGTAACCAAGATGTCTTATAGAAGCCCCCAAAACTGGAGGGGGAGGAAGACAAGAAAAAGCTTTATTTGTCATTTTCTCCCAAAGAAGTTAGAAACTCAAATATACAACTCAGTTCCATTCTTCTCTTTCTTATCCACCCCAGGGCCATGTTGTTCCTGGGTTTTTTTTTTTCAATTTGGGGGGCTCTAGGCAAATCTATAAATCCATGTTAGGTAGACCATGAATTATCAGTACCTTCAATGAAATGAAGACAAAAAAGCTTGAATATTTAAACATGTAGCAACTTTCTCCTATGATAGATCATTTCAGACCCAAACTCATTTTTTTTCTTTGATATCTACTACTGCTATAAACTCCCAGTTTATCATATAACATTACAATTTATGGTATAACCAGCTTGTGTACTGACTATAAACCCTTTATCAATGCCACTGTAAAGATTTTATAGTCCATAAATAGAAGAGTAATCCTGTCTCTCCTCCTTGTTTTGACCAATACACATGATTCTGAACATGTCACTGCTGTTATTTGTTTTACATAGAGTGAGTTATGTAAAAATAAGTGGATACATTGCTTTGCCTCTCCAAAATTCATAAACAATTCAGGGTCACATATAAGATTAACAATCTGTAGCAGGGTTGAAAAATGAAAAGGGACAAATTTGTCCTTATTACATCATTAATCTATATCAGGACGAACAAAAATCCAATCTCTATTAAAAAATAATTAAAGATATTCTCCCTACATGATATGACCCTTCCCATTCTAATCACAAATCATCCAATTATTAGGGTTCAAAGTCATATATGAATCACAGCTCAAAGTCTAAAGGTCTTTGAGGGGTCTCAACAAGATACTTTCCTCTGTATTTTTCTCCTCCTCCTTCCCTCTTCCCCTCCCATCTTCCCAACCAAGACAACCTAACCCAATTTACCAATGGACAAGTTACCAAATGCATGTCATTTAACTGAAGGAAACTAACTCTTGCTTGTCAAGACAAGAAAAACAATGCAAAGGAGTCTGGCCTGAAGAAATACTCTTCTAGTAGGTACTGCATTTTGTCAGTGGATAAATTCTGAATGCTTTGCCCAGACAAGGTGGGGAGGGGGAGGAAAGGAGAGAAAGACACATTCTCAATAATTGGTTGCCTTTGGCTTCTTGGGTGCCCAGGGAAGAGATTGGCCCATCTTTAATTATTGATACATTTGAATGTCTTCATTTAGAATAAGACACAAGGAGGCTCAGGTGAAGCTCTGGGGATTTCCAGCCAAAGGCTGGCTAATCTCCAGTTAAACAGGCCCATTATCTCCCTCACTCCCTGGGAGAAAGTCAAGCAGAACTGATTTGATTAAGAGCAGATTAACCTCTCCAACACAGCTACCCTGGGTTTAACACCTGTCACTTTAGTATGACAATTTATATTTATTCAAAAAGCCATGAGACAGTAAATTAAACATTGCCCTAATTAGAAAAATGTCATATGTTACAGTGGGGGAGCAACCTGATCTAATTTTCAAGCAGGCCTTGTGCAAGGAACATGTCAGTTCGGCATTAGCCCAAGCCCAGTAAACACTCTTACACTCATTGAAGGAATAGAAGTAGTGTATGACTCCATAGACTATGAAATGCATCTAATATTAAATTTGGATAAAAGCCAAGGTTTACTGCATATCTGAGTTTGTTTTATGTTCTCCTGCTTCCCACTGACATTCTCTAGGTAACAACTTATCTTGGGTTTAAACTGCATGCGTTTAGAAAAGGGACTTTAGGACAATAAAAAGTAGTCTGGATTTGTAATCAAAAGGGTCAGACCCAGATTCTGCCATTTCCTCTCTGTGTGACTTTGGACAAATCATCTAAATTCTTTAGGTTTCACTTCTTTCAACTGTATTGAAGTAATGGAGATGGAATAGATGATATCTAAGATCCCTTCCTGCTCAAAATCTATGATGCTTAGATTCTATAAACAACAAACTATTCCTGCTGCTCTTGCTATATTTTCTACAGAAAGGACTCTGAGTGAGGAAAGTATGGAAAATGTGTTCATTCAACAAATATTTATGGAGGAGGCTGTAGTCTCTGCTCCTGGGAATACTATGAAGTATGTTTCTGGCCCTATCTAACATGATCCAGTCCCTTCTTCACATGTCACTTATCTAAATACACTTAAATATGGCTCTGTTTTTCATCTTATTTTTTCTTTCCTTTAAAAATAGTGTATATACACAAAGCATTAGCTATGGAGATGAAAACATGAATACTTTTAGGAGAGATTCCATTAACCAAGAAAACTCAGTGAATAAGATTTAGCATCTGCCCTCCAGAGCAAAAGGACTAAATGAGGACTTGAAGAGAGTGGTAACAATGTCAGAGAAGATCAGCTCAATCTAAAATCCTAATCAAGCAGAGATCCCTAATCCCAGGTCACCAAAGGTTCTCAAAGTCTGTGCTTCTAAGGACAGAGATTGGGAACTAAATGATCAATGTCCATGTGGGGAATCTTCCAGGTGTTCTTCATCCCTCATCATTTTGTAATGAGACTACAGAAGTAGTGGAAAGCATGGAGTCAAGTCAATTGACTGAACACCACATATTTAGTAACCAATATCCAAACCAAGAGCATATAGTATGAATTTAAAGCTGAAAGTGGCATTAGAGTCCATTTAGTCCAATTCTTTCATTTTAAATATGAGGAACAAAGGCTGAGAGGTAAAGTGCCAGGGTCACAAGATTAATATCCCAGCCAGGTTTTAAATTCAGGTCTTCAGTCCTCAGAATATAGCATTCTATCTATTATGCCATGTTGCTTCACTGTGACAGAACTTCTTGATGTTGCCATCTGCCTCCTATGTCTCCAATGTTTTTGGAGTGAAAACTGTGGGAGTTGATACCACTACTCCTAAACCAAATGCCATGCATCACAGTATCCAGGAATATAGATGTTTAGAAATATTAGTTAAACATACCTCTTGTTCCCCTTATCTCTTTGATTCAAAGGTACTGTTTTATGAGGTGAATGAAGATGGCTACCCCATACACCTCTCCCAATATTCTTATCCCTGGTAAATTAGAGCTTAACCCTTTGACAATCCATATTCTTATATGTCTTCCCCTTTTATTATTACATCTATACATTCAATTAAATGTCTTTAATCAGAGATTTCTTCATTTTACTCTTTCTGTTTTATGATACAAAAATTTGGCTACCCAAAGAAAACATTCCATTCCTAACCATTTTTTCTAGTATTGTATTTGTTTCCTCTCCTGTTTCCCACTATACTGGGTTTGGAAGAGGAATAATCATATTTCTTTTCTCCTTACTGCCACGTCCAGATCATTCTTCTACCACCATCACTAAGCAACATATGCTCTTTTAAGTTTCATTCAGATCTTTATCATCACTGCCTTCTGGTTACATGATCATACTGACAATTATGGTATTTTAAGGGTTGGTCTGAGTTCTTATCTCATCTGTTGAAAAATGAAAAAGACAACAAAATATGTAAATAATGAAAAGGAGAGTTGTGGAAAGCTATCAATTGGTCAACCATTCTGGAAAGCAATTTTGAATCATACTAAAAAAATGTGACTAAAATATCCACTACCATTGACTTAGAGATCCCACTGCTAGTTGCATTTACTAAGAAAGTCAAAGAGATAGAGGTTCCAAAATACACCAAAATATTCATAACTTTTTTTGTATTAGACAAGAACTAGAGATAAAATGGGTACAAATCCATTGGTAAATGACAAAACTATATTATATCATTTTAATATCATAATACTGTGCCATAATAAATAAGGGACATAAAAAGCGAAGAGAAACATAGGAAGCATTTTATAAAATGATGCAGAATGAAGTAAGCAGAACCTAGAAAATAATATACATAGTGAATTTTTTTGTCTCTTAGTCCATTATATTTAACTCTTCATGACTCCATTCAGAATTATCTTGGCAAAGATGCAAGAGTGATTTGTCATTTTCTTCTTCAGCTCATTTTATAGATGAGGAAACTGGGGCAAACAGGATTAACAGATTTACACAGAGTCACACAACTAGTTAAGTGTCTGAACCTGGCTTTGAACTCAGATCTTCCTAAGTCCTATCTCAGCACACTACTATGCTACCTACCTGCCCTTATCCATAGTGACTGTAAGAATTAAAATGGAAAGGACAACCAAAATTCACTGCTTTGTAATAATTATTATAAAATTTTATCCTAAAGAAAAGATGAGAAAATGTACTTCCCTCCTTTCTTTGCAGAGATAAGGAAGTATAGGTGTTCAATATTTCATATATTGTCAAAATCAATTGATATATTAGTTAATTTGGCTGACCTGTTTTCCCCCCTTTTTTATTTTTTGTTACATAATATTATTCTTTGGTTAGGGAAAGGGAAGAGATATATTTTGAAATGATGGTAATGTGAAAACAAAAGATAAGAAATCAATATGTATTTTATTAACTCTGCTCAATCCCCACAAAAAAAAAAAACCTCATATGGCATAGACTCAAGTCTCCCTATCATCCTTGTTGCCTTCATTTGGATACTTTCCAGCTTATCAATATCCTTCTAAAAGAGTAGTGCTCAGAACTGAACACAATGCTTCAGATGAAGTTTCACAAGAGCAAAGTACAGTGGAAATATCAGCTCCTTATTCCTGGAAAATATGTGTCTGTTAATGCAGCCCAAGAATCCATTAGCCTTTTTGAATGTCACATCACATTGCCATCTCATATTCAGCTTTCAGTCTTGTAAAAATTCAAGATCTTTTTCTCCCCAACAAACTGTTACCTAACCATGTCCCCCTATCTTGTACTTAGGATGTTGATTTTTTTTAAATCTAGTGTAAAACCTTACATTTATCCTTACCAGCTTTCACCTTATTTGATTTAGTCCAATGCCCTAAGTGGTCAATACCTTTTTGAATCTTGACCACCGAATTCAAGGTGTTAGACATTCCTAATAGTTTTGTGTCATCTATAAACCTAACAAAAATGCTATCTTTTCCTTCATTCAAATCACTCACAAAAATGTTAAATATTACAGAGCATTGCAGTTCCCTGAGGCACTCCACCAGAAACCTCCTGCCAGGTTAACTTTGAATCATTACCAACTGTTCTCTGAGTCGAGTCAGTCAAAACAGTTTCAAATCAATATCACATGAAATCTTTGGGAGTCCATCTACCAAGACACATAGGACCTATACTGATGGCCACTATAGAACATTATTTTTTTTAAATCAAGATAGAACTAAATAAAAGGAGTTATGTTATTTATTCATTATTAACCCATTCCAATATAATAAAAATGACAATACTATTTAGATTAGCTTACCTATTCAGTATTATAGTAGTCAAACCATCAGAAGGTCATTTTAGAGAGCTAGAAAAGATCATAACAATATCTCAGGGAATTCATGAAAATAAGTGGAAAGGTAAAGGACATAGAAATACCAGATCTTAAACTGTGCTACAAAGAAGCCATCATCAACACTAGTACTGACTAAAAAACAGAAAAATGGATTATTGGAACAGATTAAGTACCATATGTGCACAAATTAACAAAAACATACCATACATGAATAACATAACATAGAAACAGAATGTTTAATAATGCAATGACATCAACTGCTGGAGTACAAAATATAATTTCACAAAAAAACTGCTTGGAAAACAAGAAAGTTGTCTGGCAGAAAATAGGCTTAAACCACACCTCACACCACATAAAATAATAAGTTCCAAATAGACACACAAGTTACACACTAAAAGGTCATATTAGAAATAAATTAGAGGAGCAGGGACGAAGATACCTTTTGCAAGTTTGGATATAAGAAGAATCCTCAATGAAAAAAGGAATAGAAAAGATCATAGGAAATAAAATAGGCAATTCTGATCACCTGAAATTGAAAAAGTTCTGCATAAAGACAATACATATGAAGTTGAAGGGAAACAGTTAAGTAGAGGTGAAATATTTCAATGATTTTTTCTAATAAAGATCTATAGCTAAGAAATAAATGGAATTGATTGAAATACATAGAAATAAGATCCATTTTCCAATCAATACAAAGTAATAAAATACAATCAAGCAATTCTCAATGGAGAAAAGTCATACTATCTATGTCCATATGAAAAAAAAAGTTCCAAATCTCTACTAATAAGGGAAATACACATTAAAATAACTCAAAGGTTCCATCTTATACCCATCAGAAAGTAGAAAAGAAAATGACAGGTGTTGGTGAAGATGTGAGAGATATAACATGCTAAAGCAGAAAGGTAGATTGCTTCAGCCACTTTGGAAAAAAGTGTGGAATTGTAGTCCCAAAGTCATTACATCTTGCATATCCTTTGGCCAAACAATATTAGTTCTAGGTTTATTCCCCTAAGAGAGAAAACAAAAAAGAAAAATAACCTGAGATAGAAAAATATTTGTAGCAACACTTTTTGTTCTAGCAAAGAAATGTAAATGAGGCTGATACTTATCATCTGGCGAATGATTGAACAAATTATGTTGCGAGGATACAATGGAAAATTATTGCACATTAAAAAATGAAGAAGGGAGAGGTTTCAGAAAAATCTGGAAAGACATGTGGACTGATACAGAGTAAAGTGAGTAGAACCAAGAGAACAATTTATACAGTAACAATAGAATTATTTTAAATTTTTTTCAAAAGGGTTAAGAACTTTGATCAATTCAATGATCAACCAAGAAACTATAAGACCACCTAAGAAGGCTACTCCCTTCTAGGTAGAGGGATAGACAAGATACAATATCAGTTTTTCAGCTCTGACAAATATGAGGATTTTTTCCTCTCTACTTCTTTGTTACAAGATTCGTTTATTTCTTTTTCTCAATTTAGTGTCTAATTGGATCATAGAGCAACTTTGTTTTTGCCTTTAGAGTTCACCTTTCATAGACACGTGATCGTCATCTTCTTCTATAGTTGGCTCTTCACAGCTTCTTCTAAATGTTCTATATTACTTTCATTCTCTGTCCCATCTAGTCTAACGTTCTCCAGGCACTTTTTGAAACTTTCTGGTGATACAGTAGATAGAGCACTGTGCCTGGAGTCAAGAAAACCTGAATACAAATCTAGTCTCAGACACTTGCTAACTCTATGATCCTGAAAAAAATCACCTAATCTCTTTTGCCCCAGTTTCCTTAACTCTAGATTGGTGATAATAATATCACCTGCCTTACAAGGTTATTGTTAGAATCAAATGAAATAATATTTATCCTAGCATAGAATAGGTATTATTTAATGCTTTTTTTCTCTCCTCTTTCCTATTCTCTCTATTTTAATGAATTACCATTCTGTCATTACTTGGAAGGGCAGGTAGACAGTTCAGTGGATAATTAAGAGTCAGGAAGATTCATGTTCAAATACCACCTCAGACACTACTAGTTATGTGCCCCTGAGCAAGTCACTTAACTTATTTGCTTCAGCTTCCTTATTTGTAAAATGAACTGTAGAAGGAAATAGTAAACCACTCCAATGTCTTTGCTAAGAAAACCTGAAGGGTCAGTCACAACTGAAATGACGCAACAATATTATTGCATGAGAGTTGAGAGGCTAGCATTAGTAATACCCAAAAAAAGAAAAAAGGAGCAAAGCTGGTTGGTTTACTGAAATATTGTAATGCACAATTAAGAATGAAAAAAAGTTTAGAAGGAAACATGAGTAAGAAAGACACCTTTAAAAGTAATAGATTAAATTGATTATGTACTTTTTTAAAAAGTGATACAAAATGGAGATTTGTGGCTTCTACTAATTATATAAATGTACATTCAAATGTTCTGGTGTCAGAATATACAATATTCATAAAGAAACCACAATAATATAATTTAAATAAAGCCTCTCCTATTTTTCCATAAGCAGAATAGGTAACTTTTTTTTCATCAAATGCTTTCCTAAATCTATTGGCTTATAAAAATCCATCTTTACTAAAATCTTGGCAAACTATCTGCATCATTCCCCTGATATAACAATTTAAGAAATTTAACCAAAAAAAAATAAAGTATGACTAGTCTGTTATGACTTGTTCTTGATAAAGCCATGTTGGCTCATTGTTGTCACTGTTTTCTTTAAGAGAGCTTCATTAACTATACTCAGAGGGATCTAAAAGTGTGCATACCATTTGATCCAGCAGTGTCACAACTAGGTCTATACCCCAGAGGTTTGTTTTTTTTTAAAGGTGGGGAAAGGGTCTATTTGTACAAAAATATTTATAGAAGTTCTTTGTATGGTGGCAAAGAATAGGAAATCAAAGGATTGTCTATCAGTTGGAGAATAGCTAAACAAATTGTGGTATGTGATTGTGATGGAATACTATTGTGCTATAAGAAATGACAAGCAGGATGATATTGGAAAAATCTGGAAAGACTTAGATGAATTGATGCAAAGTGAAATAAATAGAACAAAAATAACATTGTATATAATGAGAAAAATATTTGTTGATGAACAACTCTGAATGACCTTGCAGCATTGCAGTGATCCAATACAATTCCAGAGACTCATGTTGAAAAATGCCATCTACTTTCAGAGAAAGAATTGATGGAGTTTGAATGCAGAGTGAAGTATAATATATTTCACTTTCTTTCTTCCTTTTTTGTTTCATATTTCTTCCACAAAATGACTAATATGAAAAAATGTTTACATGATTGCACATGTAAAATTGATATCAGATTGCTTACTATCTTAGGGAGAGGGGAAGTGTAAGGGAGGGAGAGGGGAAGTGTAAGGGAGTGAAAAAGGGAGGATGGAAAGGAGACAAAAATTTGGAACACAAAATTTTAAAAATAAAATGCTAAAAATTGTTTTACATGTAATTGAGGGAAAAATCAAATATTATTTAGAAGAAAATAGGATTTTAAAAATTCAGACAGAAAGAAAAATGCATTCAGTAAAAAAAAAAATCACATAAACCAAATCTGACAGTATATGAAATAATCAAATAATCTACTCACTCATAGTCTGCAGTAAAGGGAGGGAAGAGCAATTAAGATGGTAATTATTATTTTTAAAAGGAGTGTTTCATTAACCATCTGTCTTATTAATAGTCAATTCTGGAATTATCTCTGGAATCAGTACAGCTCTTGGTCTATTTTTTGTAGGCCCTATTCTTTCATTTTTTTAAAAAAGAGCATTTGAATTCTTTTTTTCTCCATCATCCTTCAACTTTCATTACCAATAGCAATTCAGTATCAGCAATTCATTGGGGGTCTGGAGATATGAATTCATTAAGGGCATGTAGATGCAGGCTTCCTATTTATTGCCTTATTGTCACATTATGATGTTTACTATGTCTTTGAGTAACTACTGCCTGATAACCACATTAATTCTGTCCAACTGTGAATCTTAAAACTGCTCAGACTCTACTTAAGAAGGTTTGATTAAGCTATTCCCCATTTTCTACAATGTAGGTACTTGGTCAGGAATGTATTGAGAACTTTTAAAATTACTCCACCCTGCTTAGACAGTGCCTTAGGGGAAGATAAAGTTGTAAACTCCTTACTGAACAATGAAAAGTCCCCAACTCATACTTATAGTGAAGCAAAAACCCTAAGCTAGGTGGTCTGTTTTTAGATCTAATACAAAAGGGTGCTAAGTACCTATAAAGGTTAAATTAATCACTAAAAGATCAAGCAACTTACGAAAGCCAAGCTTAACAAAAGAGGTGTGAAGTTTTAGTCTACTCAGAGAAGGTGAGAACTAAAGAATGGTGAGAACTAAGAATGGGTAGTCCTGGGGAAAAGCATCTACTGTGATTGGTAGACGTAAAAATTTAGGGGAGATGACATAAGAGAAAATTTCTTTAAAAGGAAGAGACTTATTGAATTTGAGTTAGTTGGAGTTCATAGTTGGAGATGGAGTTCAGAGGTTTGGAGCTTGCTTGAGACGATCTTGTGGTGAGTGATAAAGACTGACTAATCTTCCTTAAGGCTCAGGCCTAGGCCATTTGGCCTAGGCCCTTTCTACTATTTTCTTTTTCTCTCTTTCTCTCTCTTTCTTCCTTTAATTCCTTCATTTATATTAATTAAAATCTCTATTAAACCCAGCTGACTTAGATATTTTCATATTTGGGAATTTTTCCATGGTGACCATTTATTTTTTTATTTAAAACAAGACACTAAAAATTATCTTTACAGTTTGGCCAACACCTTTACAGTTTTGGCAGTTCACAATCTTGGAAAACCACATTTTTGTGATTACACAACTCAAAGTTCTCTGACCTTACTAGAGGAAACAAAAAGAAAATAAGAATTGAGTAAGTCTGTTTTCTTTCTGTTGTTAGTCACCATTCCATATTTCTCAAGTAGAAAATAAATTTTCTTCCATTCTTGAGAATTTCAGTACTGGGTCTATAGTATTCCTTTCCATTGACCCCTTCCTTCATACTTGGAGACTTCAAGATGCCCCTTAATATCCCTGTGAACATCCTAGCTTCCCACTTCATCACCTTCCTCAACTCCTGCAACTCACATTTTCACTCCAATTCAGCCATGCACTTCATGAACTTTGAAATTCCTCTCTTAAATCATAACTTTCTATCCTATGCTGGTCTACCTCTGTCTCAATACTCTTAAACAAATTCTTCATCCTTGTTTCAACCTGCAGACCCTCCATTTCTCCCTGTTCTCCCAATTACCCATGCTCTCACTTCACTATTCTCTTTTAAAAGCTTTGTATTTATTGTTGATCGTTTTAACTACATTCTTCATTCTACTATCCATGAATTCCTTTCCTTCTTGTCCTGTTGTTTGTCATGCTTTACTAAATTGGTTATGTACACCATCTTCTCAATTCTTACTTGCATGCCATTAGGATAGAGATAATCAGTCAAGTGCACCACTACAAATTAATGATATCTCATCTTCATTAGGTCTTTATACAATTGGATGACCATATTTTCCCTTCCTATTTTGACTCTCTTATCACATCCCCTTTAGCAACTATTCCAGACTTTCATTTTTTTTCTGAAACCCCTAACACAATTTCTTTCTTCCTTTCTTCCTAATCAGAAGACTGTGCCAACTTCTTGACATATGAAAGCAAATGCTATTTATTATAAGCTACCTCTTCTCCCCTATCCCCTTGGGTTCAAAATAATGCTTCATCACCCCCTATTCTCTCCTCCTTTTCTCTAGTCTCTGAGGAAGAAGCAGTCCTCTTTGCCATGGCTAATGCCATCTCTTATGTCCTTAAACTGATGCCCTCCTCTCTTAGGGAATATGGCCCCATCCCAACCCTATCAATTCCCTTTCTCTCAGCTTCAATTTCTTTTTATTCAATGGCTCCTTCCTTACCACCCACAAAAATGTATTCCCTATCCTAAAAAAAATTTTTTTAAACCTGCTTTATTATCCTATACAAGATAAGGTGCTTTCCCTTTCCTTTACACCTGTTACCTCTTTCCCCATTTTCTTTTTTTTTTAAACCCTTACCTTCCGTCTTGGAGTCAATACTGTGTATTGGCTCCAAGGTAGAAGAGTGGTAAGGGTAGGCAATGGGGGTCAAGTGACTTGCCCAGGGTCACACAGCTGGGAAGTGTCTGAGGCCAGATTTGAACCTAGGACCTCCCGTCTCTAGGGCTAGCTCTCAATTCACTGAGCTACCCAGCTGCCCCCCTCTTTCCCCATTTTCAATTCAATTCTCAACATATTATAATCTGGTTCCTACCTCACTAATTAGCTAAAGTTTCCCATTCCAAGGATATCAATAACTTCTTATCTTCTAAATATGATGATGGTTTCTTAGTCATTCTCCTTGATCTATCTGGAACCTTTGACATAGTCAACCAAATCTCTTCACAAACACCCTCTTTTTTTTTTTTTTAGTTTATAGCACTCCTTTCTCTCAGTTCTCTTCCTATCAGTCAGTCTTAGTGCTCTTTTTCAATCTCCTTTGCTGGATTTCCATCTATCTTCCACTCACTAAGTCTAGCTGTCACCAAAAGCTCTCCTGAGCCCTTCTCTCCTTTCTCCAAACACTCTCTCTCTCAGAGAGCTTATCAGTTCCCCTTGGGTTCAATTATTATCTCTATGCAGATGCTCCCAAATCTATATAGTCAGCCTTAATCTGTCTCCTGTTCTCCAGTCCCACATCAACAATTGCTGCTATATTGCTCCATCTGGATGTCCCATCAACATCTTGAGCTCAACATGTTCAAAACAAAACACAATATCTTCCCATGTTTCTTTTCTTGTAACTAACTACTCTATTCCTGTTGAGGTTACAACTAGCATTGTAGTCACTCAGATTCACTACCTTGGAATCATCCTTGAGTCTTCCCTCCCTTCCCTCCTATATGCCAAGCTTTATTAAACCTCAAAATTCTCCTTTGCATCTATCCCCTTCTTTTCCTCACAAGGCTACCTTCCCCCATTTTCATGTTCATTACGTTTCACCTACAACAATGCCATCACCTTCATTTTTGCCTCCATTGCTTTTCACCTGGACTCTTGCACAGCCTCCTAATTGGTCTCTCTGCTTCCTGCCTCTCCTCTCTCAACTATCCTCCACACAGCTTACACAGCTGCCTAATAAATATTCCTGAGATACAGTTCTGACCATGTCATTCCCTTGTTCAAAAATCTTCAGTAAGGTTTTTGCCTCTGGAATAAAATACAAACCCCTGAGCCAGCAAATAAAGTCTTCCACAACCCATGAGGTAGTGGAATGGGCACTGTGCCTGGAGTCAGGAGATCTGGGTCCAAATACTCTACTCTGGTACTTTCTGTGATTTTGGACAAATTATTTATCCTGGGCATGTTTCCTCATCTGTTAAGTGAGGTGCTTGGACAAGATGACCTCTGATTACCCTTCCAAATGCAAATCTATGATCTGGCTTCCATCTGCCTCTCCAGAATTATTTCATAATCCATTCTACATTCCAACCATACTGGCTTATCCAAGTTTTCCTCAAACTTAGCATCCAATCACTTTTCTATCTGCTTTCAACAGATTGTCTTCAATAGCTAGAATGTAATCTTTCACCTGTGTCTCTTAGAGCCTCTAGTTTCCTTTGATCCTCAGCCAAGGTGACCCCTTCTACGTGAAGCCTTTCCTAATTTACCCATTTATGATTTTCACTTAGTTAATTTATCTTAGATTTATTTAATTTCTTTATATATCATATGGCCCACCTCTTAGAATGCAAGCACCTTGGGGCCAAGTAATTTTTCCATATTCATCACAGAAATTAAATGAATTGAATTGGAGGCTAGATGCTCAAAGGCTACTTCAACTGTAGAGCAAAGGCTTTAGACCCTTAGGGTGCAGTAGGGCTGCTCTCTCAGGTTAACCTTCTCTGGAGAGTCAGCAGCAAAAATCTTACTTCAATCAGCTCCCAAAGCAGATCAGTGACAGCACAGTTTGGCTACTTCTCTGAAACTCAGAAGCAGCTTTGCCCTGAAGATGCATTCAGAACTGAACTGGTTCCAAAAGGATAAAACTACCTCTTAACCACCAAAAAGGTAAAAAGCCCAGGGCTGCATCAAGCTGTCAGTATCTCCCACAGAGAGCATTTGTCATGGGCAAGTCAACAGCTGATGTCCAAGGCAACTTGAACCAAAGGTGACAACTCCATTTCATATACCCCCAGGAGCTGGAAATGTGGGCAAAGGCTCCCTGACCTTTCTTATTCTATGAGCCCTGGAGACACTTCAGAGACCTTTTGTTCTACAAAACTGTTATCTGTATAAGGAATGTATGTTTGGATTCCCTATTGGCTTCTTGCAACCAGGTCTGGCCTGCCTTCTGCCTTCCTAGGAAAGATAATCTGAGACCACAAAGATTATCTAACCCAACTCTTTTTATGTTTTAGGAAACTAAAATCCCCAAAATATGCAATGACTTTTTCAAGGTCTCACAAGTTCCTCTCAGCAGTGGAGCTGATATTTAACCCTAGGTCTCTGACTTTAAATCCAGAATTCTATCCCACTGCTTCCTAGCAATCCAAACAATACAGCATTCTTCAATTCAAGAAAAATGGCATCCAGGTGTCTATACGACAGGCTGGCTGGCTGGTACATGTCTTCTCTCAATCCTTTCTTTTGTTTTCTATAAAGTGGAAGAAACATAATCAGAAAATGTTGGAACTAAAAGAAACTTTAGCATTCTTCTTATTCAAACCTCTCATTTTACAGATGAGACAATTAAAACCCAGAAAAATAAAATTACATCGCCAAAGTCACATATCAAGTTAGTATCAGAACTGGGACTATAGAACTCAAATCACAGATTTTTAGCCCTTCATTTTCTAATTCTTTCCAACAATATACTTTTCAACATGCTTCTCCTAGGAACAAGACACATTTCCTTGAACATTCATTCAGCTATCCCCTTGATTAAGAGTTCCATGAAGATTTATATCATAAACTCAATGCCAATTGAATAAATTGTACCTAATTTGGGAATGAGAGAGGACCAATGGGAAAATTTATTAAGTCCTTTCTAAGTTCATGGTACTGGTGATTCAGTAATTAAAAAACAAAAGCAGGTACTGTCCTCAAAGATTTTGCATTCTAAAGGAGACAAATAAATGTGAAAGGAAGGAAGGAAGGAAGGAAGGAAGGAAGGAAGGAAGGAAGGAAGGAAGGAAGGAAGGAAGGAAGGAAGGAAGGAAGGAAGGAAATATTGGAATTAAAGGGAATCTGGATAGGTGACTCTGGGTTGTAAACCCAAATCTTTTGCCTTCCTAAATATTATATTCCATCTTTCGATCCTTTAATGTAGAAGACGCTAGGTCCTAGGTGATCCTGACTATAGCTCCATGTTATTTGAACAGTTTCTTTCTGGCTGTTTTAGGTAATTTTTCCTTGAATTGGTGGCTCTTGAATTTAGCTAATACATTCCTGGAAGTTGTCATTTGAGCATTTCCTCTTTAAGGCAATCTGTGAATTCTTTCAATTTCAATTTTATTTTCTTGTTCGAGGATCTCTGGACAGTTATTTTGATCATTTCTTGTAAAATGATATCCAAAGTTTTTTCTTCATCATGTCTTTCAGGTAGTCCAATAATTCTCAAATTGTCTCTCCTAGATCTATTTTCTAGGTTAGTTATTTTTTCAATAAAATGTTTGATGTTTTCCTCTGTTTTTTCATTCCTTTGATTCTGCTTTACTGTTTCTTGATTTCTCGTGAAATAATTAGTTTCTAGCTGGTCAATTCTGATTTTTAAGACCTGGTTTTCCTCTGTCAGTTTTTGGTTCTTCTTTTTCTATTGGCCCATTTCTTCTTGCATCACTTAAGGAAAGTTAATCTGTTAAGATCATTTGCCTGGTACTCTGCTAAGTTCTAGGAACACCCCCCCCCCAAAAAAAAAATAAGAAAGTCTTGGAGGACTTATATTATAAGAGGGAAACATGAGGAGTATAAGGAGTGGCTAATTGAGGAAAGTATTTTGGACAGGGATTCTCTGGGCTACTGAGCAAGGCTACAGAGGAAAAGGTTGACTTGTCCTTTTTAGCACTGATAAAACTGATTAGATTACTGTTCTTGAGGGAGAGGTAGCCAGATGTAGGAAACAAGAACCAAGGGGTACAGAGGTACCATGGTACAAAAATAGTTGCAAAGCCATAGCATTTGGTCTAAATATGGCTACTTTTGAAGAACCCTCACCAATCTGTAGCACTGAGATACCCACAGTAGCAACATGGGGGTAAAAGAGCTTATGAATAAATATGTATGTTGACTGACTTGCTGAAATAGAAAACAAAATGTAGAGTAAGATGGTGGTGGGAACAGGAAAGGATCTAGAAAAAATACTCTAGAAAAATTTGAGGAGTTTTATCAGTTAAAGATTAGGAAAGACTTTAAGAGAGGAAGTAGAGAAGTTTTGGCAGAGGACATGGCACCAGAGCTGTGCTTTGAAAAAAGAGTATTTTGGAAGACTGAGAGCATATCAGTATGTGTTTATGGAGCTCTTACAATAATCCAAGTACTGTACCAAGCACTAGGGATACAAATACAAAGCGAAAGGACAGTACCTGACCTCCAGGAGCTTACTTTTTAAGAGGAAAGACCATAAATAAAAGGACTGTGAAATAAGGGGAAGAATATAAAATAACTGAACCAGGTCAGTAGAGCAACTCTAAGAGAGTCAGGAAGCTGGAAAGGAAAGAACACATGGATGTCTTCCAGATGACCTGGGTGTCCTTCTTAAAATCAAGATTTGAATACTATTGGATGATGATTATCTGTGAAAATTTGGCTACTCTCAGCAATACAATGATCTGGGAAAATTCTGAAAGACTTATGATGGGGAAATGCTACCCACCTCCAGAGAAAGAACTTTTAGAGTTGTCCTTCATATCAGTATATTTATGGTTTTATTTGGGGGTTTTGGTTATGGATGAGTATGCTCTTACAACAATGCCCAATATGGTAGTGTTTTGCATGACAATAAAAATATTTTTTTTAATGGAGGTTTGAGTAATAACCAGCTAATCAGAGGAAGAAGTCACAAGTGTAAAGATGGGATTAACCCTCCCCCGTCCATTTTTAGATTTAATCACCAGAAGCGTATACACCCTACTTATCCTTAAGTGAGGAGGTCTGTGACATGTGTGAAAGTGGATGACAAATCGGAACCCACTGACTGCCCCCTGGGAAGTCATTAGAAAATTTATAATCTATAATTGGTCCACATAAAGTAGAAGGCACAGGAAGTGACAAAAAGAAGCATCTTTAAAAGGAGTTATAACTTCCTGTGAGGGCAGTTCTTTGTTCTTCAGAGTTCGGAGTTTAAGTTGGGTCTTTTGCCTTCAACTGAACCTTGGCTGTGGACTGCTTTTTATTGGGACTACCATGTGGGTGAGTGAAAAAGGCTGACTCCCTTCCTTGGTATGTTCTGAGAGGTACTAGCCTCTGCGGGGTGGGGGTGGGGGTTGTCTTGGAGGAGGCCTTGTGACTAAAACCCTTGTTTAATTAACCCCTAGACCCTCCAGCTGGGGCTTCTAGAGCCCTACCGGGGTAAAGCCAGGGCTTGAGCAAATAGTCTAGCTTGTTAAGCTAGATTTCTTACTCTGCCTTCTTTCTCATTTTTCTACTTTTATTCTTTATATATTTTATAAATAAATTTCTTTAAAAAATCATTTGGAATTAATTAATTCCTGGTGACCACCCTCTGATAAATTTAGTCCAACCCTTTTCATTTTAGCCCCTTACTTCTTGGCCCTTACACCAGGGAGCCAGTGTGAAAAGTTTAAGAGTATAATGAAGCAGCAGACAGTCAATTCTAGGCATGGAGAAAGCCCATATTAATATACAACCATAGAGGATAACTTGTTGAGTCTGAGGAACTAGTGCTACAGTAATTTAGAATAAGAATGGAAAGATTATTTGGAATCATATTGGGCAGGACCTTAAACATGAGAGTAAAGAAACAAGAAGTTACACTTACCTAACTTCTTCAATTGAGTTCAAGTCACCTATACCAGCTAAATAAAAACCTCAGATATCGAAATAATTTGCTATTGTTCAGTCATTTTAGTCATTTCTGATTCTTCATGACTCTATTTGGGATTTTCTTGGCATTTAGATACTGGAGTGGTTTGCCATTTCATCTCCAGTTCATTTTACAGATGAAAAACTGAGGCAAGCAGGGTTAAGTGACTTATCAAGGGTCACACAGTTAATAAATGTCTGATACCAAATTAGAACACCTGAAGATGAGTCTTCCTAACTCCAGGTCTAGCATTCTATCTGCTGGGCCACCTAGCTACCCATTGAAATAATTGGCAATGGAAATTGCTCAGCATTATCAGTGATCTTCAACAGATTTATTTAACCTTTTTTCAGCATCAATTTCCTCTTAGGTAAAATGGCACTCATCTCATAGGATTGGAATAAGATCAAATAAGAAAATATTTGTGGATTTTTTCAAACTGTAAAGAGTTACATAAACACTAAATACTCTCATCATTACTCTCTGTTAAGCATGCTACATTTCAGCCAAATTGGCTTACTGGCTAGTCCTGGTAAAGATATTCAATCTCTTGTCTCTGTGCTTTTGCTTCAAAGACCTAAAATGTATTCATTCCTTACCTCCATTTTGTAAAATCCCTAGTCTAGTAGTTCTCAAACTTCTAGTCTCAGAACCCTTTAACATTCATATACAATATGGAAATCCTTCCCAAAGAGCTTTCCTTTATCTGGGTTATACCTATAGACATTTACCATATTAGACATTCAAATATCTCAGGATTATTATGAAAATAGTTTTGACCTCATGGAATTCCTTATAGAGTCCCAGGGACCCCTGAACCTTGATCAGACTTTGAGAAGCCTGGTCCTAATTTAAGATCACAGGACCTTTTTAATAGTAAAGTTTAGACTTTAACCAAGTTCTCCTGACTCCTGAAATAGCAATCTTTCCATTATAACAGTCTGTTTCCACTTTTAATTCTCTTGTGTGCCACTCCCAAGTCATCATTGTCTTAGAATAAAACAGTGAAGGTACTTAATAAATATTTATGGAATTTAAGAAGAAGGAAGGAAACAAGCATTTATTAATTATCTTTTACATTCCAGACACAGAACTTTACAAATATTATCCCATTTGATCTTTCTAACAATTCTGGGAGATAGGTGCTATTATTCTCCTTTTTACAGATGAGGAAACTGAGGGAGAATCGGTTAGGTGATTAGCACAGGATCAGACAACTAGTAAATTTCTAAAGTCAAATTTGAGTTTATGTTCTTGAATCTGGACCCAGTACTCTATCCACTGTACTATTTAGCTAGCTACATGTCCCCAATCTTTAAGACTCAATGGTTTCAACAGTTTTTACCCATAAGAGGTTTTCAGTGGTTGCAACTTTTGTTCTCTTCTTGCTCTCAAGTAGATTAAACTCTACAGTACTCTAATACATTTTCAGTTATTGCTGCACAGGCAGAGACTAGACCTGGAAATGTTTTCTCTTCCCTGCAGCTTTGTTATGACAGTTAGAAGAGAAACTGCCTGACTTCAGAAGAAAGAAGACAAAGGAATGACCATGGGACAAGTCTTTCTTAACTTCCCTGCTGCCCAGCCCAGAGGGCCTACAAGGAAACCTGGAATTGGAAAACTCTATAGACTTCCTTAGCTGGGGAGAAGAAAAAAGAAGTAAATGGTAGGATTGCACCTACATACTAATAGGACAACTAGATGGCACAATGGATAGAGCTCCAAGCCTTGAATCAGGTCCTGAGTACAATTTATATAGTCTAACTCTTTCATTTTACAGAGGAGGAAACTAAGACTTAAAGAGGTATATTAACTCAGTTTTGCTCCCAGACTTGTACCATAATCTTTCCCTCAGTCAAGCTAAAAACCTTGGTGTTATCCTCAATCCCTTACTCCAGCTCTCATCCTTTGCTCTGTGAAAATTGGATTTAGCTATCTCCTGATTGTAACAATAAAGATACTTAGTCTAACAAAATCAGGAATGTCTATACCCATACTTAAGGATGTGCAGAAATAGCTGGCAGACCCCTGGGCGATCCTAAGTCAAGCTTAAGCTACCATTGGTACAGATGAGATTCAGGAGAGTGATGTAAAACCGTCTATATAAGGCGCATCACTTCCTCTCTTCGGGCTCTTTCCCTGAAGAGGTGGCTCTGGCTGGTTACTTCCTGTGAGCATACCTGGGCACCAGTTCTATCCTGAAACTTGAGCCTGGAGGAGCTCCCTCAGACAGCTTCCTTGAGACAGTCACGTGGTGAGTAATAACACTGACTCCCTTTTCCCTTGGCTCTCAGGGGAGGCCCCCTCGGCCAAGGCCTTGAACTCCTGCCTGGCTCAGCCTGAGCCGGAGCAGTTTAAATCAACTCTTTTCCTTTCTCTCTCTCTCTCTCTCTCTCTCTCTCTCTCTCTCTCTCTCTCTCTCTCTCTCTCTCTCTCTCTCTCTCTTAATTTTGATTTTAAGTCACAACTATAAAATTATCCTTACATCCCATAACTAATATATTGCCAAGGTCAATCAATTTCCCCTTTATAGTATCTCTCGTATGTGCTTCCTTCTCTCCTCTGACTCTGCCATTGCTCTAGTTCTCATCACTTCTCAGTTGAATTTTTTTCAGAAGTTAGTTGCTAGTTGGCATCTCTGCCATATCTCTCCCACTCCTGTTCATCTCCCACTCAGCTGTCAAAATGATCTTCCTAAAGGCAGGTCTGGCCAAAGCACTCCTCTATTCAGTAAATTCTAGTGGCTATTTATCACTTCTAGAACCAAATATGAATTGCTCAGTTGTTAAAAACCTTTCATACCTTGTCTCTTCACTTACCTTCTCTACAACTTACATATATACTCCCTTCCCCTTCCCACATACTCTGGGATGCAATATACCAAAGTTGTTCCTTAAATATGACATTCTATCTCCTGACTCTGGGCATTTTTGCAGACTGTACCCTATGCCTGGAATTCTCTCCCTTCTCATCTCTGCTTTCTGGCTTCCCTGGCTTACTTGAAAACCAGCTAAAATTCTCCCTTCTATAGTAAGCCTTTCCTGATCCTTCTTATTTCTAGTGCCTTCCCCCTGAGATGTATGGAGTATTCAAGGAGGACTTACACTTCTGGTGTGATGGTTTTCTGAGCCCTTTTCAGGGCTGTTCTTCCACCTTTGGTATCTATCTTTCACCCAACTCTCACCTGTGGCTCCAAGAAGCTTTAGCATGTGCAACAGGCACACTCAAATAAAATGTCTCATCAAAGCAAATGGGCTAAACCAGCTTGAAAATAATCCACAGCCTTCAAATCTGTTAGTGACTTAGTGGGATGTCTACTCAGGTACATGATGATTTCCCTCAGTTAGAATGGGCATATGAGAACAATTCTATCATAGTCATGAAAGCAGCTCTACCCGGTGCTGTGGAGCATTTAGAACTTGGTCAGACATTGAAGACACCAGGGTCATCCACTACATCCCCAGACCATCTCCTTTCATCTTGACTTTTTTCTTGTTATTAGACTTTGATGACTAGAAGAGAAAGTGAGGCTGATGACTTTGTTAAATTCTGCCTCATTTAGATTGACTTAATATTCACAAATCAAGACATCCTGGGATGTCATTGGTCCTTTTTGAAAAAGGACAAACAAGAATAGCATTTCCTCTAGTAATTATTTCTAATTTATCCCACATACAGCTTATTTATATGTAGTTGTTTACTTGTTGTTTTCCCCAAGAGACTTTGAGTTCCATGAAAGAGAGACTGTCTTTTACCTTTCTTAATGTAAGTTGATAGAATGATTGAGCTAGAAGTTGAACCCAGTCTTTTTTTCCACTAGACTCTGAGGGCTTGGCTTTTTATTTTCTCAGAATATTTTCCTATTCTGCCTGGTAATAGGTGATCTTCCAAAGTTCTTCATAGAAATGAAGATATATGGAGAAAGCCATTGAAAGACTAATCTAAAGTAATTTTCAAAGAACATTTATTTATTAAAAATATGAGAAGTATACAAATGTGAGGTTTATTCATCATTCCTTGTGAGATTATGAAACAAAAGATAAGGAGACATCATCAAAAGGGCAAGCATGGTTATTTTCACTCATGACTTTGTATAATTGAAAATCTGTTACCCTAAAAAAAGAACTACATTTCCCAGAAGCCCACTGACTTCCTGTCATTGTGTACTTCCTATAAACAGAGGATATTAGTGAGTGGGTGGTCCTCTTGGGGCTCTTTCTTGGGTTTGCAGCCAGCATGGTGGCAGTGGTAAGTTAATCGCAGGGATTTTAAATGGGCTAATCAGCCATGGGCACATGGTCTTTATTTTGTATCCTCCTTATTCCTTGATTTCTAATGATCATTTAATAAATCTCTAAAAATATTTTTATTTATTGAGACGAATTTTAATTTTAACAACTTTTCATTATTCAACCCCAAGGGAACAAAGATAATATGGACACTCTTTAAAAGACCAGTTCTATGGTATAGAATCCCTTATAGAAGGAAATTCCCTAATCCTTGGCACTAATTTTTATTTAACTCTTGAAAGACAAAGGAAGTTTCCAACTTCTGTTGTTTAGCAAGTTATTTTTACTGAGGCTTATAAACTCATTAAAAATATATTTGGCAGCTGTATTTCAATATAATAGGTTCCATTTGTAATCCTATATTTCTGATTTTATGAATTTAAAACATTGTTCTGAAATGGCTATATCTTTTCCTATGTTTCACTAGACAGCCAAAGGGGGTCTATGACATTAAAAAAAATTAGAAAGAAAACTTTGGTTACAAAATGGACTGTTTCAGTAGTTTGAATATAACAACAAATACATCATCAACAATAATAATGATAGTAATAATAAATGTTAATGATAATAATGATAAGTATTTATACAGTGTTTACTATGTGCCAAGCATTAGGCTAAGTGTTTTATAATTATTATCTCATTTGATCCTTACAATAACCCAGGAATGTAGATGCTAATATTATTCCCAATTTGCAGATGAGAAAAGTGAGATAAAAAAGTGGTTGAGTGACTTGCTCAGGATTACATAGCTAGAAAAAAGTATGAGGTCATATTTGAATTCAGTGTCTCCTCATCCATAAGGCAACTAAGTGGCTCAGTGAAGGAATAATCACTCTTTTTGCTCCAGCCAATTTCAACTTCTCCTTCTGTCACTAGCATTCAATAACCTCTTCTTTTTAGAGGTTTACGCTACCTTCCCATGTCCCCTGGTCAAGATCTTCAGTGCTGTGATCTACCAGATTCAAGGGCATTCTCCTTCCATTCTCAAAAAGTTCAGTAACAACCTCATAGTCTTTCTTCATGATCTTAATCCAATAAGGCATTGACCTTCCAATTATTAAAACCTTTTCAATTCCCAAGACCTTTATTTTTCCTCCCAACCACTCATGAATTTCTTAGATCTGACCATCACCCATTTCCTCCATGATCCTGGACACACAATAAATATTGACAGACTAACTCACTAAATCATAGAATCCTAAGAATTAAAGGAGCTCCAGGGTCATCTCCTCTCAACTCCCATACATGAAGCATGAGTCACTTCTACAATATCTCTACATGATCATACAACTTCTGCTTGAATACTTTCTGTGATGAAAAACTCACTATGTTGTGGAGAAATGAACATGTTCATTTTCAAACTATCTAAATCATTTAAAATATTTTCCTTATATTGAACTGAGATTTCTGAATCTTCCGTTTAACTTTCACCTTGCTGGTTCTGGTTCTGCTGCAGAGTCATGCAAAGCTTATCTAATCTTCTTTTACAAACTACCAAAAATACCTCCTTTCAAATATTTGAAGGCAACTTTTTCATATTCCAGCCCCATCCCCCAATGTCTTCTCTTTTCACAGCCCTCTATCTATTGCAGCCCTATTTCCTATGGCACTAGTAAAATGCAATAGATTTGCAATCTCAGATACTGTTGTTGGAGAGACAGAGAAGAAAGCATTTTAAGTATTTGCCTACCTTTGCCTGAAGGAGAGAGCAAAATCCAAATTCTTTTTTGGGGGGGAATCATCAAAGTCCTGACATGATACAGTTTATGTCCCTGTAGCTTGAAATATAGCAAAGAGTCTGAGATATTTGCTTTCAGCTAGAATGGATATCAGGAAATGTAGAATGGTCAAGCTCATTTCTATGTATGGCTTGAGAAATCAAAAGTATTCCTATTGAGCAGTAGGTGTGAGGAAATTGCAAAAAGTTGTTAATTTTCTGAGCTTCAGTGATAGGGACATGCAGTAGTAGCCCCATGGTTTGCCCAAACAGCTACATAGATATTTTACTTTTCTTTGCCTTAGATGGGCTCCTCTTTACTATTGCCTTCAATAGAGGTTCAGCTGGGCTGATTATGTGCAAAATCTCAACAGGGTATAATTTCCATGGAGCAATGCTGAGGAAAACAAAACAAACAAACAAACAAAAAAACCCTGCCCTCTCTGGTTACTCACTACAACCTCTGGCAAGCTTAATAATCATACCCTCTTAATATGCCCATTCAGGTTCTTCTGTGTTGTTGGACATTTTGACCATTGCTTTCTTATATACTTAATCCATGATTTGCCCCTTATCTCTATTCAAGCTCTTTGAAAGCAAGAGTGGTGATCCTTTGTACCAAGTTCCAAAATCCGGTATGTCTTAGTACAAAAACCAGTGAATTGTAAGTCTCTGGTAGGTTGACTTCCAATGCCAACTCTGTCTTGGCAAGTCAGAGTAACATAACAGAAAGACTACTAGATTTGAAGTCAGAAATTAAAATCCTAGGGCTTTAGCAAGACACTTATCCCTATGGCTCCAGTTGGCTCATAAGCAATTTGGAACCATACCCAAAAGGTCATGAAATTATGCATACCCTTTGACCCAGTAATACCACGGCTAGGTCTGTACCCCCAAAGAGATCAAAGGAAAAAAGAGGAGCTATATATGCAAAATATTTAAATCAACTTTTTTTTTTGTAGTGGCAAAGAAACTGAAGGGATGTGTATCAGGTAGGAAATGGATGAATAAGTCATGGTACATTATTATAATGGAATACTCTGGTGCCATAAGCCATGACAAATGAAATGATCACCAAAAAACCTGTAAAACTTATATGAAGTGATACAAAATGAAAAGTGAGCAGAACCAGGAGAAAGCCGTATACAGTAACAGCAATAATATACAATGACCAATTATCAGCAAAGCAAGGATCCACAATAACTGCAAGGGTCTCATGATGATAAAGGCTGTCCATTGCCATAGAAGGAACTGATGGAGTCTGGATGCAGATTGAAGCACGCCATTCTTCACTTATTTCCTCCATGAATTCTTCTGTAGTATAAAAAAAGTCTTCTTTCACAACATGTACATGGAATTTTATATTGCATGATAGTACATGTATAATCTATATCGTATTACCTGTCATCTCAGAGAGGAGGGAGAGAACAGAATATAAAACATCAGAAAACTATTATTAAAATTATATCTACATATAATCTGGAAAAAATATTTCTAAAAAAAGTCAAGGTAAAATGAAGGCATTGGATTAGATGATTTCTAAGGTCTCTTTCAAAGCAATCTATGATCCTCTGAGTTCAAGCAACACCCTTAAAACAAAAGCTAGATGTTTTTATCTTCAGAATAACAACTCAATTCACTCCATATAAAGAAAACCTGGAAAATATTCACAGAGAGTTGGGGTAGATTTCTAAAATACTAGGGGAGGAAAACATTTGAAAACCCAGCTGGAGGAAAAACATCTTTTTCACTAAGCTCAGATGCAAAATTGTCTTGTTCAAGAGACATTATGAGAGTGACATTTCAGTCTTTTATGGAGTATATCTGGAGCAGTAGGATCCCAAACTGGAATTAGCTATAGTCCCCAGCAAGCAAAATGCAGTCCCAGAGAACATGCTGTATACTGAAAAAACAACTCTCCATGACCTACTTGTGATACGCTACGACCTGGCTGGATGCTGCTTCTTTCCTTGGCAAATTCCCTGGCCATCTACCTTCTTGCTGGGTTCCAAGCTGGAAAACCTAGACTGAGGCATTTTTCTTGCAGCAATAAAGTCCCTTCTTGTCCTCACTCCCACTTCTACCAAAGGAGAACTTGACTGGAAAAGAGTGATGCTAGAGCCCACCTCCCAGCCCCATTCTCCCCAATTCTGGAAGAAATGGGTCAGCCCTGCTCTGGCTTTGATCACTAGCAACATAGTCACACTATGACTGGTTTCTCTTAATTAGTTCAGCAATTCTGCCGACTGCTCTTCGAAAGGTAACTGTCTGTATCCGTCTTGTGTGGGTCCGTAGGGAGCAGTTTCACACCTGGTGGTCTTGCAGACTGGACACTTTTAAAGTGGAGGGCTTTATGCTTAGTCTGGAGGAATTGTCTGGAACATACAGCTGACAACCAAAACAAAGGAGTGAGCTGTTCAGATAACGAGTATGGATTCTTCCTGCTTTGTCTTTTAGTAGTATTCATAGAGGATGCCATCCTCAGATTCAGGGCTAAACAAAAAGGAATGGCACAGACATCAAAATGTGAGTAAATACTAACACCAATTGTAGAGTGTTTTGAAAGAGTATTTGAATTTGGAATAAGTGGATTGGGTTCTCTGAGAGCCAAATCATTCACTAGGAAACAACTACTACTTCTATGACCTTAGGCAAGTCACTTAACCATTCTGGGTGGGACTCAGTTTTCTCGTCTGCACATGAATAGGATGTACTAGATGACTACTCAAAACTATTTTTTTCAAATCCAAGGTTCTTCTAATCCTGTGATGCTGGCTTTTATTTCTTAGAATTCATCATTTCCTTGCCTTTTCCCTAAGTGTCTCTCTCCCTAAAAGAAGCTTTTAATTTACTTGTGAATACACACACAATACATTATATACATCCTAGCCTCCATACTCTTGACTAAGCTTTTCCCTTATTCCTGACAAACCCATTTTCTTCATCTTCCCCATCCAATAGAGTATCCATTCTTTAAGAGCTTGTCCAAGGGGCAGCTAAGTGGCTCTACTGATAGAGAATCGGATCCTGGGTTCAAGTGTGACCTCAAATCCTTCCTAACTGTGTGACCCTGGGCAAGTTACTTACCTCTAATTGTCTAATCCTTATCACTCTTCTGCCTTGGAATTGATACTTTAGTATCACTTTGAAGACAGAAGTTAAGGATTTAAAAAAAATTTGGTCTAAGTACTACCACCCCTGGGCTACTTTCCGGTGTCCACCTGCAACCCAGCTCTCACCTGTGGCTCCAAGAAGCTGTAGCATACATAGCGGCCATACCATGGCAAACCCACTTGGTGGAAGGGCTAAATCAGGTTGAGGATAACTGAAAGGCCACAAGCATGTCAATGAGTTAGGGTCTGGTATCTACCCCAGGCATATGAGGATGTCCCCCACCTCCCCAGTGGAAAGTGCAGATGAGAATAACTTATTTCCATGACCATGAAGTCAGCTGAAGCAGGTATGGTGGCATGCTTAGAGCTTGGTTAGGCATGAAAGAAGCCAAGCTCATCTGCTGCATCCCTGGCTATAGTACCTTTTGGACTTTGATGATTCTGAAAGCAAGAGTGAGACTGATGTCTTTGCACAATGGCTTCTCACATAAATTCAATTCATGCACAGGTCAGGACAGCATCCCATGATGTCATCGGTCCTTCTGAAAAACAAGGGACAAACAACAGCCCTCCCTAAAGTTTTCCTTCTTGGGACTCTGAAGCCTTCACACAGTTAAACACCTGCTTATATCACACTATATTGTTCTCTAATAATTGTTTTACTCAGTGGGATTATAAACTCCTCAGAAAGCAGAGACCAATTCTATCTTTCTAGAAAAACTGCACCAAAAAAACCCTATTGGGTGCTAATAAGCACACATATATTTAGTTGATTAATTGAATCACTTAGGAAGATACAGGCCAGTTTCCAGGGGTTTGTTGTTGTTCAGTTATGTCCAATTCTTCGTGACTTCTTTTGGGATTTTCTTGGCAAATACTAGAATAGTTTGCTATTTTCTTAACGAGTTTATTTTACAAATGAGGAAGTGAGGCAAACAGGATTAAGTGACTTGCCTAAAGTCACACAGATAATAAGTGTCACAAGCCAGATTTGAACTCTTGGAAAGATTAGTTTTCCTGGTTCCAGGCCCAGCACTCTATCCACAGACCTACTGAGTAGCCCTCAACAACAACAATGGAACACAAGTCCAGTTTCCAGGACTATACACTGAACCAAAGGAAAGACAAAAGCTTTGCCCACATTTGTTTAGGGAAGCACAAGGTGTATTTAATGATGAAGTTAATTAAGGCCATCCAAGAAGATAATCTCACCTCTTTTCCACACAGTCGCTGGGTTACTCTATGCTTTAATCTCCCTGGTTAAATAGAACCAAAAAAAAGAAAAAAGAAAAGGAAAACAAGATAACCTATGAAAGTTCCCTGGATGATTTAGACTGAAAACCTACCTTAGCAAACATTCCCACTAGCACCATTCTACCTACTCTCAATTTGCATCTCAGGACCTCAATAAACACCAGGTCAGAACAAACCATCCTCAAAATCAACAAATATGACCCTGAAAATCACTCCAAAGAGCAGAAAATAAAGATAACCTTAGTTCAGGCACTGATCATTTCAAGGTGAATGACCGAAGACCTGAAAGGATAGAGTTCCTTGCTTCTTTCTGAATAACCAAATGAAATATTTTTTTGTTCTAACTTTTCTTTTCCCAGTTTCTGATTTCCTAGGATTCTCTTTTACACTTCTACTAACTGTGCAGTAATGCTTCAAGACTTGAAAGAAATCATGTCATAACTGTGTAAGGTCAAAATTGTGCACCTGTTGAATCCTCTAGAGCCATCACTGAAAAATCCTTGCCAAGGGTTTCTCAGTATCCCATAGTCTGTAGGTCATTGGAATTCCCAGAGCCTGAACCAACATTTCAAATTGTTTGGGGAGTGAAGGGTCTTCCTGAAATGAAGGCAATTTCTACCTAGAAAAAAAAAAGTGATATATTTGAGTCGAAAGGGATTTTACAAGTCATCTTAGGGGAATTCTTTTACCTGATTAATGTTATATCCTCCACAACCAAACTTTCTTGTCTGAAAAAGTAAAAGAGTATTTAAAGAGTAAAAACAAAACAAAACCCTGCTTTATCATTTCAGCAGAGAATTTTTGCCAAATATTTAAATATAAAAATATGAGGCCATCCATTGAGAGGTCCTTTTTGTCCCTAACTCTCTATTCCACATCTCTTTATTGGCATTTCTAAATCTCCAACCTCAGGGAAGACATGAAAGCTCTCTGCAAATGCCAACTCTCCTGTCTGTGCCCTTGAGCACATTCTCTCTGATTCCTCTGCTGCATTTCCCCTTCAATCATCTTCTCTATTTCCTTAATTTTCAATCTCTCCTCATCTCCTGACTTCTTTATTGCTTATAAACATGCCCAGATCTCACCTATCCTAAAAAAATCCCCTTTCCACCAAAAAGCAACTGTATGATCTTACCATCTCCTCAAACCACTTCCTATAGTCTTTCTTCTGCTATACTACCAAATTCCTTGGAGAAAAATTTTATTCCTAATTTGCTCCTTCTCAATTCCCACTCATTACTCAATTCCATATTCAGGATTTCTGATCTTATATCATCACCTAACTGCAAAATCTCTCAAATGATGTGTAATTTTCAAGCTTAATAATAATTTCTCACTCTTTGTCTTTCTGCAGCTCATGGCCCTGTTGACTACTGTTCTCCTCCCAGATAATCTCTCCTTCCTGAATTTTCAAGATACTTGTACTTTCTTTCCTCATTCTATTCCATTAGTGAGAATAGTTAACCTAAAATAAATAATTCTCTTTTAAGCCTTCATTTTGTGACTAATGTAAGCTTTTTTTTTTCTGTAATAGGACAAGCATTAGAGTAGCAGAGGTTAGCATAAGTATCTCCCAAATTTGGTAAACTATTAATGGTGTGTATGTCCCCATCCTCCACCACCACTCCATTTGTTAAGCATCTGCTATTGTAAAGGGTGAAATTATGGCTGAGACTGAATGTTCAATTATTTTTGGTCGCCAAGGATTTTATTTATTAACTCCTAATGAAAAACCCAAGTCAGATGGAAATTTTATGTTGATTTTAATTGATAGTGGAGGAGACTAAAGAGGAGGAAGAAGGAAAGGAGTAGGTTTCCTCCCTCCCCCACCCCCCCCTTGTGCAAGGGGAGATTAGGAGATAAGGGTTTGGAGTATGAAGGAGGAAGGAGTCAGGCTTGAACTCCAAAAAGGGAAAAGGCTAAGCCAAGATGCCAGAACCTGAAATCAGCTCCAGGGAAAAACTCACCACCAACCCAGTCAGTGGCTGCCACCACACCAAGATGTTGCAATGCTTAGCATGCTGCCAGCCAGAATCGTCTCTCTGAGGAAAGAGGAAGAGACAGGAAATGATGTGCCTTATATAGACGTTTTTACATCACTTTTCTGCATCTCATCTGTAGCAATGATAGCTTAGCTTGACTTAGGACAGCCCACAAGTCTGTCAGTTCTGCACATGTCTGTTGCCTTTTTTCCCCAGATACTTAATCTTGAGGGGTGTATGGGGTGCTCAGGGAGGGGTAGTATCTCTGGTATGGAGAGCTTGTCGTGCCCTCTTAGGGCAGCTCTCCAACCTCTGACCCTCACCTGACACACAGCTCTCACTTGTGGCTCCTAGTAGCTGCTAGCATGCAGCAGAGGCCACACCCCAGGCTGGCTAAACCTTGTGAGGGTAGCCATCAGGTCATCATGGACCCCTGGTGAACTAAGACTTTGCTCACCCAGCATGTGAAGACTGCTTCGGCTGAACAGACGAAAGAAACCAATAAGAAGGTTCAACGGCTGAGAGGGCAACGCAGTAAAGCACTGTGGAGTGCTTAGGGCGTGTTGAAACACAAAAGACAACACGGCCATCCAATGCAGCTGAGGAAGTCTCTAGATGTAACGACCTTTCGTACCACTGGACCCAGGCTTCCAACACCAAGAGAGTGGGACTGTCTCTGTGCATCGACTCTTCCACTTGAATCTCCTTCACGCACAAGTGTCTTTGTGCACACTCATCTATACACCATAGATGAAAACACACAAAGACAATCATCATCCTTGGTTACCAAGAGACTACTACTACTATACTTAATCTTGAGTATGGTGCAGGCATCCTGACCTTGTTAAACTGAGTAGGGTGGAGAAATGTGGACTTCCCAAGACCTGATTCTGTTATTCCAAGTATCTCTATTGTTACTGATCAGGAAATAGCTAAATCAAATCTTCTAAAGAATGGTCTGATTAGGGTGGAATAGTTTTAAAATTCACACTATAAGATTATATAAGATTATATATATATAACTATATAAAATCTGTGTCCCCTGCCACCCAAATCTAGTAAAGAAACTGATAAAAACTTGCTAAGAATGTTAGCATTGAGTCATAGTTTCCTTTCATAATAAACTTAGGTAATTAATCTCCAAACAGAATTTAGATGTAATTTGTAAAAACTCTTAGTCAGGCTCATAAAAACTCATTGAAAATCCCAATCAATCAGTCTACTCCTAGGTCCCAACTAAAACAGACCTCTTTATTTCCCATACTTGGAAATGTAAGCAGTTCTGATTGCCCCAGACTTGTCCGAATACCACCTCAACAGCAGACACTCAGTTGGGTAGTTCCTTATCACCGACTTGATCTTTAGTCATCAAATTGATGGTCCATTTCTAGTGGGTTTGATGTTTGTATTGTTGACTAATAGGTTTGATTGCATGTATTGATGAATGTAAGTCTTATTAGTGTCCTCTATTATTAATACTAATTAATCCTATTAGAATCATCCCTAAGAAGCACAGCAGTAAATTGCAAAGTGCCTTGCACTTCTGACATGCTTGGCCACATCTCAGTCTCCTTTGGTGGATCATTACCTATGTTCTGCTTCACTTGATATATTTGATATATTCAAGGACTCTTGGATCCTCTTCTCTTCCTCTACACCCCACTCAGTTATCTCATCATCATTCCTATGCAGTTTACTCCCAGATTCAGCCCTCATTTAACTTCTTACCACCAGGATAGCATCACCATTAGCCTATTAGACACTTCCAACTATAAGGATTTCAAAATCAAAATGTCCTGAACAGAACTCATTATCTTTCCCTTTCAAAACCTACCTCTTCCTAACTTCCTGTTTCAGATAAGGATATCAACATGCTTCCAGTCCCCTCCAGATTTGAAACATCAGAGTCATCTTCAACTCTTCATTATCCTGCATCCCTCACATTTAATCATGTATTTGTCCCTTTCTACTATAGGAGCCACTACTCTTGTTCAGTCCTTCATCACCTCTAGTTTGATTGTAGCAGTTAACTAATTGGTTTCCCAAACTCCACTCACTCCTTCACTTATTCATCCTCAATGCAGTTGCCAAATTAATATTTATAAATCAGAGGTCTGACCATGTTATTTCCCTACACAAGAAGCTCTAATGGTTCCTTTTTGCCTCTGGATAAAATATGCATTCCTATTTGGCTTTTGATCTGGCCCCAAATGAACTTTCTAAGTTTATTGCACATTACTTTTCTTCATTTTCAGGAAAACTGACCTCCTTGCTGTTCTCATATTTGTGATCCCATATTTGCCATTCTCCTCTATGCTTTAGCTACAAATGTCTCCAACCTCTATGCCTTAGCTACAAATATTCCTTTTTACTTCTGCCTTATAGAATTCCCTACCTTCTCTTAAAGCTCAGCCTGAAAAAAAAAGTCTATTTGGATCCCCTCCTCTCTTCAATTTCTAATGCCCTCTCTCTAGAAATTATTTTCTCTGCATTTTGCATTTCACTTTTGATGTAGACATTGTTCCATAACTCAAAGAATATAAACCTCCTGAGGGCAAGGATTGCATTTGCCTTGCTTTCTATCTCCAAAGTGAGATATGGTGACTGACATTTAGTAAATGCTTGATAAATCCTTGTTGATTAATTTAGAGGGCCTCACTATAAGACTGGCTCACCTAGAACTTATTCATGGGAAATCCCATTATTTAGTAGCAAGACTCCAGTCAGGGCTATTCAGATGTAAAACTGAAATTTTTAGAAATAAAAGAACCTTCTTTTTCTTTGTTGACCTATCCCAATTTCACTTTACTGATCCAAATTCCTTCTGTTAGTAGACTTGAACTAGTCAGGAAACTCCCTGTATAGTTACACTTCTGCCCTTTTTCAAGTACAGTGGAGGCTTGGTATATGCCCAGTTCCCATTGGTTTGCTTGGCTGATGTAACTCCTCCATGTAGAGGATGCTGGGGAGATGGCATCTGAGGCATTCTCCCTCTATTATTAGGAAGAATTGTGATGATATGTAAGGAGACTGGAGCATGTAATAGATATACTGTAGCTGATTCTGTCCAGCTAATCACATAGTAAAAGAGAGCTGCTCTGAATGGCTTCAACTTACATAACAGAGACTGTTAGCTTCAACTCCTTCTTGTCCCCAATTCAGTCTAAGAATATTTTATGACTCTTTCACAGCATCTAATGAGAGACCATGCACAAAAAGGAAGGGCTTCAGCACCTTCTTTCCTCTAAGATCATGCGTCCTCTGAGAAATAGGTATTGATTTTTGCACTCTTTATGGACTTTTATTGACAAAATCCCTGAACTTGTCTTTCCTCAGTGTCTAATTTGTTCACTTTCTCAGATATACTGTTTATACAAGATATACTGTTTGCTGTTGATTCCCTCTTCTACTTGATGCTCTCTTATTTCAGGTTTTCTTAATAGAACTATCTCATTAGTCTCTCCACATTTTTCTCCTACCTACCTACCTGACTGCTCCATCTTGGTCTCCTTTGCTAGATTTTTAACCAGGTCATCTCCCAATTGTAGGTGTCTAGCAGGGATATATCTCAGGTCCTCTTCTCTTCTTTCATACTATTCAGCTCCTGTTTATTAAAATATCATCTCCATGCTGATGATTCTCAAATCTACTTATCCAGCCTTAACCTCTCTGCCAAGCTCTCATCTCATAAATACAACTGAATTGTATGTCTTGAAATGGGTAGCCATTAGACAGCTTAAGCTCAACATGTCCAAAATTGAATTCTTATCTTCTTTTCCCCTCCCTGTCATCACTTTTATTGAATTTTTTTCCATATCATATCAGTACAATTTTCAGTGATCTTTTTCTGACATTTTGTGATCCATGTTCTCTCCTTCTCATACTTCCTCCTTCTACAAGATGGCAGGTAATATAGGTTATACATATATTATTATATAATACTTTTTTGTCATATTGTGAAAGAAAACATATTGCTTATAGTAGAGTAAAATTCATGGAGGAAATAAAGCGAAGAATGATGCTTCAATCTGCATTCAGCCTTTGTCAGTATCTTCTATAGTGGTGGATAGTTTGTTTGCTTTTTTATCATGAGTCCCTTGCATCCTTCCATTGCTGATAAGATTCAAGTCATTTAGTGGATCATCATATTTGATTACTGTTACTGAGTACAACATTCTGCTGGTTCTGCTCATTTCATTTTGCATCACTGCATAGAAGTCTTTTCAGGTATTTTTTTAATCATCTTGTTTGTCATTTTTTATGATGCAATAGTATTCCATTAAAATGATATACCACAGCTTATTCCACTATTCCCCAATTGATGGACATCACTTCTATTTCCAGTTATTTGCTAGCTGCTATGAATATTTTTATAATTATTTTGTATAAATATTTTATTCAATTTTTCCTTATTTTTGATCACTTTGGAATACAGTTCATAAGTGGTATTGCTGGGTCAAAGAGCATGCACAGTTTTATGACCCATTGGGCATGGCTACAAACTGCTCTCCAGAATGGTTGTATTAGTTCACAGCTTCACTGTGTATTAGTATCCCAAATTTTCCATATACCCTCCATCATTTATTATTTTCCTTTTTTGTCATATTAGCCAGTCTGATAATAGATTCTATTCCAATCCTTTACCTTTATTCTGTGACTCTCCCTGCTTGAAATGTTTTCTCTCTTCATCTCTCCCTGTTAAAAGTACCATCATCCTCTCATTCACTTGGGCTCAAAACTTAATTTTTGCTGAACTCCTCATTCTTCAAGGTCTGTCCATTTTACCTCCTTGATTCAGTTGTCAAAGTGATCTTTCTAGGCTGCAGGACTGACCATGGCTCTATCCTACTCATTAAGCTCCAGTGACACCCCATTATTTCCAGAACTAAATATAAAATCCTCTGTTCGGCATTCAAAAACCTTCATCTGCTGATCCACTCTTCCCTTTTGTGGAAGAGAGGAATTGGGAAGCATGCAAAAGGCAGAAGTGGAGGCTGATGACCTGTCAATCAAATGAAGGTTCCATTTGGAAGGTTACTGGGAGAAGCAGTTGAAAGAAGGAACTGACCAACTGAAGGATTAAGTCTTTTAACCTTGAAAGACAGAAAGGAGAGGTGGTTCTCTTGATCATGGAGATTGAAAAAGGAAGGACAATAGTCCAGAGACATCTCTTTGACTTGCTCTGTTTATGATAGTGACTGAACTGCCAGACCTATCAATCATTCCTCTCAATTTGAATTCTATCCCAATATCCTCCAACCTAAGGCTTACTGTAGAGTTAGGGAAATCCCCAACCCTCTTACCTCCATTCTCTATCTTTTCCTGTCTTACCCAAATAAACCCCTTGCTTAAGATAAAGAAGAGAAAAGTATTTTCATTTGAAACATCATAAACTCACCCTGAGTGATTTAGAAAGCAGAAGAAAGGGGAGAGGGGAAGCTGAAGAGGCTGAAGAAGAGGGAGTCTGAGAGAGGGAGGAAACAGGAGGAAATGGGAGGAAGGGAGGGTAGGCAAAAAGCAGATAACTGCCTGATCTGTTAGCTATCAATTAACAACCAAATATAGTCTATTATTATTATCTATTACAATTTCCAGTCTTCTTATACCTTACATCCACTGCCATCCTCTCTCCACCCCCATCATTTCTTTGTGATCCAGTGACACGGGGCTCTTCGCTGCTATTCCTCAAACTCCATCCTCAGATTCTAGGAATATTCACAGGTTGTACCTCATGCCTGGAGAACTCTTACTTCCCATCACTGCTTCCTGGATTCCTTCGAGTCCCAGTTAAAATTCCACCTTCTACAGGAAGCTTTTCCTATTCTCTCTTAATTTTACTGTCTTCCTTCTGTTGGTCATTTCTAATTTATGCTGTACATAACCTGTTTGTACATAGTTGTTTCAGTGTTATCTCTCCATTAAGCTGTAATATCCCTAAGAGTAGTGATTGTCTTTTAGTAATATAATAATAATATCTGGCATTTATATAGCACTTATTTTATGCCAAACACTGTGCTAAATGTTTTACAAATATTATCTCATTTGATCCTGCAACAAACATGGGAGAAAGGTATTATTATTATCCCCCTTTTACAGGGAGAATGATGCAAATTATGAGGAAATTGATGTGACTTAGGAAAGGTTAAATAGTAAATTTATGAGAATGAACTTGAACTCAGGTATTACTGGCTCCAAGCTCAGAATTCTGTCCATTATACAACCCAGATGCTTTCTTTGTATTCCTGATGCTTGGTACAATTGCTGGCACATTGTAGGTCCTTAATACATGCTTTGAATTTTGACTGACTAATCTTTCTGATGATTTAATCGTGGAAAAGATGGGATGAAGGGGATGGGAGTAGGGAATATGTGGCATTCTCTTTGTGTTTACTCTGTATCATTTACCCCCCTTGTTTCCTTGTGGTTATAGGCAAAAAGATATAACTCTTCAAAAACAATCCTAAAGCTTAACTCCCAAAGCAGTGGATGAAATGCTCTAACTAGAATACTTTTCTTTGATATTCACAGGTCAAGAGGTGTATCTAATTCTTTCAACTAATCCCAATATGTGACATCATCTTATTTCATACAGTGACTAAAAAGTACTTCACTCTTTATGCCCAGTGTGCATATTTGATTAATTCTGTAACCAAATTGACGTCGTATTCATACCTGATAAAGCTATCAGGGAGTAAAGCATCTGGGTAGTTATATTAATATCGGAATGTACATACATCTTACTTATATATAACTTATAAATTCTGGGAATCCATTGCCTGGATCTTATTTGCACTGTCAAGTTGGTTCCCCAAGAACAAAACCCTATCTCTCCCTTAGGAGTACCCTAGAGTGGTTGGGGTAGGTATCATTCTTTTCTTTCCTTTAAAAACTTTTATTCATACAGATCACATATCAGTATAATTTTCAATCATTGTTTTGTTACACGGATCCATGTTCGTTCTCTCTCTCTCTCTCTCTCTCTCTCTCTCTCTCTCTCTCTCTCTCTCTCTCTCTCTCTCTCCCTCCCTCCCTCCCTCCCTCCCTCCCTCCTCTCTCTCTCTCTCTCTCTCTCTCTCTCTCTCTCTCTCTCTCTCTCTCTCTCTCTCTCTCTCTCTCTCTCTCTCTCTCTCTTTTCCCCCTTCCCTCTCCTTACCACTTCCCCGAGGTGGCAGGAGATATGATATAGGTTATCATACAATACGTATTTCCATGTTCAACATTTTGTAAAAGAAGACATATCACTTACACTAGAGGAAAATGGCATTCTTCAATCTATATTCAGATTTCCTTCTATAGTGGTGGATAGTCTTTTTCATTGTAGGTTCCTTAGAGATATTCTGGAGGTTGGGCTGTCTTTCTAACAAACATCCTTCATCTGAACCCCCATACCAGTGAAATCTCTCCAATAATCATTGCCAGTTACAATGAGTATCTCCTTTACATAATTGATTGACCAGTGATTAGTGACCTAGTATTATCTAATTAATATAATTTTATAAAAGTATTATTTACTGGGCAGATGTAGTAGGAATACAAGTACAAATATCACCTTAGGCTGGGACACACTCCCTTATACCACATTGGTCCCTGGGAGAATGGGTTCAAAGTTAAAATCTTTATTACAAAATATTTACCCCATCAAGTTCACTTCCAAATGCAACATAGCTCCCTTACTTGTTAAAACCATTGTTTTGTTGTGAATGATCATCCATTGATGGGCTGAGTGAAATAGGATTCTTAAGCCTTTTTTACTTTTTACCAGGTTTGGCTGCCACAATCTCTGGCACTGATGCCAATTCTTGTACTCCTACTGTTCTTACAAACTTCTGAAGCTCACAGTTTTAGTGTAGTCAAATCTATGTCCAGGACTCCTCTACCTAAATTAGGAAAGAAAAGATACAAGGACAGGCACAACAGCAAAGCCAGTATGCCCATAGATTTATGAAGAAGAAGGAAGAGAGATGGTTAATGGTCTGAGTAGTGAGCTCTCTGTTAGCTCTCTGGTGCTAGTGCTCTCCCCACTTGGAGACTTACAAAAATTACAAAAATGGAGGGAGGCTGGGAGGAGTTGAGGGAAAAAGTGTGAATCATGTAACCATTGAAAAGTTTTCTTAATTAATTAAAAAAACATTTTTTAAAGAAAACCATTCATATCCATAAAAAAAAGTTACAAAAATGCCACTTGCTCAAACATAGCAATGTAGGAGAGAGAACTGAATTGTCAGACTCATCTCCCAAGACAAACCATTTCATTTTGTGACTGTTATTTAGGAAATGTTTTAACTTTTTGCCACTCCTAATCTGTCTTTCTTGAACTTCACTCATTTCTCCTAGCTGAACCCAAGCCAACAAGCATCACTATGTGCCAGGCACTATGCCACTTGATGGGAATACAAAAACAGGCAAAAGAAGTTTCCTGCCCTCAAGGAGCTTACAATCTAATTGATGAGACAATAAGTAAAACAAACATACAAAGTAAGCTATGTAAGTTTAAAAATTAATATGTAAGAGCTCCAAGTATTATATTTAATAAGATTTATTAATAATAACTAAAATAAAAAGGTAGAATAAAAAGGGAGCTAACTCAGCTGGGGTCACTATAGAAGAGAGAGAGGGTGGGCAAAACATCCAACTATATATGATATGCAAGCATGCAAGGTGGGGATGAAAGAAGAAAGGGGTGCTGAGAGATGTAGTACAAGGTACAAGGTATAAGATTTTCTAATTATACAGCTATATACTAGATAAATAAGAAATAATAAAGGGAAGGCATTGGAATTTAGAGGGCCTAGGGAAGGCTTCCTGTAAAAAGTGGGGTTTTAGTTGTGCCTTAAAGAAAGCCAGAAGTCAGAGAGAGGAGAGAGAACATTCCAGCCATGAGTTATATAGTCAGAGAGAATATTCAAAGCTAAGAGGCAGTGTCTCATTTGTGGAACATCTGGAAGGCCAATGTCTACTGGATTGAAGAGTTTGTGGTGGGGAGTAAAGACTGAAAAGGTAGGAGGAGATTGGGTTATAAAGGGCTTTGAATGTCAAATAGAACATTTTGTATTTGTTCCTGGAGTCCAGAAGAAGATACAGAAATATATTGAGTAGGGGAGTGACATGATCAGACTGCTCCTCAGGAAAATCCCTGGAGTGGCGAACTGGAGGATGAATTGGAATGGAGAGAGACTTGAGGCAATTAGACCCACTAGCAGACTACTGCAATAATTTTTCAGGTATGTATCAGTTCCAAGGCAGAAGAGCAGTAAGAGCTAGACAATGGGGGTTAAGTGACTTGCCCAGGGTCACACAGCTGGGAAGTGCCTGAGGTCATATTTGAACCCAGGACCTCCTGTCTCTAGGCCTGACTTTCAATCCACTGAGCTACCCAGCTGCCCCCAATTGTTGTTGTTCTAAAAATGATATCTCTATCTGATAACCAACAATCTGATATTATAGAAACGGAACCATGCCAATATTGATACCATTGTTTTAAGTGAAACCCAAAGACTGAAAGAATCAGTTGGCAGAGATATTACCATGTAATGTTCATAATGATAAAAGAAAAAGAGATCATAATGAAAATAATTGAAGTTTATAATTTAACATTGTAAAGGATAAAGTAGTGAAATTCTAAGAAGAATTTTTTATAAGATCTTCCAAACCAAGCATATGCCTTGATCATTGATTACTTCAGTCCAAAAGTAGGCACTGTAGAATCCAGTGAAAAACATTTTGGAAAATATGGTTTGGGATTAAAAAATGAGAGAGGCCATGGGCTTGCAAATTACTGAGAAGCTATATATTTGTTAGTGAGGGAAATTTTCTTTAAGAAAAGAATGAGAAGGTATCAGGCATGGCAAATACCAACAATATTGTAAAAAATGAAATTGATTATATCTTAATGGACAGAAAATAGTTTATTCCTCATATGGTAGTCATTTCAGAATCAGCTATCTATATACAGTCACAACTTCCAATGGGACAATAAAGGGTCAAAAGCATATTAGAAAGACAAAGTGGAGAAGAAAACAGTCAATATATTACAATAGCTCTAAGCTCACAATTTAAAAAATCTATTAACTGAAAAATGCAAAAGAGATCAAAGTAAATTTAGGTTATCAAAATTTCTTAGAGAATCTTAACCAATGTAAAATATTTGCCAAAATGAAGTGGTCAAAGGGAAAAATAAATGACTTGGGCCCAACAAATATATGATTTCCAAGTGGAGCTAAAACACTTAGCAGCCAAAGAGAATGACAATTTAGAGTTGAAGCTCATCAGTAAAACATTACAGAAGAGAATAGAAATCACTGAGCACTAACACCCTAAAAAATATTTCAAAAGTGGAAAAGAAAATGAGTAAAAAAAAACAGTATGTAACACCCAACTAAGCTAGAACATCTTAAGAATATTTAAAGATGAAATTGGGCACAAAGGTATAAAATACATGATAAGTATATTTGTCAGTGTTTCAAGTGTTCAATCCTCATCACTGAAGACAAGGAATTGCCACACATGTTGGAAGGGAATCTTTCTCTCCATTATGTCACTTTGTTTGATATCATCAATCAGTGACCTGGAGCTCAAAGACCACTGAGATGTGTAGGTGTAGACAAACCCTCAGAGAAAGGAAGTTGAAACCAACAAGACAGAAACTGATCCAACAGGCACTGCACCCCCTGGGAAGGGCCAGGCAAATTAAGGAACTATGGTTGGTTCCTGAGATGTGACGTAGGAGAGATAGTGGGAAGAGAGAAGTGCTTTTAAGGAGAGACCAGGAGACCATTTGCTCTCCTCTGGCTGGAGCTCGGAAACTCAAGGAATCCTTGTGGATGGTGAGCTTCAAACCATAAAACAGCAAATAGGATGTTAAAGTAAGCTACTCACTACCTCTTTCCTACATTTCCCTCTTTACTATCACTACTTTGATGTAATAAAGCTACTAGCTACCTCATGATTTAATTTTAACCATTATACATATTAAGAATATACTTACCCAGAACAGCTACTTATCACAGTGGATAGAGTGCCATGTCTGAAGATTGGAGGTTCTGGGTTCAAAATTGATCTTCAGATAATTCATAGCTGGGTGACCATAGTCAAGTCCCTTAACCCTAGTTGTCTATCCCTTACCATTTTTCTGCCTTGAAACTGATACTTAGTATCAATTCTAAGGGAGAAGGTAAGAGTTAAAAAGAATAATAATAAATTTATCAATGAAACTGAAAAAAGTAGGTGACAAAATCGATTAGAAAAGAAAATCCAAGAATTTGCAGCATGGTTCCAAATAATGTGAATAATGAACCCTGTGACATAAAGCTCATTAGTTGTTGAATTCCCTCAGCCAAGAAGTAGAGGAACTTTTAGCTACTAGATCTTAAACCATACAATTAAGTAATAATTATCAAAACTACATGGCACTGGATAAGAAATAGAAAACTTAATCAGCATAATTGACAAGACCTTGAAATAAATACACAGAGCAATTTTGTGTTTTATAGAATGGAAAGGGAGACTTTTCTTGGCTAGAACTTCTGGGAAAACTAGGACAGTCTCACAAATTTTAACTTTATAGGGTGTCTTATACCGCATACCCAAATAAATTCCAAATGAATAAATTATCCAAACAGAAATAATCACAATAAGAAAAAATAAAAGTGAATAAAAGATTCTCTCTTTTATAATTATAGATGGGGGGAGGGGAGGAATTGTAACCAGACAGAGGATTAAGGAGATCAAGAAAGTTAAAATAGATCACCTTAATTATCTAAAATAAAAAAGCATTTGTACAATACAAAAATCAATGTATTTAATCAGAAGAAAAAATACAAATTAGATTAAAATGATTATACTAAATAACTGATAGAAGTCTAATATCTAAAATTGAAAGAGAGCAGGCAATAAATTTATAAAATAAGAGCCATTCTCCAAGAGATCAGTGACCAATTTTGACAAATATTTTCAAATGAAGAAATATGAAGTATCAATTGCCATGAGAAAATGTATTCAAAAATATATTTGAACATATATTTATATTTACTAATAATCAGATAAATGAGGCAATTTCATCAAGTTAACAATGGTGCTAAAGAGGAGAAAAGTCATCAATGAAAGGACCATAAGATAAGTATATTCATTTATTAATTGTAGGGATATGAATTAGTTTAAACATTTCTATAAACTTATTTGTCAGTATGCAAAAATGGCAAATTATTGATACCTTTTGTCCTAGAGTATTCACTATCAGAATTATACATGTTGCTGATAGCAAGAAAAGACCAATAAAGATGTTCATAGAAACATTATTGTGATAGCAATAGTAATAAATAATATAATAAAATAAAATAACAAATAATAAAATAAAAAGTGTGCCCAACAACAGGAATAGTTGAACAAATTATGGCATATATATGTATATATATATATATATATACATATATATATATATATAAGATGCTGTGGTATAAGGAATGATAAATCTGGTAAATTGAGAAAATATGGGACAATATATATGATATGATGGAGAATGTAACAAGCAATGCCAAAAGAACAATAGGAACAAAGTCTGAAAAAAAGCATGGAAAGGAATTCAGGTGAAACTCTAGAGAAATATAATGGTCAATGTTAATGTCAAATTGTCAAAGTTATAGGATATATCCATCATTTATCTTAACAAAGGAAAAACTACATGTTTCAAAGGTAATATACTTTGTAAGGACATTTATTTGAACATCTGTCAGGAAGTATCTGTTGTGTCAAAGAAAAAAGGTATCAATACATTTAACAGAAGAAAAATGAAAGCATACTATCTCTTTAGAGTCAACTTTCAGCAAAAAATATTGGTCCTTTCTAAGAATCATTTGAAATATGTTCTCACAAATCAGTTATATGTGGGAGCTAGTATTAACCAAGCACTTTAAACCTCACAAAGCAATTTACATGTGTTATCTCTTTTGATCCTCACCATTCTATGAGGTTAAGTTCTGTTATCCAATTTTATAGATGAGGAAAGTGAAGTTGAAAAAAGTTAAATGGTCTTGCATGGGTCACACAGCTAGTAGTTGGCTAAGGTATGATTTGAACTCGGGTTTCCTTACCTAACTCCAGCATTCTGTATACTGTGCTATGTTATAGCTACTTTCTTTCTTGAATACCCATCCTTCTAGATTGTAAAGTTCAAAATTATGTGATTACTTTCTCCCAGTTTCTCTAGCATTTATTCTCTAGCAAGTAGCCCTTTCTCTGTAGCTAGAATCAGATCCTAAATAGCAAGTCCCATTGTAGCTTCCTCTACCTTTTTTTAACATAGAAGCATATTTATTGTTAATTAGACATAAAGCTACATTTAAAATAAAGTACCTGAGAATTTGAAGAATTTTTGGCCAAATATTTCAAACCTGATAAGATCATCCTTTTCACTTTTTAAAAAATTAATTCATTTGCTGCCTGCACCAAATCTTCCAGGTATTTCCTCTCCCTGAACCAGAGAAGGCATCACTTGACTATATATGAATATATTTACATATATATTATGACTTTTGTGTTTCTGTTTATTAGTTCTTTCTCTGGAGGCAGACATTCACCAGTTATTCTTCAAACATTAGGTCTGTAGTTTTGTTATATATAATGTTCTCTTGATTCTACTCATTTCACTTTACATATTTTCATATAGATCTTTCCATATTTTAAAAAAATTAACCTGTTCATTTTTATGGCACAGTAGTATCATATCACAATCATATACCACAACTTATTCAGTCATACCCCCAAATGATGGATATCTGCCCAATTTTCAGTTCTTTGCCACAACAAAGAGAGGTGACAGATATTTCAGAACATAAATGTTTTGTTTTGTTTTTTTGCTCCCTCTTTCCTTGATCTCTTTGGGAAACAGACCCAACAGTGGTATTTCTGGGTCTAAGGGTCTATACAGATTTATAACTCTTGAAGTATAATTTTAGATTGCTCTAAAAAATTATTAGATTAGTACACAATTCTACCAATAATGTATTAGTGTCACCATTTTTCTCTATCCTTGGCATTTATCATTCTTCCCTTTTATTGTTTTAGTCAATGTGACAGTATGAAATAATATTTCAGAGTTATTTTGATTTGCATTCCTCTAATTCTTCTACCATTTTAAAACAGCAGATGAGCCATCCACTGAACAAGTTCTTGGCCCAAACCTCCTTGAGAAAAGAGAAGAAACCACATTACTGAAAGCCAAGTCACAGCAAAAGATACAAGTCTTATGTGCCTAATTCATGATGAAAAAAGTTAAATTTACTTGACATATTCTGCTTAATAACTCAGGGAAGCAGTTCCCTCCCTTCTTTGCAAAGATGGGAGACCCTGGGCAAGTCACTTAACCCCCATTGCCTAGCCCTTACCACTCTTCTGCCTTGGAACCAAAACATAATACTGATTCTAAGATGGAAGGTAGAAGTTAAAAAAACAAAAAACTCCAGAGATGCTATTAGTTAGTTTTGCTGAACCAGTTTTTTGTTTCTTCTCTACATTTTGTTACAAGGGATGGCTCACTGGGTAGGGGAGGAGGAAGAGATCTATTTAGAAATGAAGGTGACATAAAAATAAAAGACGGCAATAAATTTTTTAAAAGAATTCAGATAAATGTGATACATTTTATTTTGTTTTTTAAAGTTTTACTGATGCCTTTAGTGTTTACATCTCAATCACTGCAAAATAAATCCCATGCTCCCCCCCAAAAAGAATTCCCAAGTGAGCTTTCTCTGTTATAAGAAAAATTGTTAAACTAAACCAACTGACACAGCAACCCTGTCTGACATTGCATGCAAAATTCGTGTGGAAGATTTCAACCAAAATGTTTGGGGTTTTTTGAAGTTTGGAAGCATAAAGTGGACCAACATCAGATAGCTGAAAAAAAAAATCTATGCAGAACAGCTCATTCCTTAGTGATGCCAAATAAATGAGGTGAAACTATATTTCAGAAATTACAGGAATTAAGTGCTTTTCTCTTTTGGTTGCTGCTTTTCACTCTTGTGCAAAGGAAGGATAAATAATGTTGGATGATAATAAAAATGCTTTCAAGCCCCTGAAGCTAAGAAAACATTTTAATGAAGTGAGTGATGTTTTTAAACCCTCTCTATTACAAAGAACTAGAAGAAAACATTTCAGACATTTTCTGTAGACACAACCTTGGTTTATTCAAGAGGTCTTCCTAAAGATGATCTGAAAAGGCCCGGAATGGCAGTCTCCTTTGAGGAACTTGTCATAGATGGAGGATCCAGCATTTAAAGTGTCTGAAGTTAAATAAAGCAAAATATAAAGATATATGATCTTTAGGGAAAATAAAAGGAGGTGAGTATAGGAAAGAAAGAAAAATATTGTAATAAATTTAAGATAAGGAAATGGACATGGGAAAATAATACTAATTTTTAAGACTGTCCAAAAAAATGCTGATGAGACTTTTTATGACCAATTAAAAAAAAAAAAAAGATTTCCCTTAGGTGTAGATATCATATAAGCTGTAACAAGAAGGAAGAAAGGAAAGAATTGGGAATGGAGGGGAGAAAAGAGGAGGAGAAGAGAAAGAAAAGAGGAAATAAATGAAAAAGAATTTATTAAGCACCTACCATTAATCTTTTATTAGCATCTAAATCAAATACTGTGCTAAATACTCATGAAAGTGAAGATTGGCCTTATTTTTAAAACATTTACATTCTAACAGGGAAGACAACACATGTAGAAGAGTAAGATTTAAATAACTAATTTTCTTCCCTTCTCAACAAAAATGCAAATAAATTTTGTCCATGTCAAAGATATCACCTCAATAGGTCATGTACTTATTACCATGGTGGTTCCTTTTGTCCAACTATATCTATTCCTGATCTTGGAAATACCTTCAGAATCAATTTATAAATCACACAAGAAAGTATCTTATTAATTTATAGTTCTTCCTGTTATTGTTCAATCAATCAACAAATATTTATTAACTACCCACTATGTGCCAAGTAATATGCTATTTACTAGGAATACAAAGACAAAGTAAGGCAATTCTCTTCAAATAGCTTCTCTCTCTCTCTCTCTCTCTCTCTCTCTCTCTCGTCCATAACTATATATACACGCAAACACAATTGGTGGTCTTTTTTGTTTGTAATCAATCACACAATTTCCTAATTTGATTCTTCACCATTTTTTTGCAGTCTTGATTTCAAATAACTTTTAATTCTTCTATAAAATCAAGCCTACCTTTGAAATAATTGAAGACGTCACCATTAAAAATGCATAGAAGATTGTGTAGTGGGCTCTTTAGTCACTTTTCTGAGATGTTGAAGTACATTACATTCAGAAAATGTACAGTTTTCCAAATGCCTATTTTTTTAAAAGACATAGTACTTCATAGTCACAACTTTATATATTATATAATCAGTGAATAAGGCACAATTACCCAAGTGTTGAACTTGGAGTAATAGATCCTGAGTTTGAATCCCTGCCAACCCTGCCACCTACTACTTGTATGCCAAGCAAATCACTTAATCTCTCTGGAACTGTTTCCTCAAATTCCCCAAGTGAGAGTGTTGGGATCATCTTTAATATTCCTTTTAGTTTTGGGTTAATGATCCTAACTCCAGAACAAGATGGGTCACCACTATCACTCATGTCCCCCTACTCCACCATATTTACAGAGAATATTAGAAATATCAATTCTCTATTACTAAACATAAAAAGAATGTTTACCCAATAGAGGCAATGTGGTATAGGAGAATAAATGTCTCATTAGGCGTCAAAGTTCCTAGGTTGCAATCTCAGTTTGGCCCTTACTACATGGGTTCAGGATTGTCACTTCATTTCTCTGAAACTTAGTTTGTTTATCTATATGTGAAGAGTAATACAATGATGTGATTACTTGTTTTGCATGCTCTAGATGTTTTGTGGGAGAATTACTAGAAAGGCTATAAACAGAAGTAGACCACCAGATGGCATGAAGCAGTATCTAGCCTTTCTGAGTTCAAAGTCCTTTAGTTCATGCATGGACAGGATCTACTAGATTTCTGAACCTCCTAACATTTCCTTTCAATGACCCAGGCCCAATTTCTGTCTATTGGTCTAAATAGCTCTAATAAACCATAAATCTTTCATGGCTTGGCCACCATCTTTTCAGACTCTAATTTTTTTTTTTTAATCACCTTCTCATTACCTAAAGAATCCTTACTCACTCATAATAGGTTAAATTGATTCTTTACTACATTGAAAATGAAATTAGCAATGGTGCCTTTATGATTTCCTTTAACTTGCATTTGTAGTGAGGTTTGAAATCTCAACTCCTTCTACTAGAATTTTTGGGCCCAGGTATTACCAAAGAGCACATTGATTTGAGACTGCTACCAAGTCCTTTTCATTTCAGGAGAAAAATATTAATGAAAAGGAATGATTTCTGTCTCAGTTCACCATTCTATTTTCCTCATGTGACTGCTTCCTTAGCAAGTCCCACTTATTACATTTGTGAATTCTTCAGTGATCTTCTAGAAACTAAATGAAGCCTAGTTGGATCCCTCCACTGGCTGGTCCCCAATTGATAGGCAGCCAGATGCAATATTAGCTTCTCCTCACATGGGCTCCTGAAACGTTTCTCATTCATCCTCTTTTAAAATTTCCTCTATTATCTATGGACTGTTGCAGTACACAGTATACAAACACAAAAAAAGACTTTTTCCTTCATATGCTTATTAGCGACTACTGTACACAAATAAAACTTATGTTCATCAATTCATAAAATCAAACTTTATTGATCATTTAACAATATAAACAGGGGGCAAGCTGGTAGCATTGAAAGCCAGGCCTAGAGACAGGAGGTCCTAGGTTCAAATCTGGTCTCAGACACTTCCCAACTGTGTGACCCTGGGCAAGTAACTTAACCCCCATTGCCTAGCCCTTACCACTCTTCTGCCTTGGAACCAATACACAGTATTGATTCCAAGACAGAAGGTAAGGGTTTGGGAAAAAAAAAACACAATATAAACATCAGATTCTTTAGTAACAAAGAAACAACCTGATTTCAAAAGGTCTTGTAAGCATGTCTTATACATGTGCTTCTGACAATAGTTCCTTCCATGCTCAGCAAAGATCATGAAACCATATGTCTTTTTCCAAGGTGGCATTCTGGCAAGGTTCCATCAATCATCACTACTCTCAAGTAAACTAGGACTGGATTTGGGAATAAGCTGCATAGGGATGATAGTTGAAATCATGGAATCATCAAAAGGAAAAAAAGAAAAAAGAAAAGATAGGGCCTCCAAGGACACCCTCAGACAGTGTACCTTGAAGTAGCACCTGAATAATGATACAGCAAAGAATGAAAATGAATGGTCATGAAGGTATGAGATGTCATTCATAAATATAAATCCAAAATATTCAACTCCTTTTAGAACTCTGGTTAAGGGGAAAGTTTTAACCAAATAAGAGATAGCAATGTTCACAAAAGATAAAAGGGATAATTTTGATTAAATGGAATTGGAAAGCTCTTGCAAGAATAAAATGAATGCACCAAGAATAATAAGGGAAGTTGCTGACAAAATCGATGCAACTAGAATAAGGTGAGTTGATCACCACTCCCTCTATACTCACACACCCACATACTGACAATGAAATTGGAGGATGATAGGAGTACTTTTTAGAATACAAAGTCACTTATGTAGGGAAAGAACTAGATCACTGATTTCACTGGCACAGGGAACTCTTAAATGAGGAATCTCCTTCTATCAATATAGGCAAAGATATTCTCTATAACGTATGCAACATACAGAGTTTTCTACAGCACTGAAAAATTAAATAACTTATACAGGGTCATGTGTGCTTATTTGGTCTAATTTACTCTAATAAGACGCTCATCAATACATGCAAATGAATTGTATTAACTATTGAATTTTATACATATATGCACTATGTATAAATACATATACTCTCAAACCCTATAGGAGGAAACTATCAATTCAATTCCTAAAGGTTCTAGTAAGAATGTTTCATAGTTTTGCCCATAACAAGGTTCTTTCCCTGTCCATCTGGAGGCCAAGTGTCTCTGTCTTAAGAGGCTTTCTGGTAAGTTTCCATCAGTCATCATTATTCTCAAACAAACATGGAATGCTCACATTTCTGCCTGTGGGGAACACCGGAGACTGTCCTAACTGGGACCTAGGAGCAGTCTGATGGCTGGTGCCTCTAGTGGGTTTTGATGATTCTGACTAAGGGTATTTACAAGTTACAACTAAGCTTGGATTAGGAATTGATTACTTAAGCTTATGATGGAAGAAAACTACCAAAAAAAAAAACCATCATTAGCAAGTATTTATCTTTCATTTACCAGATTTGGGGGACACATACATATTATATTCTGAGATGCTATGGAACTGAGGAGGAAAAAGGGAGACATAGATGTGTGACCCTTCTCAGAAATTTTCTTTCTCATCCTTTAAGAGAAACATCTATTTGCAGTTCAACACAGATGTTTAGGAGAAATAGTAAGTAGTCTTAGGGTCATTGCATATTGATTAGTGTGGTTTAAAAGACTGATCTGGAAGTTAAGAGCATGAAAATAAAGATTGAGCCAGTGGCTATGGCAACAGCATGTTTTATAAGTGCCTTGGAAGTGTTTTTGACATTGGGGAAACATTCCTCCCTCTGTGAATTTCTCTTCCACAGCCTTGCCTTCTACCTTAGGGTTACCTTCGCCTATCCTTCCCCTCCAGGCCTGGAAACAAACCATGATCAGTTAAGCTCTTCAATTGTTGGGTTAGATGTATTAATCTGCTCCCCTATGATATCAATCAATGACTTTTCAAGCCAAGTTGCCCCTCTTTGGTCAACCCTTCTTTATGTGCATTGTCTCCTCCACTGGAATATAATTTTCTTGATTGTAGGGACTGTTTATATATATATATATATATATACATATATATATATGTGTGTGTGTGTGTGTGTATATATATACATATATAGTCATATATATATGACTATAATCATATCAAAAGTGCTTAGAATAATTTAAACAAAATATTTCTTTTAAAATTTGTTTATTCATATGCTAGGAAAGTATGAACAATGATAAAAGGCAATAAGATAAAATCATGTCTCATACACTCTAGATGAGTAAATATATGAGTTTTTCCTTATTTCTGGGATTAAAATGCCTGGAAGTAGGGGTTGCTGAGGTATTGAGTACCTTGAGGAAATAGACAATGAAAAACTTTATTTTTGCATTTGATCACAAAATATTGCAGAGCTAATTATTATCCAAAAAAGTGACTAAAAATATTCTGCAATCCATATTTCTACAAAATTTATAAGAGCAGAATCTATAAGTACACCATCAAGGGCATTCCTAAAGGGGGTATAAAGAAGAATTGTTTTCACAAATGATATTCTATAGCAAATTCTATTTACAGTCACATAATTGATGCAAAAGTCAATCCCACTGAATTTTTGTGGATTATTAAAAAAGGATTTGTTCTGTAAACCAAAATGTTGTCTTCAAGGCTTTCCTATATATGTGTGTGTGTGTGTGTGTGTGTGTGTGTGCATATATATATATATATATATGTATATATATATATGCCAAGATTATGTAAGATTAATTGAACAATGGAGGTAATTTCATTCAATAAACTTCTGATTAATCATAACAAGTAGGTGATATAATACTGGTGGAGAATGTAGTCTACAAGGTGACCAAAGCTGGATGAAAATACACACCTGAAGACTATCCAAACTCCCTTTGCTCTGATTCCATATTTACCAAGGAACCTTCAGATCTTAATTTGATGATTCAAGTAGGTTTCCCTGCTGAGAACAGCAAGTGTACTTGGCAGTGATAAAAACTCATTGTAAATTAATAAATTGACATTCAGGTTTGTAAAGCAGTCTCTTGTGAATTTATTTAGTGTGAATCATTTCACTGAGGTCTGATCACCTTTAGCTGAACTGATAAATTGAGTTAGTGTGCATACTTTGTTAGATTTATTTGCAAGGCATTTATTTAGAGAAATAGTGCTTCCTCCAAGAAGATAGTTAGCTAGTCTATTTCAAATGAAATATGCATATAGATTAGAATTTAACATAATATCTAAGTTCAAATTCTCCAAATATCATATTTTGATTCTGGGAGAGATTACCTAATCAACTCTAAGTAGAAAATATGAGGCTTAACCTGATAACTAAGAACTGGTATTTTGAGATTTGAAGAATGATAACGACATACCAAAATTTGAGAGATGCAGAATAAGTAATCATCAGAGGAAATATTATGTATCTGAAAACATGCCTTATCATAGATAAAGAGAGGAAAATGAATTAAATATGCAGTTTTTAAAATGAGAAAAACCAACAAATAAGCAAACCTCTAAAAACCCAAAAGAGGAAATCTTGAAAATTAGAGGAGAATAAATAAAATGAAAAAAAAAAAGAAAGTCAATGTTTGGAAAAACTAACAATTGATAAACTTTTAGCTAATCTGATATAAAAGAAGAGGGCAAAATATCTAATAACTAAAATAGAGAAATAGGTGAAATCACAGGGCATCCAGGTGGTAAAATGGATAGAGTCCTGAGTCTGGGGTCAGAAAGAGCTGAGTTCAAATTCAGATTCAGACACTTACTAGCTGTGTGACCCTGGGCAAGTCACTTAGCCATGTTGACCTCAGTTTCCTCATCTGTGAGATGAGCTAGAAAAGAAAATGGCATACCACTACAGTATCTTTGCCAAAAAAACTCCAAATGGGGTCAGGAAGAGTTGGACATGACTGAAGTGACTAAATAGCAACAACAAAGGACAAAAACATGATGAAAACTAAAATGAAAAGAAATAATAAGAACCTACTATACACATCTATGTGCCAAGAAAACCAAGGAGTTACAAGGAGTAGCTACCAAAAATACCCAAACTAAGAAAAAATGAATGAGAAATCTTAATCAGACTCAGAATCTGAAACTTAAAAAAAACGTAAGGGAATTCTCATGGCAGGAACAGGGGAGGGGAACCTTGATCCATAGAGATTTATGAGTGAATTTTTATCAAATATCTAATAAATAAATGATAACTTTGCAAGACAAATTATTCTCAGAAACAAAATACTCAACAAGACTCCTTTTATGAGGCATGTATATTTCAAATACTTAAAGCAAGAAAGGAAAAGTACAGAAAAGAATTATGAATCAATATTATTAATTAATGTTGAAAATTTTAAAGTAAAACTAGCAAAAATACTAAAATAATATAGCTTTATTATACATAGTCATCAAATTATTCACAATAACCAAGTTAGACTTATCATACTTAGGATATAAGGACATATCAATTTTAGGAAAATAATATAATCACATTAAAAACAAAAACACTCATAATTATACTTATAAATTTCATTACAAAGTATAATATTTATTTATACTCTTCTTCCGGTTAAGATGGCGGCTTAGAGAAAGCTGAAGTTCAGATCTCCGGAAAACCCTTCCCGACCGATCTCAAACTAGAAGCTCCTAAGGCGCCGAAATTCAAAACGATCAACAGCACAGACCCTGGGAACTCTCCTCCTGGACCTGGACCCGGTTCAAAAGGTACGGCTCCCCTTAAAAGCCAGAACCCGAGATCCCTCGGACCTCAGGGGTAGGAGCGCAGAGTCCAAGGCTCCCGGAAGCGGCAGCCGAGCCGGGCTCAGAGAGCAGGGTCTGAGGAACAACAACCCTCAGGGTCTTCTACCCAAGTCCCAGTCCGGGTGAAAGTTACTGCCTGGGGCCTCCACTGCAGAGAGCTGGTCAAAACAACAGCAACCCTCAGGGCGGGCAAGACAGCCTCACGGGCTGGATCCTGCTATCCAAGTCTCAGTGAAAGTCTGTGCTCTCAGAGCTTGGGGAAGCGGCAGCCCATCCCCCCGCAGGCCGAGGAAACAGCCTGACGGCCAGGGATTCTGAAGGCAACTTCCGGAAATCGAGCCAGGGGGAGAGTGTGGCCTCGTGGTCCGACCCTTCCATTCCAGTTCCAGTGAGGCATATTCAGTTTAACCCAGGGAACGCTCATAGAACCAACATCTGCCCAGGACTAAAGCCTCTGATCACCAGACAAAGACAAGAAAAGCCAATCCTCCACGTTCAGAGATGACAAACTCTACAGAAGCACAGAAGCCCCAAAATACCAAGAAAAATAAGAAGAAAGGGGCGACTCTGGACACATTCTATGGAGCCAAAATACAAAATACAGAGCAGATAGAAGAAGATATACAAGAAAATTCTCCAAAATCTTCCAAAGGAAATAGAAACTCTCCACAAACACATGAAGAATTTGAATCAGAAAGGACCAAAAAGATGGAAGCCCTCTGGGAGGAAAAGTGGGAAATGATGCAAAAGAAATTCACGCATCTACAAAACCAGTTTGACCAAACTGTAAAAGAAAACCAGGCTTTAAAGCAAGAACTAATAAAGCAAAGCCAAAACACCAAGAAATTAGAAGAGAACATAAAATATCTCACCGACAAGGTGATAGATCTGGAAAACAGGGGGAGAAGAGAAAATTTAAGAATAATTGGACTCCCAGAAAAGCCAGAAATAAACACCAAACTGGACATGGTGATACAAGATATAATCAAAGAAAATTGCCCAGAGATTCTAGAACAAGGGGGCAATACATCCACTGACAGAGCTCACAGAACACCTTCTACACTAAACCCCCAAAAGACAACTCCCAGGAATGTAATTGCCAAATTCCAAAGCTATCAAACAAAAGAAAAAATCCTACAGGAAGCCAGAAAAAGACAATTTAGATATAAAGGAATGCCAATCAGGGTCACACAAGACCTTGCAAGTTCTACGCTGAATGATCGTAAGGCATGGAACATGATCTTCAGAAAGGCAAGAGAGCTGGGTCTCCAACCAAGAATCAGCTACCCAGCAAAACTGACTATATACTTCCAAGGGAAAGTATGGGCATTCAACAAAATAGAAGACTTCCAACTTTTTGCAAAGAAAAGACCAGAGCTCTGTGGAAAGTTTGATACCGAAAATCAAAGAGCAAGGAATACCTGAAAAGGTAAATATTAAGGAAAGGGGAAAAATGTTATCTTCTTTTACTCAAACTCTCTTCTATAAGGACTACATTTATATCAACCTATGTATACTAATATGTGGGGAAAATGTAATGTATAAATAGGGGGTAAAGAAAGACCAAGTAGAATAATGGTTCTCACACAAAGATTCACAGGGGAAGGGGAGGGGAAGAAAACTCCTATAAGAAGGAGAGGAAGAGAGGGGGGGGGTTTACTTAAACCTCAATCTCAGGGAAATCAACTCTGAGAGGGAAAAACATCCAGATCCATTGGGATCTTGAATTCTATCTTACCCAACAAGGGTAAGGAGAAGGGAAAACCAAGGGGGGGAGGGGGAGAGGGAGAACAAAAAGGGAGGGAAAGAGAGGGGGGAGGGGGAGGGAACAAAAAGGGAGGGACTAAAAAGGGAAACATCAAGGGAGGGGACAAGGGGGACTGTTTCAAAGTAAATCACTGGACTAAAAGGTAGAGCCGAAGAAGAAAAGGTTAGAATTAGGGAAGGCAATCAAAATGCCAGGGAGTCCACAAATGACAATCATAACTTTGAACGTGAATGGGATGAACTCACCCATAAAACGTAGACGAATAGCTGAATGGATTAGAATCCAAAACCCTACCATATGTTGTCTTCAAGAAACACACATGAGGCGGGTTGACACCCACAAGGTCAGAATTAAAGGATGGAGTAAGACCTTCTGGGCCTCAACTGATAGAAAGAAGGCAGGAGTGGTAATCATGATATCTGATAAAGCCAAAGCAAAAATAGACCTGATCAAAAGGGATAGGGAAGGTAATTATATTTTGTTAAAAGGGACTCTAGACAATGAGGAAATATCATTAATCAACATGTATGCACCAAATAATATAGCACCCAAATTTCTAATGGAGAAACTAGGAGAATTGAAGGAAGAAATAGACAATAAAACCATACTAGTGGGAGACTTAAACCAACCATTATCAAATTTAGATAAATCAAATCAAAAAATAAATAAGAAAGAGGTAAAAGAAGTGAATGAAATCTTAGAAAAATTAGAATTAATAGACATATGGAGAAAAATAAATAGGGATAAAAAGGAATACACCTTCTTCTCAGCACCACATGGCACATTCACAAAAATTGACCATACATTAGGTCACAGAAACATAGCACACAAATGCAAAAAAGCAGAAATAATGAATGCAGCCTTCTCAGATCACAAGGCAATAAAAATAATGATTAGTAATGGTACATGGAAAACCAAATCTAAAACCAATTGGAAATTAAACAATATGATACTCCAAAACCGTTTAGCTAAAGAAGAAATCATAGAAACAATTAATAATTTCATCAAGGAAAATGACAATGGCGAAACATCCTTTCAAACCTTTTGGGATGCAGCCAAAGCAGTAATCAGAGGCAAATTCATATCCCTGAAAGCTCATATTAACAAACAAGGGAGAGCAGAGATCAATCAATTGGAAATGCAATTGAAAAAACTCGAAAGCGATCAAACTAAAAACCCCCAGCAGAAAACCAAATTTGAAATCCTAAAAATTAAGGGAGAAATTAATAAAATCGAAAGTGATAGAACTATTGAACTAATAAATAAGACAAGAAGCTGGTACTTTGAAAAAACAAACAAAATAGACAAAGTACTGGTCAATCTGATTAAAAAAAGGAAGGAAGAAAAGCAAATTCACAGCATTAAAGATGAAAAGGGGGACAGCACCTCCAATGAGGAGGAAATTAAGGCAATCATTAGAAATTACTTTGCCCAATTATATGGCAATAAATACACCAATTTAGGAGAAATGGATGAATATATACAAAAATACAAACTGCCTAGACTAACAGAAGAGGAAATAGAATTCTTAAATAATCCCATATCAGAAATTGAAATCCATCAAGCCATCAAAGAACTTCCTAAGAAAAAATCCCCAGGGCCTGATGGATTCACCTGTGAATTCTATCAAACATTCAGAGAACAGTTAACCCCAATACTATACAAACTATTTGACATAATAAGCAAAGAGGGAGTTCTACCAAACTCCTTTTACGACACAAACATGGTACTGATTCCAAAACCAGGCAGGTCAAAAACAGAGAAAGAAAACTATAGACCAATCTCCCTAATGAATATAGATGCAAAAATTTTAAATAGGATACTAGCAAAAAGACTCCAGCAAGTGATCAGAAGGATCATTCACCATGATCAAGTAGGATTCATACCAGGGATGCAGGGCTGGTTCAACATTAGGAAAACCATCCACATAATTAACCACATCAACAAGCAAACTAGCAAGAACCACATGATTATCTCAATAGATGCAGAAAAAGCCTTTGATAAAATACAACATCCATTCCTATTAAAAACACTAGAAAGCATAGGAATAGAAGGGTCATTCCTAAAAATAATAAACAGTATATATCTAAAACCAACAGCTAATATCATCTGCAATGGGGATAAACTAGATGCATTCCCAATAAGATCAGGAGTGAAACAAGGATGCCCATTATCACCTCTACTATTTGACATTGTACTAGAAACACTAGCAGTAGCAATTAGAGAAGATAAAGAAATTGAAGGCATCAGAATAGGCAAGGAGGAGACCAAGTTATCACTCTTTGCGGATGACATGATGGTCTACTTAAAGAATCCTAGAGATTCAACCAAAAAGCTAATTGAAATAATCAACAACTTTAGCAAAGTTGCAGGATACAAAATAAACCCACATAAATCATCAGCTTTTCTATATATCTCCAACACAGCTCAGCAGCAAGAACTAGAAAGAGAAATCCCATTCAAAATCACCTTAGACAAAATAAAATACCTAGGAATCTATCTCCCAAGACAAACACAGGAACTATATGAACACAACTACAAAACACTCGCCACACAACTAAAACTAGACTTGAACAATTGGAAAAACATTAACTGCTCATGGATAGGACGAGCCAATATAATAAAAATGACCATCCTACCCAAACTTATTTATCTATTTAGTGCCATACCCATTGAACTACCAAAATACTTCTTCACTGATTTAGAAAAAACCATAACAAAGTTCATTTGGAAGAACAAAAGATCAAGGATATCCAGGGAAATAATGAAAAAAAACACATATGATGGGGGCCTTGCAGTCCCAGACCTCAAACTATATTACAAAGCAGCAGTCATCAAAACAATTTGGTACTGGCTAAGACACAGAAAGGAAGATCAGTGGAATAGACTGGGGGAAAGCGACCTCAGCAAGACAGTATACGATAAACCCAAAGATCCCAGCTTTTGGGACAAAAATCCACTATTCGATAAAAACTGCTGGGAAAATTGGAAGACAGTGTGGGAGAGACTAGGAATAGATCAACACCTCACACCCTACACCAAGATAAATTCAAAATGGGTGAGTGACTTAAACATAAAGAAGGAAACCATAAGTAAATTGGGTAAACACAGAATAGTATACATGTCAGACCTTTGGGAGGGGAAAGGCTTTAAAACCAAGCAAGATATAGAAAGAATCACAAAATGTAAAATAAATAATTTTGACTACATCAAACTAAAAAGCTTTTGTACAAACAAAACCAATATAACTAAAATCAGAAGGGAAACAACAAATTGGGAAAAAATCTTCATAGAAACCTCTGACAAAGGTTTAATTACTCATATTTATAATGAGCTAAATCAATTGTACAAAAAATCAAGCCATTCTCCAATTGATAAATGGGCAAGGGAAATGGATAGGCAGTTCTCAGATAAAGAAATCAAAACTATTAACAAGCACATGAAGAAGTGTTCTACATCTCTTATAATCAGAGAGATGCAAATCAAAACAACTCTGAGGTATCACCTCACACCTAGCAGATTGGCTAACATAACAGCAAAGGAAAGTAATGAATGCTGGAGGGGATGTGGCAAAGTAGGGACATTAATTCATTGCTGGTGGAGTTGTGAACTGATCCAACCATTCTGGAGGGCAATTTGGAACTATGCCCAAAGGGCGACAAAAGAATATCTACCCTTTGACCCAGCCATAGCACTGCTGGGTCTGTACCCCAAAGAGATAATGGACACAAAGACTTGTACAAAAATATTCATAGCTGCGCTCTTTGTGGTGGCCCAAAACTGGAAAACGAGGGGATGCCCATCAATTGGGGAATGGCTGAACAAACTGTGGTATATGTTGGTGATGGAATACTATTGTGCTCAAAGGAATAATAAAGTGGAGAAGTTCCATGGAGACTGGAACAACCTCCAGGAAGTGATGCAGAGCGAGAGGAGCAGAACCAGGAGAACATTGTACACAGAGACTAATACACTGTGGTATAATCGAACGTAATGGACTTCTCCATTAGGGGCGGTGTAATGTCCCTGAACAACTTTCAGGGATCCAGGAGAAAAAAAACACCATTCATAAGCAAAGGATAAACTATGGGAGTGGAAACACTGAGAAAAAGCAACTGCCTGAATACAGAGGTTGAGGGGACATGACAGAGGATAGACTTTAAATGAACACTCTAATGCAAATACTATCAACAAAGCAATGGGTTCAAATCAAGAAAACATCTAATGCCCAGTGGACTTACGCGTCGGCTATGGGGGGTGGGGGGGAGGAAAAGAAAATGATCTATGTCTTTAACGAATAATGCTTGGAAATGATCAAATAAAATATATTTAAAAAAAAATATTTATTTATACTCAAAATCCTATAAAACATAAGATTAAAATGAGCAGTTTAAATATGATTTTAAAGTATAAATCTGAAACAAAAATTTAATATTATTAGCAAGGGGGATTACTAGAAGTCTTTGTCCCCAGAACAGAAAGGCATGCAAATATTACCTCTTCCCCTCCTGTTATTTGACATAATTCCAGAAAATTTTAGAAACATCAATATGACAAGTTAAATAAATTAAAGGCATAATAATAGGCCATGAGGAGGCAAAAGTACTCTATTTTCTGTCATTATGCTTTACTTAGAAAACCCTAGAAAATTAGAAAATAAATGAATTAAGATAATTAGTTATCAGTATTATTCAAGGGCTTAAAATTTTTAAAAATCTATGGCATTTCTGCATAATAATAATAAACTGAAAGAAAGGGATGATCTATTTGAAGTAATTACAGAATGTATGAAACTCTCAGGAGTGAATCACCTAAGGCACACTCTAGATTTACATAAATACAATAAAAAAACAAGACTGAAAGAAAAAGAGCTAAGTGTGTCTCAGTGGACAGAGCACTCCATTTGGAGTCAGGAAGACCTGAGTTCAAATTTGACATCAGACAATTTCTAGCAGTGTGACCTTGGAGAACTTACAACCTCTGTCTGCCTTAATCCACTGGAGAAGGAATTGGAAAACCACTCCATTATTAAAAACAAAAACAAAAAACAACCCCAATGGACAGTATTGGCATGATATGGTCCACAAGACCATGAAGGGATGGACACAACCAAACAACAATTTAACATTTAAAGAAATGAAGAATGATGAATCAATGGTATCAAACTAAAATAGAAATAAATTGCTGCCAGATATTGACTTAAAACACCACCAACTCTTTGTCTCCAGTTTGACACCTCTGCCTTAAATCATTGTCCTGATGTTCATTACTCATGGATGAGTGGTACAATGTAATAAAAAATGATGATAACAAATTAATTTACAGATTTATTATTATACCATTAAACTCCTGAAGAAGCACTTAATAGAGCTAGAGAAAATATTTATTTAGAGAAACAAAAGGCTTAGCATCTCAAGGGAAATAATGGGGGAAAAAAAGTAAGCATGAAGAGAGAGCAGTATTTCCAGGGCCCAAGTTAAATAAAGTATTCATCAACAAAAGTAAAATTCAATAATTATTGAAAAGCAGAAAAGTAGATCAATGGAATAAACTATATAAATAAGGATGAGGTAAAAAAATTCAGTAGCAATGTTTGATAAACCTGAGAATATTAATTACTTCCCCAAAAAAACTCCTTATGTGACCCAAACTATTAAGAGACTGGAAAATAATTTGGCAGAAATTAAAGTTAGACCAGCATCTTAAGTGGCATGATATAATAATCTTGAAATAAATAAGTAACCTATTAAAAATCACACTATAAAAATAATAGAAAATACTAAGATTAGATACCTTTCAGAGCTATAGTTAAGGGGAAAGTTCTTAATCACAAAAGATAAAATGGATCATTTTGACTAAATGGAATTGGAAAGCTCTTGCAAGAATAAAATCAATGGACCTAGAATAATAAGGGAAGTTGCTGACAAAATCAATGCAGCTAGAATAATAAGGGAAGTTGATCACCACTCCTATACTCATACTCCCACACATTGATAATGAAATTGGAGGACAATAGGAGTCATTTTTAGAATACAAAGTTATTTATGTAGGGACCCTAACTAGATCCTTGATTTCACTGATACAGGGAACTCTCTGATGAGGAATATACTATCAATACAGGCAAGCAAATTCTCTACAATTTATGCAAATTACAGAGTTGTCTACAGCTTTGAAGAATTAAATAAATTGCAAGGACCATGTATGCATAGGAGGTAACACTTGAACTTAGGTCTTCTTGATTCTATCTCCAAATATTTACTACTTATTCAGACTAGTGAAATACTGATTTCTACATACTAAAAATCACCCAAATTCAGATATTGGTTCAATTAAAAATATTTAAAACCTGGGAAATGAAACAAGAAAAGAATTTCAGTTTTCATTTGGGAATTAACTGTTATTTTGTTTTATCCTTCCAGATTTTTCTCAAAAAAAAAAGAAAAGAATGCCTTTACATAAAAAATGTTGAATGTATTTAAAATGGAAATTTATTAGATAAAGAAGAGTCAATGAATTTGAGAGGAGTTTTATTCTGGATGCCCCTTAATGGCAAAATTAATTTAATAAAAGTGAAAAACTAAGGAAATAATTTGTAATACCAAAAGAGACATGTACATCCTCATTAGATTGACCTTCTGAATATTCTTGAAGTGATTTTTTAACAGGAAAGTTGATAGAGGCAAGGAGATCAACAAGCAGCCTACTGAAATAACCTAGGCATTGAGATCTCCCTACATCACGTTTAATTCCATTGCATTCCATCACACACACAGCTGTCAAATTGATCTGCCTAAGGCAATTTGGTATTATGCCCAAAGGATTTTAAAAGATTTCATGTCCTTTGATTCAGCCATACCACTACTGGGTTTGTGCCCCAAAGAGATGTTTAAAAAAAGTTTATGCAAAAATATTCATAGCTGCACTCCTTGTGGTGACAAAAAATTGGAAAATGAGGGGATGTCCCTCAATTGGGGAATGGCTGAACAAATTGTGGTATATAATGGTGATGGAATACTATTGTGCTGTAAGGAATGATGAACTGCTTGATTTCTATATGAACTAGAAAGACCTCCATGAACTGATGTGGAGTGAAATGAGCAGAACCAGAACATTGTATACAGAAACTGAAACATTGTGGAACGATCAAACATAATACTACTAATTGCAATGCAATGCTCAAGAACAATCCTGTGAAATTCATGAAAAAGAATGCTGTCCACATCTAGAGGAAGAACTGTGGGAGTAGGAACACAGAAGAAAAAACCTATGATTTATCACTTGGTTATATGGATGTATGATTTGGGGTTGTGGTTTTTATAAGATTACTCTATTACAAATATGAATAATGTGGAAATAGATCTTGAGTAATAAGACATGTAATAAGACCAGTAGAATTGCTTGTCAGCTCTGGGAGGGGAAAGGGAAGTGGGAAGTGGGAGAATATGAATCATGTAACCATGGGGAAATATTCTAAAAAAATAAATAAAATAATGTGAGGGGAAAAAACAAATTGATTTTCCTAAAACACAGATATGATCATGCCACCCTACTAATTAGTAGCTACAATTGCTCCCTGTCATCACCAGGTTCAAAAACAAAATCCTCAGTTTGGCATTCAAAGCCTTTTACAATCTGGCCCCTTCCTCCCTTTCCAAAATTCTTACAGTTTATTCTACCTCTCACCCCACCTGAAATAATTGTGATCCACTGGTCCCTCTCAATGTTCATGAAAGAAGATACTCCATCTCCAAACTGGAACATTTATACTGGCTATTCTCCATGTCTGGAATAAACTTGATCATCATCTCCATCTCCTGGCTTTCCTGGTTTCCTTCAAGTTCCAACTAGTCTACAAGAAGCCTTGTCTGGTCTCTCTCAGTGCTAGAACCCTCATTCTATTGATTATCTCCATTTTATCCTGTATATATCATATTTGTACACAGTCATTTGCATGTATCCAAAAGACTATGAGCTCCCTGACATCAAAGATTTTATATTTGTATATATGTACAGTGCCTGGCACATAGCTGGTGCTTAATAAATTACTATTGACTGGTTTATAGAATGAGGAAGGCTCTAACCTAATAATGAGTTCAAATGGAATCGCCTCTAATTTATATAGGTTCTTTTGTTTTTTAAGGTTGCTAAGGGATTGATAGAAAATCACTTGCAAGGAGAATATGAGTTGTAATAGGAAACTTTTACATAAACATATAACTGCTTTAAAATATATGGTATTTTTGGCACCTGACAATTAGGTTCAAGTTCTGTTAGATCTATAACTTATCCTTATTAGCTTGTGAGTTTCTTACAAATGAAATACGTAACTTCCATAACTCTTGCCAAAGCAAGTTAATACCCCCTCTCTAAAAGGGAGGCACTTAAAAAGGAGAACAAGGGATTATATTAGTTCCTATGCTGCGCTGGGAACAGCCTTTCATATTTTGGCTCTATCTTTTCTCCTGACTCACCTTGAGCTCCCATAGAACCTTGGTTAAGGCAAAGGATTGAAAACTTTGGCTGCTTCACTAGAACTTAATTGTGTGTGAGAGAAATAAAATTCAGCTTGGAATCCTTCCTTAAGCTGATGCATGCAATTTATTCCCCGTAAAGCAAGTTTCTAGTTGTCTTTTTTCTTGAGGCTGGGCAATCTGTGTACAATTTTAATCCAGTAAAGCTATATTTGGATTGAACAGCTCCTGTGTTGCTATCATAGGAATTTATACCTTGAGAATGTCCGTTATTTGCAGTAATTTCTCAGCATCTCCGTTTTTATCATATAGCTGAAATATTGTTGAAAAACAAATTTAATGTAAGAATGGCAAAAAGTAAAAGCTATATCCTGAATATTTTTTCAGTATGAATTAATTTTTTAGTATATGGTTTTTAATTTCCTTTGGAGGTTATCGATGATAGAGTACTGATAACAATAGCTTTTATTCATAGAAGACTTTTAGGTTTACAAAGTACTTAACATATACTTTCTCATTAAATCATCATCACAACTTTATGATGCTTGTACTTTGATTATTCTTCATTTTAAAGATGAGGAAACTGAGAAACACAGTGGCTAAGTGACTTGCCCAAAGTGACACAGTTAGTATCTGAAGTAAGATATAAATTTGTCCTGCTGAGTCTAAGTTTGGGTTCTCTCACTGTGCCAAGTCGTTACCTCAAATTTTCTTATCCTTCTTTTGAACTACTGCAATCCTACTTTTGCTCATAGAGCAAGAATATTGAACTTGGAATCAATGTGTCTAAAGTCCTAACTCTGCCATTTACTAGGTGTGTGATACATTGGGCAAATGGCTTAACCTCTCTGAGACTCACTTTTTTCATTTTTAAAATAGAGACAATCATAGACTTAGAATCAGCAAAAGGATAGGCAAAGACTACCATGATGAAAATAACAATAACACTGAAACAAATGAAATACTGTGAAATTATAAGAAACAAATTTGGTTGCAAAAAAGAGACATAGACAGTGAAGAGGTGAGGGCCTGTTATTGTCCATGGAATGTCAGACTTGGCTGATGTATTAATTAGTTTCATTGCAGTTTTTTTCCCTTTTTTTCTATCCTTTGCTACAATAGATGGTTCTCCAAGAATGTGAAAGAAGAAAGTCACATTAGTAAATATAGATGATAGAAAAACAAAAGTCATCAGTAACAAAATTAATTGTAGTTCCCCTACCAAAGTGAGAGTTGTGCAGATTAAATGAGATCATGTAAATACTTTTTAAGCTAAATTTAAAAATAAAAAAATAAATTTAAGCTAAAAATTACTACATAAGATAAAGGCCAATTAAGATTAATGCTAGATTCTTCCCTAAATCAGAATTAAAGTGCTATTAACATCCTAAGTTATCAAACTCCTCATTTCTTAGAAAGAAATAGGTGCTTTAGACAACATTTCAATGTATTTGTAATCTCATTGGTGTGGATACCTTCTTCATTGTTCAGTGGTTTTTCAGTATTGTCTAATTTTTTTGTGATGCCATTTGGAATTTTCTTGGCAAAGATACCAGAGTGCTTTGCTCTTTCCTTCTCCAAATAATGACCCATCCATGCCCATCTTGCAGGTTACTTAGGTGTGTCATTCTCCAACCTCCATAAGGGATCTAGCTGACATTATGTTAGTCTCCCTCTGTTTTTCCTATATTTCATTATTACCAGAGCAGCACTATTCTCCTGGCTTACCTTTTCTTAACACCATATGTTTTTGATCTTTTGGTCTATTTGGAAAACGAGAGTAGGCATGGGTTGTTACATATTCAATTTTACATAGTTTTTACAATTAACCAGTGAAAAGTGTCTATAGTAAAAGGCAGAAAGCCTAAAGCAATGGATGTGGATTCAGTGGACCCATGTCCCAATCCTAGCACAGCTATTTTTTTTTTAAACTCTTACCTTCCATCTTAGATACTATGTATTGACTCCAAGGCAGAAGAGTGGTAAGGGCCAGGCAATGGGGGTCAAGTGATTTGCCCTGGGTCACACAGCTGGGAATTGTCTGAGGCCAGATTTGAACCTAGGACCTCCCGTCTCTAGGACTGGCTCTCAATCCACTGAGCTACCCAGCTGCCCCCTATTTATTTCTTTTGAGACCTTGAGCAAGTGATTTCATCTCTGGCACTCACCTCAACCATAAAATGAAAGAATTGGATCTCTTCTAGTTCCAAATCTAGTGTCCTAACACAATCATTAAAAAATTACTGATATTTTTATGTTTTTACTTCCTGCAACAATTCTAAGATAAACAGGTAGAACATCTTCTATTAATGACAATTTAAGAGATATTAAGCACTGTGACCCTAGCATCCTTCTCTGCTGTTTAATCTGAACCATGGGGATGGACTATGGAAATTAGGAGTCCCCTGAATTCCTAGACAGTTACCAGAAATGTTTCATTAGGGGACAAGGAAATCCAGTGACACTGACCCCCTGGCTATTCCACAAACAAGACCCACTTATCTCTCTGCTATAGGTATTTTCTCCTGTTCTCCTCCATGCATGAAATTCTCTCCCTTTTCCAGGATGACTACTGACATCCCTGGCTTCCTCTAAATCTTGAAGAAAACCCCACTTCCTAGAGGAAACCTTCCCCAAACTTCTTGATTCTAGCACCTTCCCTCTGTTAATTATCATCTATTTATAATATATATATATTTAATATATGTATATATATATGTTATATATTTATATCACATATTTTATATGTTGTCTCCCTTGCCATAATAGATGTGTGAATATTCACAGTAAATGGATCCAGGATCCAGGCTCTAGGGATGGAGGGAGGGATCTACTGCTCTTTTTTCCTCAGTACAGTCTTGAATCATCAGGCTATAAAAGGCAAAAATTTAGCCCAAAAAGGGAAGGATTCAGGCTAGTTTTTCTTCTTCTAACCAGGATATATGCTTATTATGCCCATTGGGTATCTGGTACTGGTCCAACTGGATAGATAGATGTAAGATTCAAGGTTTATAAGACCCTAAGCAAGTCACTAAATCTCTCAGTGGTTATTTCCTCATCTGAAAATGGGGTCAATAAAAGCATCTACCTCAAGCATTGTGATGAGAATAAAAAGACATTCTCTCTCTCTCTCTCTCTCTCTCTCTCTCTCTCTCTCTCTCTCTCTCTCTCTCTCTCTCTCTCTCTCTCTCTCTGTCTCTCTCTCTCTTTCTCTCTCTCTCTCTCTCTCTCTCTGTCTCTCTGTCGCTCCCCCCCCCTCTCTCTCTCTCTCTGTGTCTCTCTGTCGCTCCCCCTCTCTCTCTCCCTCTCTCTCTCACTCTCTCTCCTCTCTCTCTCTCTCTCTCTCTCTCTCTCTGTCTCTCTCTCTCTTTCTCTCTCTCTCTCTCTCTCTCTCTCTCTGTCTCTCTGTCGCTCCCCACCCCCTCTCTCTCTCTCTCTCTCTGTGTCTCTCTGTCGCTCCCCCTCTCTCTCTCTCTCTCTCTCTCTCTCTCTCTCTCTCTCTCTCTCTCTCTCTGTCTCTCTCTCTCTCTCTCTCTCTCTCTCTCTCTCTCTTCTCTCTGTCTCTCTGTCGCTCCCCCCCCCTCTCTCTCTCTCTCTCTGTGTCTCTCTGTCGCTCCCCCTCTCTCTCTCTCTCTCTCTCTCTCTCTCTCTCTCTCTCTCTCTCTCTCTCTCTCTCCCTCTCTCTCTCTCTCTCTCTCCCCCTCTCTCTCCTCTCTCCCTCTCTCTCTCTCTGTCTGTCTGTCTGTTTCTCTCTCTCTGTCTCTGTCTCTGTCTCTCTGTCTCTGTCTCTGTCTCTCTCTCCATATAAGTATATACAAAAACATTTATAAACCTTAAAGTCTCACATAAATATCTATTAGTATAGCTACTCAATGTAGGAGACTTGATAGTCCCCAAACATAAGATATTTAGTGTTTGTCCACTTTAAAGGAATCTATTGATAATTTTTCTGGATTGTTAATTTCTTAGAAAACCCTTGTGCCATAAACATTGAAATACATGAAAACCTAATACCTATCCTGAATTATCTTTTGTTCAGAATCTACTATAATTGAATTTGAAAATCAATTCATGAATAACATAACTCTGATTATTATGTGATTTTAATTTGACTTATAATCTATACAGTATCAATCTATTTATACATTTCACAATAATTCATTCAATACAAACTAATAAGCATAGTTTATGATAAGATATTGTTTTGTGGTTCCTCAGGGTAAACATTATGAATTTGTGCTTCTAGTGTTTGTTTGTTTTTTCCAAATACCTAGAAATTGGGCCTAGGATGGATCATTGGAGAACACCCACAGTTAGGAGGTATGATATGGATTATGACCCAAAAAGAGACTAAAAAGGAATGGTTAGATAAGTAAGAGACACACCAGGAGAAAGTACAGTCATTGTAGGAGGAGAGGATGGTCAATAATGGTCAAAAGCAGCAGGGAGGTCGAGGGGGATGAGAACTGAGAAAAGACTATCAGATTTGAAAATAGGTCAATAGTAAATTTGGAAAGACTGAGTTCATTTAAGTAGGGAGGTAGAAAGCCAAGTCACCAGGGGATGAAGAGTGAAAGGGAAGTAATGGGCAGTGAGTATAAATAGCTTTTTCAAAGAGTTTGGCTGATAAGATAAGAGAAATATGAAACAACAATTTACGGAAATGTTAGGGGTCTACTGAAGGAATTTTAAGAAATGATGGAAGTTTTAGGCATATTTAAAGATAGTAGGGAAAGAACTAGTTGATATGGTGATACTGGAGATAAGAGAGAGAGGGAAAGAATAATGAAGAATGCAATCTGTTGGGGGGGGGGTTGGCGGCGGCTGTGTAGCTCAGTGGATTGAGAGCCAGGCCTAGAGAAGGGAGGTCCTGGGTTCAAATCTGGCCTCAGACACTTCCCAGCTGTGTGACCCTGAGCAAGTCACTTGACCCCCATTGCCTAGCCTTTACCACTCTTCTACCTTGGAACCAATACACAATATTGACTCCAAGATGGAAGGTGAGGGTTTAAAAAGAAAAAAAGAATGCAATCTGTTGGAGAAAAGAGATAAAGTGTGTATATAGAAAGTTGTACTTGGAAAGAGGAAGGACCACCTCTTTTTCAGAGCCTGGGTGGGAGAGTCTTGAAAACAAACAGCAACCAAAAATAATATATATTGCAAAGGAGGTACTAACTTGCATTAGTTGAGTTTCCTCATCCAGGAGTTCTCCCTAATAATTAAATCACAGAAATAGCAATTGGAGTGATTTCATTAGAATCTCTTCAGATTCTAGGCATACCTTCTACATAGTCAATCTACAATCTTGAGAAGAAAAGAATTCAAAGTGTCTAGGTAAGCCAGCAGAAATGTGGTTAGATTAAAAAAAAAAGAAAACAATGATTTCATGTCACTGGAAGTAGATAAGTAAGTAAATTTTATGAGTAGCAAGCAAGGTTATTAGGATATGAACACTGGATATAAGGAAATAGAACAGTATCTGAGAAGATCAATTTTAAAAGGTCACTCTTGTGGAATATTTCAATAATAGGGGGAAAAATTAGCAATTTGTATATTCAAATGATGCCATCTGTTAGGTATCACACAGTCTTATCGCCATCTCTAATTTTATGGAAGAACACATGGCATGTAATTAATTTTCCCTAGATCTCCATCACAAGTGTATATTCTCTACTCTAGCATAGAAAAGATCCCTGCAGAATGAAGAAGCTCTTTAGAAAAAGAAATCATTGTCTTACCAAGTTGTATTCCTACTAGCAGTCCTAAAGTGAGAAGGGAAGACCTTCTCCCATTGTCACTGAGGCTGACACAATTCTCCACATATGAGGTATGCTTTTTTGGGACCTGATAAGTATATCTCTTTCCTCAGTCCTTTCTAGCTTGCTAGCTCTATTACTTTGGTCAAATCATTTAATTTTTATAACTTTCAGGGTCTTCCTCTTGTAAAATGAATAAGTCGGAGTTGATGACTTTTACAATTGCTTCTGGTTTTAAATACATTGAATCTATGACCATTCTAACATGACAACCAGAATGAGTGCCACCTGTGATGATGAGGAAACAACCAACCTCTAATAAGAGAAGAAAAGGATAGATGATTCCTAGAAATAGTTATATTTTCAAATTAGTGAGTAATGAAAACATGGATATTAATAGGACTGTCCTCAGATAAAATTTTAAAGGTCAACATTTGAAATAGGGGCAACTCTGGATAGAACAAAGGGCTTGAGTCAGAAAGACCATCTTCCTGAGGTCAAATCTGGTGTCAGATACTTAGGAGTTGTAAGACTCTGGCTATGCCACTTAACTCTGTTTACCATAATTTCCTTGTCTGGAAAATGAGTTGGAGAAGGAAATGGCAAATCACTCCATTATCTCTGCCAAGAAAACCGCAAATAGTGTCACAAATTGTTGGACACAAGTAAAAAATGACTGAATATCAACTTTTGAAGAATGATGATGAAACCATAGAACAGCTTTTGGCAGAGAAGTCTTGGATTAAAAGTGTAGAACAAAGCATACATTGTAAGAAACTGCCAATATATTGACTTGTTTTTCTTAACTGTACTTGTTTATTTCAAGGGAGGTCTATTGGGTATGAGTTGGAGTTTGGGCAGAGTAAAGAGTCATTAGAAAGGGGCATTGATGTTTAAGGCAAAAAAAGCATAAAGAAAACATTTTAAAATAAAATAAAAATTTAAATATGCTTAAGTGCTTCCAACTTTAATTTTTATCTCTCAGCATCTCCTGCCTTAGGTACCCAGGGAATTCTTTATCCTAGAGGAAATTTTCTGATATACTTGTTCCAACTAAAGTATTAGAAAGAAAATTCTAACCCTCTCAGGGATATCTGTACTCTAAAAGAGAGGACTGGAAAAAGTAAATCAGAATACTAAAAAATGAATGTCTAATTGGAGACTTCCTAGCATGGTGATATCTAAAGTAAATATTTGAGGTCGAGAGAATTTTTTTGGTATGGTGACCTACCAATCACATCATGCAGGACAATCTATTCTACAAACAAGTGCTATTTAAGGAAGAGCGTTTTCTACTGTGAGGAACATTACTTGGTGACCTCATCAACTCCCAATGCTTTAATTACCATCTTTGTAAATGACTCCCAGATTTTTGCATTCAGTCCTAGTCTTTCCTGAGTTCCAGACCTATATCAACTACTTTTGGACAGTTTAAGTGGGATGCCCTATAGTCATCTCAGACTTAACATGTCCAAAATATCACATATTCTCCATCTACCATTCCCCATCATTGTCAGGAGTGCTACCATCATTGTAGTAACCCAGCTTCATAACATCAGGGTTATCTTCAATTCCTCACTCTTATTCAGCCTGCATATCCGATCCTTTGCCAAATCTTCATTCTTCCACCATCCCCCACAACATCTCCTGTATCACTCACATAGTTACTACCCAAATTCATATTCTTATCATTTCTTGCTTAGATTATTGGATTAGACTTTTAATTTGACCTCCTGCTTCCAGTTTCTTTTTATTACAATCTATCCTCCACTTGGCTGCCAAGACATTTTTCTAAAAGCATAAGACTCCCATTTCTTCAAACTCTCCAGTCCATTCATCACACAGCTCTCAAATTGATCTTCATAAAATACAATTATGACCATGACACTCCTATTCCCACCCCCCATTAAATAAACTCCAATGGTCCCTGTTATCTCTAGGATCATATATAGACTCCCTTGTTTGGCATTCAAAGCTCTTTACAACCTAAACTCTTCCTAATTTTCCAATATTTTTACACTTTACTACCTAAATGAGCTCATGAGCTCTTGTGATTTCAAATCTGGTTGCAGACACTTACTAACTGGGCAAGTCACTTGACCTTGTTTGCCTCAGTTTCCTCATCTGAAAAATGAGCTGGAGAAGGAAATGACAAATCACTCTAGTGTCTTTGCCAAGAAAATTTCAAGTGGGGTCACAAAGAGTTAAATATGACTGGAAAAAAAAAACAACTGAACGACAACAACAATCCCCATGTGCATTATAAATATCCAACATATTAACTTACTTGATATTCCTTATAGACATTACTCCATTTCTGTTTCTTTACCTTTGCACTATCCCAAAGCCTAACATTATTACTACTTGCCTTTTAAAATTACTAAAATTACTAGCTTCCTTTAAGAATCAACTCAAATGCAACTTTTTTCTGGTCCCCTGTTGGTAGTGCCTCCCCCTTCAAGATTGCCTTCCATCTACTCTAAATTAATCTTGTATGTACCTGAATATTTACATGTTTGTGTGCCTGCATCTTAGAATGTAAAGCTTCTCGAGGGAATGGAATGATTTTGTTTTTTCTTTATGCCCCTAGCACTTAACAAAGTATCTGGGAGTCAAGCAATGATCATAGTAATAATTCAAAAATGTTCTTTGATTGACTATCATATAATCAACAGAGATTCAAAGAGTGGAAAACTAAAAGAACTGGACAGTTTATTCTAAAGAAGAAGAAACTAAATAGAACTTATCAATGCTTCTTAAAGCATAATAAAAGACAATATCAAGATGAAGTTTACAACTGTTTCTTAACTATACTATTGTTAAAACAAAAGGCTACTTTTAAGAATGTGTTAAAGAAAAGGAATATTTTCTGGCTAGAAAACATTATGCATGAAAATATTAGAGGAGGGAAGGCAATAAGGGAATCTCTTTCCCTGGAAATCTTTAAAACTAAATTTGACAGTCATCTGCCAGCAATAGTTGCTATGATGTGAAACCTGGCATCAGAAATGGTTTTAATGAGATGATCTCTTGAGGTCTACCATGATCCAATGAATCATCAAATGCACAATAAACTCTTATACCTGATGGGTGCAGCATTTATTTAATGGAAGTGTGGGGGAAAGAGAATTCATAATTCAATTTTATTCATCACATAGAAAGAATTATGAAATTGTCCAATATATGGTATATTCATGTGGTCTACAGTTTCTCATTATTCTGCTAGGATATGTAAAGAAGTCATGGTCCTTTCAAATGTTATCCTATCCTGTCCTCTTCCAAGATACAGCCGTATCAAGAGCCATGCAAAGAGTTCCCTCATCATCAGAGTCTAGCCATTCTGTGTGAGTGGAAAGTTGGCAGCCAGGCCTCCAATTTATTTGTTTTTGTGATTTGTTGTCTTGCTTGAGTAAGCATTAAACAGAAGGAAACCCTTCTCTCTAGGTGAAAAATTACTTTCAAATTTTCCACTTAGGAAATTTAGTCCTGGTGCTTTTACTGAAGACTAAACCTGAAGTATAACCTCAGGGGGTTCTGTGAGATGCCAAGATAACCGCTGTTCAGTCCCTTTTGTGGACAGCAATCTTGCTAGTATTTTACCATTCCATCTCCACTGTTCTAACACCCTGGTCCCCCCCAACCCTTTATTCTGAAGGTTTAAATGACATTGAAAGCTTTTGTATAAACAGCCCTCTCTTGAAATGCCAATGTACATCTTTTTTTTCTTCTTCTTCCTATTGATTTAGCTTGTAATTTATTTCTTTATTTCTGACACGTTTCACTTAAGTTCCCAGGTTGGGGGGGGGGGCACTGAAAGCAGAAAACTATAATTAAATTAGCTGGATGGCTTTCAGGGTGGGAGGAACGGGCAATACTTCTGGTTAAAAAAAATAATAACCTAGCATGGGTCACCAATAAAAGAGGGAAGTGGCAAAGGGCAAGTGATAGGAAACTCAGCTTAAAGGAATGTGCTGGCTTTATTTTTGTGAATAATAATTAGAGGCAGTTTTCATGCAGTCTATAGCAGCTCATTCCAAGAGCCGTGAAATAGTATATTATTACTCCTTACTTGACTGATTTGCTAAAGTTGGAGCAGAGGGCAAGGCAGACAGACAGTGCTATCCATAGCAAGGTCTTTAATGAGACAATGCAATGTTCAAACTGCACATGGCGCAATATTTTTCTTCTCTGCTCAATCTATATTAAGTCGATACCCTGCTAAAACCCAACATTTGTTGCATTTTTCCAATTTAGCTTCTGTCAATGTCCCTAAAAGTGCTGAGCCCATCAGACTGCCTTCTCCCACACAAATTTCAATAACTGTGTAGTGAGAAATGCCATTAGCTGGCATCAGGGCTTTTAAACAAACAGCTAGACTTCCCTCCTCATCTACTTTACTTCTATTCAGTTGTCTTCTCATCAAGAATTATAAAAATATATGAAGCTACCTGCCCAAGTAATATGGTAAGAGGGAATTTATTAACTGATAAAGCAGATAGTAGAGTAAGTGATATAATGAGGGGATATTTATTGGGAGCCTGAACCAGGTTTAAAGGGGGAAAAAAAACCCACCAGGCCATAGAATAAGATTGTTTCAGATGGGTTCCTTCAAATGTCATTGTGATCCAATTCGAACCTTTGATTCAGGCCCTAACCTACCACAAAAAACCCTGCCTCTCAGGAAGTTTGGAGAAGACACAGTAAAGCAGTCATTTCAAGTTAAAGAATATAGTCAATTATGGAGGAAAATAAAAACCCAAAGGCAAAGACAACCCATAGCTTCCATAATAATAACTCATATTTTTATAGAGCTTTAAAATAGATAAAGCACTTTGCCTGTAGTATCTCTGTAAGGTAGGTAATATAAGTATTATTCCCTCCATTTTACAAATGTGGAAACCAAGGCTGAGGGGTATGAATTTAATAACAAGTTTGCATTGGGAAGGTATCAAGGTTGAAGGAAATAAGGATTGCCCTATACTTTTCCCCAGATTGGGTTTGAGTCTCTCTCAGCTTTTGAGCTGAGGCCAGGCCTCACAGGCTGGTGGAGGGGTTCTTTTATTCCTGTCTATACCAACCTGTGCTACCTTTCTTAAGTTCAAAATCTTTAGCAGAAGACAGCAAGAGAAAGAAAAGGTTCTGACCTTCAGAGCTGGGTGGGCTTGTCTTTTCGGGCTAATGCTCTAAAGATTGGCTTTAAGATCAAACTGCTCCCCTTAAATCCTTTTGTTCAATGACAAGATCATAGGAATCCAGGTAGAACACACAGTTGGTAAAAATCCAGGAATAGAGGTACTTCTATCCAGAGACAGGGAGAGAGTGCCCTTCCAGTCTGAGGGCCAGGAAAGAGACCTCGAAAGCAACTGTCACTCTCCAAGTCCCTCTCCCCCAACCCCAGCAACTGTCATTGTTGTCAATATCTTCATTCCAACTGCTGTTGGTTCCATCTCAGTGGCAGAAAGGCCAAAAGCTTGATTCAGTTTTCCTTTCCACAATCATCCCCTTTGTTTATTGTGACCTTCCCAAGGTCACTTATATTTATTATACTTACCAAGCTAGTAAATCTACTTTCTAACTACTCCCCCCAAAATAATAAACTTCCCTCAATTACTCTATCACTATTCTATGTTAATCTTCTCTATCCTAAGGAATTCTTTTCAGGAAAGTTTGAGTAAGGGTAGTTTTGGGGTTCTACAATAAATTCAGTACAATAAATGTTTGAATAAAACCATTACAAAGAAATTTGAATCTTTATATTAATACTACTTACTCTTGCTAAGTTAAACTAATACAAACATTTTTCCTATTTATTTATCTATAATTATTTGTAAACTATTTATCTACATATATTTCCATTAAACATAATTTCAGTATCAGCTTTACAATAAATAATTAAAAGTTTTCTATCTGCAAAAGCAATTTAAATCTATTTCTAAGTATAACTAACTGTCTATGCTATGCTTAACTTACTCCTAATCTATTCCCTAGTTATTATAACTATTTTCTAAGTTCCTACCCTAATCTTAAGTACAATGTATATACATGCTGTTATATATTTACAGACTCTAATCACTATGTTACTAACCTAATTATAGTATATACATTATTTATATATAATACAATAATATACATTGTTCCCTCATCCTGTTGTTGGTCAAATAGAAAGATCTATTGATCTTTCTATTTACCTATATGAATTTTAAATTGTCTACACCCTGATTAGTTTTTAAAATCCTAACAAATATGAATGTCTACACTCCTACTTAAGGATTAAGTATTGAGGAGGATGGCCTATGACCAACATGTGCTAGCAAGTGACAAATAAGAAACAACTGACAGACCTCCTGGGCTGTCCTAAGGCAAGCTTAAGCTACCATTGGTACATGTGAGACTCAAGAAGTGATGTAAAAAAGAGTCTATATATTTTGCAGCTCTTCCACTCTCCAGCTCTCTTTTCGCAGAGAGGTGGCTCTGGCTCTTTCATAGGACATGGCTCTGGCTCTCTCAAGATGTGGCTCTTGCCCTGTCTCTCGCTTGTGTAGACATTGGTCTCTGTCAGCAACATGGGGAGTGCTGGGTGGCATTTGATGTCTTGGGTCTTGGGTCTTGACCTCTTGGCATCTTGATGTGAGCGTGCTAGGTAAGTGAATTTAGACTTATTCCTTTTTCCTTTACCTCCTAAAAGCACTATCCTCATAGGAGGCCCCCATCTTGGAGTAAACCTTGTGGCTGGAAACCAAGCTAGTTTTAATCTTCTGAGGAGGTCTCATGGCTGAGTTCTCTGAAGTTTCCTTGGCTTAGGCTAGGCCAAAGAAATCTTATACCCCTTTCTCTCTCTTATTATTATTAATTCCTTCCCTCTATATTAATTAAATCACCATAAAATTCCCAAACTGACTTGAGTATTTTTATTGGGATTTTAATTAATCCCTGGCGACCATTAGTATAATATATTCAGTCAAAAGCCCCTAAATTTGCCCCTTATACCTAAGACCTTATGTAACTAACTATATACATATTTACATTATGCATAACTGCAACTTCAGACACTTGTTTATTTACATGAGATCTCCTAATATATGTCAGTTTGTGATTTTGTGTTTTGTGTCTAATAGTATTGTGTTGAATGAATACTTATCAAGTTTCTTCAGATTTCCACTTCTCATGTCAACTAATAGCTCTCTTCTTTCTTCCAAGATATGTAGTGTTTCATGTATTTCCCTAATATGTGAAATTAACTTTGTTTTATACTTTATCCTCACTCAATCTTACATATAAGTCCCATTTTCATCTGTCTTCTTCTTGTATAAACAAATTTACAAAGTTCAAAGTCTTAGCTGTCCATTTCAGCTTTTTCTCTTTGTTTCTTCTTTCTGGCAGCTTTTCTTGATGCTTTTCCTCTGGAATGCTTTAAAATCTTTTCCTCTGGGCTGTAAAATTGTCTTTTTCTTGCTGTGGCATGCTTGACTGCTGGGATCTCATTGTCTCAAGCATTATGTGTCACTATTGTTTCTTTGCGGTGTACTTTTTGATGTTGACTTTTTTTTCAGTTTTTGTTCTCATTTCTCAGCACTATGTTTTGTCTATCTTCTTCTTCTATGTATGTTACTGTGGTGTTGGATTTTTCTGGTTTTATGTGGGAACAATGGAACCATGAGTTTTCCTTGAAATTTTTATAGCTGTCAGGGTAGTAAGCAATACTTCATGTGGTCCAGTCCATTTTATGTTGGTAGCCAATTTCTTATTGAATTTTTTTATGTATACTTTGTCTCTTGGTTTGATGTTGTGTAAATTATAATCCAGGGGTGTTGTTTGTTGTATCAAACCCATTTCATCCAACTCCGCTATTCTTGTTTGTAAAGCTTGTATATATTTTGTTAATTTACAATCTCTACTTTATGTTGTGATTTGGCTGTCTTCAGTATATATTTTTTAAAACAGATTAAGTTGCCCCTATATCAATAAGAGCTGGGTAGATTTCATTACCCACTTTGATCATGACTCTTGTTTCAGTGTTCTCATTTTGTTGGCATATTTGGACCCAGGTGCTTGTATTTCTATTTTGCTCATATCCCAGTTATGGACTTTTCTTGTTGCTTTGAACATTCATTTTGCAATCTATCATTAGTTTGCAATGGAATTACATTAGCATGAAGACTTAAGGGTTTTGTAATAATGTTTATATTTGCTTTTTCTTGTGCAGTTGCTATTGGTTGGAATTCTTTGACATAAAGATTTAAGATTGACTGTTCTATTATGTCATTGGTATGTTCTTTTGTAATATCATCCCTGCTGTAAGTGTCATTATCTCCAGGAGGTCTACTAATTTGAATGTTCTCTGTTATTGCATTTTCCTTTTCCTTGGACCATTCTGTTGTTTGCTTATGTGTTCAATTAATTCAATTGCAGTTTGTTTAGAATCTTTAGAACCCTCTAATATTTGTGTCGTATGGTTCTGCTCTTGCTTTTGTTATTACTGTTTGTTCTGTACTTTCTGTTCCTAAAGTATATTCTTTCCTTTCTGCTAAGTTACTTTTGTCTTGTGCTGAGAAATGTTGCAATTCACTGTTGTTTGGATCTAATCTTTCATGTTCTTTGCTTTTAAAGTTATAATGTCCTAATAAGTTTAAGGTTTATCTGTTAGACTCTTGCCAGATCTCTTTTCCCCCTTTCTTTGTATCTTGTTCCACTGTTCCAAAATTTTTCTCTCTAATCTCTGTTACATCATTATCTAATCGTATTTCTTCTTCTATCTGCTCTTTAGTTTTATTCTTCCTTTTTGTACCCCCTAATTGTATGTCAATGCAATTATTCTCCAAGTCCTTTTCCCCATTTCCTTTCCTATTTTTCCTTTTTGATGTTACCCCATACACTTGGCTTCATAACTAACATTGTTTGGAAGCACCCAAGATTACTTGGGAATAATGTGGTTTTGCCCTTTGTTGGATGAATTTCTCCATGGTTTCTAAATTTGGTGCTTGCAACGAATTCTTGCAATTACAATTGCAACATTTTATATTTGTTTGTGTTGTTACTGCTATACTTTATGTTGCTTTTCCAGGACCTCTTTTTGTTGTTAGCTTGGACTAATTGTGCTTTCAAATAGCAATCATGAACCATGTGTCCCAATTTCCCACATAGGAAACATTTTGGTACTCTTCTCCTTTGATTTTTTATGTGTATTTTCTTGTTGGTGTTGCAGAATGGCTAGATTTTCTATTTCCTCAATTTCTTTTTGTTTAATTGTGTTATTTGCCTCCTTAAACTTAGTTTTAAGCTCTTTTATTATTTCATCCTTTTCATTTAGGATTTCCTTATGACCTGTGAATATGTAAGTTGCAGTTTTCCCTAAATCTTCTAGACTTATTGTTTCCCAGTCTGGGCATTGAAGTTTAAAATATGATCTAATAGGTGTGTTACTGCCTTTCACAAATTGTCTCCTTATGTGTTGGAGATTTTCTTTATTTAAATTTTCAAAGCCAAGCACATCCTCTGCTACTTCATTCACCCTATCAAGGAACTCTGATGGATGTTCCCCATTCTCCTGCATCAATTTCTCAAATTATCCCCAAGTATCTGCTCTTTTTTGAAAAACTTTTCATTGCTTCTAATAGATCTCTGGCCTTTTTTTAGATAACATAGATTTGCATTACTAGATAACTCTAAGTTTATTCCTTCTTCTGGCCATGATGGATTGTTTCTAGTTTCATCAATGAATTGCTGTTTTTCCCTTTTTGAAAATAATTCTGAGAGAAGAATTTCAGTGTCCTGGAAATTTTTTAAAAATTTTTCAAGCAGCTCACAAGCTCTGAAAACCAAGAAGGCATCCTTCTTTTCAAATTTTCAAGGTCTGCTGCTGTAAACAACTTATGTGTTTTAATATGAATTATGCCGCTGTCTGGTTGTAAGCTTGTTTGATCTCTTAATGGCAATTTTGGTATTCCCCTTTCATCCCCATTTGTCTTTTCTGGCTTGACTACATTGTTATTTTTAGGTATCTCTTATTGTGTGTTAATATCTTTGCAACTTTTTTCTCTGCAGTTAGTTGCTTAACCATTTGCTATAGCTGTGTCATCCCATCCCTCATTGCTAAAATCATCACAGCCATTTCCTTGTCTTTTGCTTTTTTCCCCATAAATTAGATGCCACCTTTTTTTCATGGCATAGTATGATTGGATTAAGGAGACTAACGTTCCAACATATGTGGGAATGAATGGAATCAAATGATCTGCACTAATCTTCAGCCACTGAAAACTTTCATAGATGTTAAGCAGAAAATAAATATAATCTGGAATCATGACAAAAACTAAGATGTAAACCATATAAAAGAAATGTCCAATTAAAGCTATATAACCCATGGCAAGTAATAATTTCTTTGCCATCTTGTATTTCAAAAAGCCTTTGGCAAAGGAAAAAAATATTTTTAACTCTGGCCCTTTAAGAACTGCCTCTTGGGGGCAGCTGGGTGGCTCAGTGGATTGAGAGTCAGGCCTAGAGATGGGAGGTCCTAGGTTCAAATCTGACCTCAGACACTTCCAACTGTGTGACCCTGGGCAAGTCACTTAACCCCCATTGCCTTTAAAAAAAAAAAAAGAATTGCCTCTTACCTTCAGAATTAGTGGTTTCTCAGGCAGGTCAAAAACAGAGAAAGAAAACTATAGATCAATCTCCCTAATGAATATAGATGCAAAAATCTTAAATAGGATACTAGCAAAAAGACTCCAGCAAGTGATCAGAAGGGTCATCCACCATGATGAAGTAGGATTTATACCAGGGATGCAGGGCTGATTCAATATTAGGAAAACCATCCACATAATTGACCACATCAACAAGCAAACCAACAAGAACCACATGATTATCTCAATAGACGCAGAAAAAGCCTTTGGTAAAATACAACACCCATTCCTATTAAAAACACTAGAAAGCATAGAAATGGAAGGGTCATTCCTAAAAATAATAAACAGTATATATCTAAAACCATCAGCTAATATCATCTGCAATGGGGATAAACTAGATGCATTCCCAATAAGATCAGGAGTGAAACAAGGATGCCCATTATCACCTCTACTATTTGACATTGTACTAGAACACTAGCAGTAGCAATTAGAGAAGAAAAAGAAATTGAAGGCATCAAAATAGGCAAGGAGGAGACCAAGTTATCACTCTTTGCAGATGACATGATGGTCTACTTAAAGAATCCTAGAGATTCAACCAAAAAGCTAATTGAAATAATCAACAACTTTAGCAAAGTTGCAGGATACAAAATAAACCCACATAAGTCATCAGCTTTTCTATATATCTCCAACACAGCTCAGCAGCAAAAACTAGAAAGAGAAATCCCATTCGAAATCACCTTAGACAAAAATAAAATACCTAGGAATCTATCTCCTGAGAAAAACACAGGAACTATATGAACATAACTACGAAACACTCGCCACACAACTAAAACTAGACTTGAGCTATTGGAAAAACATTAACTGCTCATGGATAAGACGAGCCAATATAATAAAAATGACCATCCTACCCAAACTCATCTATCTATTTAGTGCCATACCCATGGAACTCCCAAAAAATTACTTTACTGATTTAGAAAAAACCATAACAAAGTTCATTTGGAATAACAAAAGATCAAGGATATCCAGGGAAATAATGAAAAAAACACAAATGAGGGGGCCTTGCAGTCCCAGACCTCAAACTATATTACAAAGCAGCAGTCATCAAAACAATTTGGTACTGGCTAAGAGACAGAAAGGAGGATCAGTGGAATAGACTGGGGGCAAGTGACCTCAGCAAGACAGTATACGATAAACCCAAAGATCCCAGGTTCTGGGACAAAAATCCACTATTCGATAAAAACTGCTGGGAAAATTGGAAGACAGTGTGGGAGAGATTAGGAATTGATCAATACCTCACACCCTACACCAAGATAAATTCAAAATGGGTGAATGACTTAAACATAAAGAAGGAAACCATAAGTAAATTGGGTAAACACAGAATAGTGTACATGTCAGACCTTTGGGAGGGGAAAGACTTTAAAACCAAGCAAGACATAGAAAGAATCACAAAATGTAAAATAAATAATTTTGACTACATCAAATTAAACAGTTTTTGTACAAACAAAACCAATGTAACTAAAATCAGAAGGAAAACAACAAATTGGGAAAAAATCTTCATAAAAACCTCTGACAAAGGTTTAATTACTCAAATTTATAAAGAGCTAAATCAATTGTACAAAAAATCAAGCCATTCCCCAATTGATAAATGGGCAAGGGACATGGATAGGCAGTTTTCAGATAAAGAAATCAAAAAGTGTTCTAAATCTCTTATAATCAGAGAGATGCAAATCAAAACAACTCTGAGGTATCACCTCACACCTAGCAGATTGGCTAACATGACGGCTATGGAAAATAATGAATGCTGGAGGGGATGTGGCAAAGTAGGGACATTAATTCATTGCTGGTGGAGTTGTGAACTGATCCAAACATTCTGGAGGGCAATTTGGAACTATGCCCAAAGGGCGACAAAAGAATGTCTACCCTTTGATCCAGCCATAGCACTGCTGGGTCTGTACCCCAAAGAGATAATGGACAAAAAGACTTGTACAAAAATATTCATAGCTGCACTCTTTGTGGTGGCCAAAAATTGGAAAACGAGGGGATGCCCATCAATTGGGGAATGGCTGAACAAATTGTGGTATATGTTGGTGATGGAATATTATTGTGCAAAAAGGAATAATAAAGTAGAGGAATTCCATGGAGACTGGAACGACCTCTAGGAAGTGATGCAGAGCAAGAGGAGCAGAACCAGGAGAACATTGTACACAGAGACAAACACACTGTGGTATAATCAAATGTAATGGACTTCTCCATTAGTGGCAGTGTAATGTCCCTGAACAATCTGCAGGGATCTAGGAGAAAAAACACTATCCATAAGCAAAGGACAAACTGTGGGAGTAGAAACACCGAGGAAAAGCAACTGCCTGACTACAGCAGTTGAGGGGACATGACAGAGGAGAGACTCTAAACGAACACTCTAATGCAAATATTAACATGGCAATGGGTTCGAATCAAGAACACATGTGATACCCAGTGGAATCGCGCGTCGGCTATGGGGGGCGTGGGGGGAGGAAAAGAAAATGATCTTTGTCTTTAATGAATAATGCATGGAAATGATCAAATAAAACACTATAAAATTAAAAAAAAAGAATTAGTGGTTTCTTATTGGCTATGGTGTTGCTTAGCAGATTAGCTCCACTCAACACTGCTCTCAAAACAGCTACTTTTTACAGTTACACAGGCTTTTAAAATGTATGTAGGCCTGATTTCTCTGAAAATTCCTTGACACCTCCAATTGCCTTCTTCTTCCCAAATTCTTGGCAAAACAGGCTGGAAAACCTAGCTGGCTCTCTTCTTCTTCTATCCAGAGACAGGGAGAGAGCAGCCCTTCCAGTCCAAGGGCCAGGAAAGAGACCTTGAGAGCAACTGTCACCTCCCAGTCCCCCTACCCACACCAACTGTCATTGTTGTCAACTTATTCACTCCAACATTCCAACTGCTCTTGGTTCTACCTCAGTGGCAGAAAGGCCAAAAGCTTGATTCAGTTTTCCTTTCCACAAAAGATGGCAGATACCATCAAGGGCAACTCTCTCATTTTATATGTAACATAGAATTTAAGAATCAACCCCCAAAAGGCCCCTCTTCATCATTAGGTAAGGGGATTGGAAATAGACTTTTTTAAAAATGCTCTGGATTTGTGGAGCAAGGCCCTTCCATTACATATCAATCTGCCTTTCAGGAAGCAGATTCTCTAGACTCTTTCATCTAGGCAGACAATACTCTATGCTCAGAACTCTCATCTGCCAAAACTATTGAGGCTCACAGAGCAAGTTAAGTAGAAAGAATCTGAACCCAAGTCTCTGCTTATTTGAGATATGTTGCTCTTTCTACTAAGCATGCTACCACTATAAAAAATTATTTAAAACCATTTTTTTAAAAAAGTGCCCAAGACCAAGGAAATTAAAAGGTGATTCTAAAAGACCTTCCCTTCCCTTAAAAAAAAAAAATCAAATCTAGTAGTTGTGGAAATCACTTGCCCTAGAAAGGCTTTCTGATCTTAGGTTTTATCTAAAGGTAGCCAGAGAAGAAGGAGGAGGAGATGACAAGGTGAATAGATAGTGATGGAAGAGTATCAAAAAGAGTAGGACTGACCAATACAACTAAAAGCTCAGATTTTTATGTTATTCTCTTTTGTGGGTTGGGTCCTACAAATGCAGTCATCTCCATTTTACAGATGAAAAAACTGAAGCTTAGGGAGGTTAAGTGATTGACTCCAGATCATACTGATAAGAAATGTCAGATTTAATTCTCAAAGCATTGAGTTTAATAATAATGGTATTCTTTATATATCATGCCAAATTTCTTATTCTTAGACCTTGTAGAATATCAAAAATTACTGAGGCCCCAAATAAGCTTTGGTTTATGTCGTTTTTACCTATTGATATTCATTATATTAGAAATTAAAACTGATAAATTTTAAATGTTAATTCATTTAAATGCTAATGATCCAATTATATAAAGACATAAATGACATTATTATTTATGAAAATAACTATATTTTACATAACTAAAAATTATTGAAAAGACATCATTTTTCTTTTTTTCAAATTTCTTTCATGTCTGACTCAATAGAAGACAGTTATGTTTTCATATCTACTTTTGCATTCAGTCTGTTATTATACATTATTTTGGGTGAAGTTTTTGAGGAAAATTGGCTTCACACAGATATGGATTTAGAAAAGAAAGGAATAACTTAATAGGCAAATAATGGATTAGTATTATTATGGAAATAATTTTGATATCTCAGGTCATCTGAAAGCTTCAGTAATCCCTTGAATCCATAGATCATACTTTAAGAATGACTGTATTATACAAGGTTCCCTCTTTAACTTACATGAATGTTGTATTTGTATTTTAATATTCCAGAACTTATTTATTCAAATCACATATCATAGATGTAAAAAATAAAGAAATCTTAGAAGTCATTGAGTTTGACCACATCATTTTGTGGATGAAGAAATTGAGGCTCAGGTGAATGTCATCTTTCAGAGAGTAATGACCATAGGAGAAAATACTTACTCCCAGAATGCTGTCATTGTTTAGAACATGTTTAGAATATCGTGAAATAATTTATAAGCCACATGAGATAACCAGTCTCATTACTTGATTTTAGTAACATATCATTTTAGAGATGTCTCCCTAACATATATCTAAGTAATTTTTATTATTTCTAAAAATCAAAGAAAACCTCAATAGATGAAGGTGAAATCCATTTAGAAAAATGTACTACAGGGTCCTATTTACATTGAGCATGGCTATCATGTAAGATGGTGGGCTCGACATTTTTTTTAAAGAACTTACAGAAATACGGGGTCTTTGGAGATTATTCAGTCCATCCTGTATCAAAATATACATCTTCATTATAACATTCTTAAGCATAGTCACTAAGTCTGCTTGAAAATCCCCCAAATGGGGATTTCAATCATTTGTCATTTAATCTGTTCCATTTAAGGGCAGCTAGGTGGCACAGTGAATGGATTCAATACTAAATTTGAAGTCAGGAAGCCTTGAGTTCATATCTGGCCTTAGACTCTCATTAGCTATTACCCTGGGCAAGTCGCTTAACATCTGTCTGCCTCAGTTTCCTCTACTGTAAAATAGAGATTAAAAAAATAGCATCTATCTTTTAGGGTTGTTATGAAGATAAAATGGGATAAAATTTGTAAAGTACTTAGAACAGTGCCTGGCACATAATAGGTAATTAAGAAATTATTATTTCCTTCTGAAGAGCTGAAAAAAAAAAGGCTATCTGACTCTGATCTTTCAAAAACTTTATTTTAAAGAAAAACTGGAGTTTTCCTAGCCTGCTAACACCAGCTAAACCTTGAATCTTGTCAGATTCAAGGGTCCTTCCTTGACCTGGAATTGGTCTTATATAGACCAAACCCATGCCTGGAAGCAAAGGGCGGGGAGGTCATGGTCCCTCCCCCCAGCATGGAATTGGTCCATTCAAGACCAATCTTACTCCAGGAAGTAGGGTGGCAGGACCCCTTGGGCACCCTGGGGATGCAGTTCCCTGGTCCACAATATTTTAAAACTCACAATTCCTTCCTTTTTCCCCCCAAGTCATCATCTCTTTTTTAAATAATATTTTCTTTTTCCCCAATGACATGTAAAAACAATTTTTAACATTAAAAAAAAATTGAGTTACAAGTTCTGTTCCTCTTTCCTACCCTCCCTCCCATCCATCCCCCTCCTTGCACAGATGGTAAGCAATATATTTTTTATCTGATATATTTTACATGTACAATCACAGAAGACATTTTTCCAAATTTGTCATTTTGTGGAAGAGATCTCAAATGGAAAAAAGAAGAAACAAAGTGAAATATAATCAATTTTGGTCTGCATTCAGATGTCATCAGTTCTTTTTCTGAAGGCAGATGGCATTTTTCATCATGTCTCTAGAATTGTCTTCCATCACTGCATTCTAGAAAAAACTAGGTCATTCACAGATAATCATCAAAAAATAGTTCTCTCATGGTGTTCAATGTTGTTCTGGTTCTGCTTACTTTATTTAGCATCAGTCCATGTAAGTCTTTCCAGGTTTTTCTGAAGTCATGATCACAATGGTATTCCATAACAATCATATCCCACAACTTGTTCTACCATTTCAAAACTGATAGACGACACCTCAATTTACAATTCTTTGACACTTCAAAAAAGGGTTGCAACAAATATTTTTGTACAAATAGGCTCTTTCCCCTTTTAAAAGCATATCTCTTTGGAATACAGACCTAGTAATGGTACTGCTGAAGCAAAAGGTATGCATGGTTTTAGAGCTCTTTGGGTATAGTTCTAAATTACTCTCCAGAATGGTTGAAGCACATCACAACTCCACCAACAATGTATTAGTGTCCTCATTGTCCTATTGCTTCTCCAATATTTATCCTTTTCCTTTTCTGTCCCATTTGCCAATCTAATAGGTGTTAGGTGCACCTCAAATATATTTTAATTTGCATTTTTCCAATCCAAAGTGTTTAGAGTTTCCTTCCTTTTTTAATTAAATAAACATTTATTAAGTGCTTTCTCTGTTCTGTACCAAGGCACTGGCAACATGGGAGTGGCACACAGGAGAATCAAAAGGCAATTTGTTCTACTAGAAAGAGCACTAATGTAGGAGTTTTTCTTCTTTCTTTCTTTCTTTCTTTCTTTCTTTCTTTCTTTCTTTCTTTCTTTCTTTCTTTCTTTCTTTCTTTCTTTCTTTCTTTCCTTCCTCCCTTCTTCCCTACCTTCCTCCATTTCCTCACTTCCTCTGCTCCATTTCCTCTCTCCTTTCTTCCACTTGCTCCCTTCCTCACCTTCTTTCCTTTTTTTACTTTGTTCCTTCCTTCTTTTCTGTACTCATTAGGAATTTTTGTGTTACATCAAACCTAAATCACCCCTTTCCCTATAGTCTCTAGTTCTGCCCTCTCATCCCTTTGAAATTCTAGTCATCTTTCTCTTGAATTGCTCTGGTTTGTTGCTTTGCCTCCTAATATGTGGCACCTAGGCATGAACATAAGGATAGTGAACTCATAAGTAAAGGATAATGACTAGGATTCTGTCAGACCTAGGTTCAAATTTTGCCTCTAATACTAGTTGTATTACTCTGTCAAGTCACATAACAAGTCATGTAACCTCTCTCTGCCTCATTTTCTTCACCTGTAAAAGGAGTGAGCTAGATTCAGTCTCCAAGGTCCCTTCAAGCTCTAAATCTATAATCTTATGACTAGATATCCTTGATCTCCAAATGAATGAGAAGTGGGTTTTTAAAAAAGATACTGAATCTGAGTTTGACTTGCTAAGAAAGGGAATCCAAATACCTATGTAGAAATTGATGCTGCTGAACTCTTAAGCCTTATTTAAAGATTCTCTTGCCTCTGAGACTAGAGGATTAGACAAAAACTTTGAAATTTTTTCTCCAATCTCTATTTCTAGGATGGAATGATAACAACCCCAGTGCCAAAATTAAATGGTTTGTTTATCTGTTAACTCATAATTAAATAAGCCTTGTAATATCAAATCAGAAAATTTTGCTGTTATTTTAGCTGTCTCGGTCTTGTCTGACTCTTCATGACCCCATTTAGAGTTTTCTTGGCAGAGAAACTGGAGTGTTTCACCATTTCTTCCATCATCCCATTTTACAGTTGAGGAATAGGGTGAGTGGCTTGATCAGAGTCACACAGCTATATTTCAACACAGTCTTCATGACTCTAAACCCTTTTCATTGTACCACCTACCTTCCCCAAAGTATTATCCTACCTATATGCCATTGGGAAATTAAAATTTGTCATTGACCCTGCTCATGAAGACCACCACTAGAGGAAAACACTAAAACTTATTGGAGATACATCTGCTTCTATGACTAGAAGTGGACCACAGACAAAACTAAATTCAAAACACTACCACACTGAATGGAATAGTCTTCCAATAGGAAGTACTTATAAGATAAACCAAAAGTCTTCTCCTTAGTAATGTAAGATACATATGAATTCATCAACCTCTAAATGTTGTTTACTAGATCAACATTTCCCCCAGGGCAGGGAGATTGCTTTCTGCCATTTTTGCTATTTCACAATGTGCATGTTTCTACCATAGGACTTCATATTAAAATAGCAGACATAATTACAAGTTGAAGTTTATTTTTTAATCCTATTTTTTTAATTTGTGACTTTTGTTTTGGGTTCAGTCAGTGAACAAGCATTTATCAAGGGCTTACCATGTAACAGGCACTATATTGAGACATGGAGATGCAAAAAAAAATGCAAGGACACTATTCCTAAACACAAGGTAATAATATTCTGAATAACATGTAACTATGTGTGCATACAAGAGCAAGATAATAAAGTGGATCAAATGGGAAAACCAGATAGCTCAGTGGATAGAACACCAGACCTGGAGTTAGGAGGATCTTGGTTCAAAACTGGCCTTAGAAATTTCCTAACTTCTGGGTAAACATGGCAGCAGTCTAGACTTGGGATGCTTCCTCTCCTCAGACCCACCGATATAGACTACCTCAAAAGACCAAAAAAAAAAAAAAACAATTTCATAAGAACGAAAGGACTTTACAGAAGGGTGCAGCATTGAAGGTACATGGGAGTTGGGCATTTCCACACTATAAGGGAGTGAAAAATCTCCCACCCAAACATGAGCTGATCTACCCTACCATACCCCACCTATGGAGCCAGAGTCAGAGCCAGCACGCTCCAGAATCAGCAAGTGAGTGAGGGGAACCTCTGGAATGAGCAAGGGGCACCTCTAGGTCTTGGGAGCTGACTAAGACCACCAAGGACCTACCCCTGGGAGCAGTTACACCTGAAAACCCAGTGGGTGGGGGAGCGTAGACCATGGGCGCTCAGAGACAGTGTGCACCAGAATCAGCAACTGAGCATGGGGCACCTCTGGAGTGAGCAAGGGGCACCTCTAGGTCTTCGGAGCTGACTAAGACCACCAAAGACCTAACCCTGAGAGCAGTTACACCTGAAACCCCTGCAGGTGGGGGAACAAAAACCATGAGCGACCCCGGGAAGGAAGCGCAGCTGCAGAGATTTGAGAGCTTGCCTCAAGCAAAATCCTTGCTTCTTAACTACATACACAGAGAACCTACCCAGCTCACTCAGATTTCTGACTAAAAAGGGAAGGTAAATCTTCCACAGTGATAGTTGCGCACAGGAGCCCCAAACTCCTTCCAAAAAAAGCAAAAAAAAAAAAAGGCAGTGACCCTCGAAAATTTTTACAGAGGAAAAACCCAGGCTACAGAGGATATACAGGAGGAAATTAAAACAAAAACAAAACCTTCTTAAAAAATGGAAATTGTCCACAAGCTCTTGAAGAATTTAAATTGGAGCTTATCAAAAAGATGGAAACCTTCTGGCAAGATAAGTGGGAAATGGTTCAAAAAGAAAATCAAAAACTTATAGCAGAAAACCAAGAAATCATAGCAGAAAACCAAAAAATTATGGCTGAAAATCAAAAGGTTAAAGCAGAAAACCAAGCCTTAAGGACCAGAATTGAGCAACTTGAAACCAATGATCTTGCACAACAACAAGAATTAATAAAGCAAAGTAAAAAAACTGACAAAATAGAAGAAAACATAAAATATCTCACTGACAAGGTGACAGATCAAGAAAACAGAGGAAGGAGAGACAATTTGAGAATCATTGGTCTACCTGAAAAGCCAGAAATAAACAGAAATCTTGACATCATACTACAAGAAATCATCCAAGAAGACTGCCCTGATGTTCTTGAACAAAGGAGCAAAATAGAAATTGAAAGAGTTCATAGAACACCCACTATACTAAATCCCCAAAAGACAACTCCCAGGAATGTAATTGCCAAATTCCAGAGCTTTCAAGCTAAGGAGAAAATTCTACAAGAAGCCAAAAAGAAACAATTCAGATACCAAGGAGCATCAATCAGGATCACAGAAGACCTGACAGATTTCACTCTAAAGGACTGCAAGGCGTGGAACATGATATTCAGAAAGGCAAGAGAACTGGGTCTTCAAACAAGAATCACCTATCCATCAAAACTGACTATATACTTACAGGGGAAAGTATGGATATTCAACAAAATAGAAGCTTTCCAAGTATTTGTAAAGGAAAAACCAGAACTAACTGGAAAATTTGATATCCAAACACAAAGATCTAGAGAAACATGAAAATGTAAATAAGAAAAAGAGGGAAAAGGAGAAAAAAAATTTTTTTTAATTCAAACTCTCTTCTTTAAGGGCTATAATTAGATCAAATTATGTATATATATATATTAATATATGGGGAAAGGGTTATTTGTAACTCTCAAAAACTGTATTCATTATAATAGTAATTAGAAGACTCACTCAATGGAAAAGATTGGGGCATTAAGGGCTATAAGATGATATGCAAAAAAAGAAAAAGGGTCATGGGGGAATTGAAGAGGGTACCAAGAGATACTTGAAGAAATAAAATAAATAGAATAATCCTTTTCATACAAAGATACACATGGGAAGGGGGAGGGGAAGAATACTCTTATAAGAAGGAGAGGAAGAGAATGCTAATAATAATATTTAGACCTTACTCTCAGTGAAATCAACTCTGAGAGGGAAGAACATCTAGATCCATTGGGATCTTGAATTCTATCTTATCCTACAGGGTAAGGGAGAAGGTAAAACTAAGGGGGGGGAGGGAATACAAAAAGGGAAGTAATGAGAGGGGGGAGGGAACTTAACAGACCCTAGAAAAAACAAGAAGGGAACAAAAAGGGAAGGACCAGAAAGGGAAGCATATCAAGGGAGGGGATTAGGGGGGTTGATTAAAAATAAACCACTGGTTTAAATGGATATAGCAAAAGAAGAAAACTCAAAACTAGAAGAGGATATCAAAATGCTAATTCACAAGTGACAATCATAACTTTAAACGTGAATGGGATGAACTCAACCATAAAATGTAGATGAATAGGAAAGTAGATTAGAATCCAATATGTTGTCTACGAGAAACATACCTGAGGTGGGTAGATACTCACAAGGTCAGAATTAAAGGTTGGAGTAAAACCTATTGGGCCTCAACTGATAGAAAGAAGGCAGGAGTTGCAATCATGATATCTGACAAAGCCAAAATAAAAATAGACCTGATTAAAGGGGATAGGGAAGGTAAATACATCCTGATAAAAAGGAGTAGAGACAATGAGGAAATGTCACTAATCAACATGTATGCACCAAATGGTATAGCACCCAAATTTCTAATGAACAAAACTAGTAGAATTGAAGGAAGAAATAGTAAAACTATATGGGAGACCTGAACCTACCACTCTCAAATTTAGATAAATCAAATAAAAAAAATAAATAAGAAAGAAGTAAAAGAGGTGAATGAAATCTTAGAAAAATTAGAGTTAATAGATATATGGAGAAAAATAAATAGGAACAAAAAAGGAATACACCTTCTTTTCAGCAGCACATGGTACATTCACAAAGATTGACCATATACTAGGTCATAAAAACATGGCATACAAATGCAGAAAAGCAGAAATAAAAAAAGCAACCTTTTCAGATCATAAGGCAATAAAAATAATGGTCAGTAAGGGTACATGGAGAGCCAAATCAAAAATTAATTGGAAATGAAACAATATGATTCTCCAAAATCAGTTAGAGAACAAATCATAGAAACAATTAATAATTTCATCGAAGAACATGATGATGAGACATCCTTTCAAAATCTATGGGATGCATCCAAAGCAGTACTCAGGGGAAAATTTATATTCTTGAGTTCATATATTAACAAATTAGGGAGGGCAGAGGTCAATGATTTTGACATGAAAATCAAAAAACTTGAAAGTGAACACATTAAAAATCCCCAGAAGAAAACCAAATTAGAAATCCTAAAAATTAAGGGAGAAATTAATAAAATTGAAAGTGATAGAACTATTGAACTAATAAATAAGACAAGAAGCTGGTACTTTGAAAAAACAAACAAAATAAACAAAGTACTGGTCAATCTAATTTAAAAAAAGGAGAGAAGAAAAGCAAATTAACAGTATCATGGATAAAAAGAGAGACCTCACCTCCAATGAAGAGGAAATTAAGGCAATCATTAAAAAATATTTTACCCAATTATATGGCAATAAACATGCCAATCTAGGTGATATGGATGAATATTTACAAAAATATAAATTGCCTAGATTAACAGAAGAAGAAATATAATTCTTAAATAATCCCATATCTGAAAAAGAAATTGAACAGGCCATCAAAGAACTCCCTGTGAATTTTAAAACTATTCCACCCTAATCAGACTATTCTTTAGAAGACTTGATTTAGCTATTTCCTGATCAGTAACAATAGAGATACTTGGAATAACAGAATCAGGTCTTGGGAAGTCCACATTTCTCTACCCTACTCAGTTTAACAAGGTCAGTATGCCTGCACCATACTCAATATTAAGTATCTGGGAAAAAAGGAAACAGACATGTGCAGAAAACAGTTGACAGACTCGAGGGCTGACCTAAGTCAAGCTAAGATATCATTGGTACAGATGAGATGCAGAAAAGTGATGTAAAAACGTCTATATAAGGCATGTCACTTCCTGTCTCTTCCTCTTTCCCCGGAGAGGACTCTGGCTGGCAGCGTACTAAGTGTTCCGACATCTTGGCATGGTGGCAGCTATTTTCTGGGTTGGTGGTGAGTTTTTCCCTGGAGCTAATTTCAGTTTCCGGCAACTAGCCTTTTTCCTTTTTGGAGTTCAAGCCTGACTCCTTCCTCCTTCATACTCCAAACCCTTATCTCCTAATCTTCCCCCTCGAACTAGCTGGGGGATGGGGGGAAGGAAGGAAACCTACTCCTTTCTTCTTCCTCCTTTTTAGTCTCCTCCACTATCAATTAAAATCAACATAAAATTTCCAGCTGACTTGGGTTTTTCATTAGGATTTTATAAAATCCCCAGGGCCTAATGGATTCACAAGTGAATTCTATCAAACATTCAAAGAACAGCTAATCTCAATACTATACAAACTCTTTGACATAATAATCAAAGAGGGAACACTATCTACATTCAGAGGAAAAACTGTGGGAGTAAAAACACCAAAGAAAAAACAACTGCTTGATTGCATGGGGCGAAGGGGATACAATTGGGGATATAGACTCTGCATGAACATCCTAGTGCAAATACCAACAATATGGAAATGAATTCTGATCAAAGACACATGTAATACCCAGTGGAATTGTGCATTGGCTATGGAGGGGGAGGGGGAGGGAAGGAGAGGGAGGAATAGAAAATGATTTTTGTAACCAGGGAATAATGTTTGAAATTGACCAAATTAAAAAAAAAAAAGAAAAGAGATATTTCTTAAATGTGTGACCCTGGACAAATCACTGAACTCCATTTGTTTAGTTTTTGCCTTTCTGTCTTAGAGTTGTTACTCAGACAGGAAGTAAGGATTTCAAAAAAAATAAAATAAAGTGTTGCACATGGAGTCAGGAAAGAATTGAGTTTGAATTCTACCAGACTAGCTATGTGACCCTAGCCAAGTCACTTAACCCCTCTCTGAGGCTCAGTTTCTACACTTGTAAAATGGTAAAAATAGTACCTTCTGCACAAAGCTACTATAAAGATAAAATAAGGTGATATATGAAAAGGTTTCACAGTTCCAGTCACTAGTTCCTAGCTATCATCATCATTTTATTGTTATTGTTACCTCTTTCCTACCCAGTGATTCATCCCTTGTAACAAAGAATTTTTAAAAGGGAGAACAACAATTCAATAAAACTAATTTGCTCATCAACCAATTGTGACATTATATGAAATATTGTATACAAATAGTCCATCATGCTTGTGACAAAGAGAAAAAGGAGTATTTTCTTTTCTCTTCCCCAGGGGTAAGCTTGGCCTTTATAATTACTCAATGATCCGTGGTTGTCGTTTTTTTATCTACTTTGCGGGCAGCTAGGTAGCACAGTGGATAGAGCACTGGGCTTACAGTCAGAAAGACCTGAATTAAAAGCTAGTCTATTTACTAGCTAAGCAAATCTCTTAACCCTCTTTGCCTCAGTTTCCTCATTTGCAAAATGAGTTGGAGAAGGAAATAGCAAACCATTTCAGCATCCATGAAAACCCCTAATGGGGACATGAAGACTCAGGACATGACTAAAGTCATTATGCATATTGCTGGTTCTCCTTATATCCCTACGCATCAATTAACAGAAATCTACCCAGAATTCTTTGAATCCTTTATTATAATCATTTCTTACATTTCAGTAATATTCCATTACTTTAATAACTATAATTTCTTTGTCCATTAACCAATTAATGGCATGAATAAATGAATAGGAGAGAAAAAAAATAACCCCTTATTAAGTGTTAATCATCATACTAAGCTTTGGGATAAAAATACAAAAGTGAGGTAGTCCCTGCCTTCCAGAAGTTTATATTGTAATAGGGAATAAATTTGAGGGAGGGACTGGTGGTAAAGGACTGGAATTTAATTTGGGAAGTCTCAGGAATGATAAATAGAATTATAGAAAACTTATTGTTCTATCATTTGTAAAAGCAGAGGTATTGATTTGATTGCCACTTCAGAGCTGGAAATCTCTGGGAGTATGTAGAGACCAAAAAGGTGACTGAGAAATAATGTAAAGCATGGCTAGAACCCCCTTAGCAGCAAGGGTGTGGTGATAAAAGGTTTAACAGCTAGATCTGGAAGGGAAGGGAAGTGTGTATAAAACACTTAAGTTTAATCTGCATTACTAACATTTTCTACATCATTTCTTAAATTTAAATTTAAACAACTAAATTTCTTAAATTTAAACAATCAATAAGACAGTAAACCAAGCACTGATTTGTAGCAGTTGCTTATTTCCAATGTATAAATGTTCATGTTAAAAATTTAACAATCTGCTCCCTGCCTATGCAGCTTACTAGGTACAATGGGATAGAGCACCAGGTTTATAGTCAAGAAGATCTAAGTTCAAATTCAGTCTCAGATACTTACTAGCTATGGAACCCTGGTAGATTCACTTAACCCCCACTGCCTCAGTTTTCTCACCTGAAAAATAAGTTCAAAAAAGAAATGGCAAACCACTCCACTAACTTTGCCATGAAAACTCCATAGCCTGAAGTCTATGGAGCCATGTAGACTCAGACATATCTGAATGACCGAACAACCACAACAATCTATGCCTAAATGAGATGATTCCAGCATGGCCCAATAAAGGATTCAATATTGGCAAACATGGCAAGTTCTGGAGGTTGGGAGGTTGACTGGCTGGATGACAAGGTATTATGACCAAGGTGGATTCTCTATCCCCAAGCCCTGTAAGAAAACATCAAGTAAGCCAAAGCAACCAAAACATGGACCACATCTGATAATGTGTACACCAGTTTCACTCTGACACCTCAATAAAAATGGAAACTCTTTCCTAAATATCTTTGTAAATAGAAACTCACTATCATTGTGAGATATTTTTGCATAGTAACCAAAGGAATCTAAATCCCTTCTTTTAGAAAGGAGCAAACTAAGGATTGGAGCAGTTAAATAATATTCCTAAAGTCATACACAAAATGTCAAAAGCATGGCCTGAATCTTTACCTTCTAACTCCAAAGCCAGTGCTATTTCCACCATACCAATTAAGTCTTTTGCCAAGCTTTGCAGAAATTTCTTTTCTCTCCATTGCCTTTTGTTGTTTTATGAATCATCATTATTGCTCATAATCTTCCACCTTCTTCTTCCTTCTTCATAATTTCCCTTGTCAACATGGAATCTAAAAACCCCAAACTTGTAGCCTAGTAAGATCTCATGAACTCCAGGTTTCAGAACCAGCTTGTAAATTGGAAACCAGAAAGTTTGTACTTGTTCCCCGTTCCTGTAGGAATCCACCCCAAGGGGATCTCAAACTAGCAGTTTCAGACTGAATAATGGACCCTCAGGTGAATGATAATCTTAATTGGATGGGACTAAGCATATGCTAAAGACCCTCTTGTTTCAGGGAGTCTTCCCTATAGTATCTGACCCTTTCCCAAGAACCACACATGGGCAGGAACCATCCTTTAGTATCCATTGGAAGCAGCCCCTTCTCTTACACCTTAGCCTCTGGCTATGATTCCTTTCCCAAGCTTGATTGTATCCTGTCAGTGTACTGAACACTCCCATTTTCTTTGTAGCTATAGTGATGTCAATCATCTTTCCCTGCCCCTGGGTTCCCTAAATGGTATAGAGGTTCTCCAAATTCTTTTGTTCCCTGGAGTCATCATTTAGTGCTGTGGCACTCCCAGGGATAACATCCCCAGAGTCCAGGGTTTATACCCTGTAAAAGTTATGGCACCAGACTGAGTAAAGAATCAAATACTGGACTTATCCCTATCCTGATTAAAGACTTGGTTTTTCTGACTATTTGATAGTTCTGTGTTATTTATAATTTAACATCCTCCTCTTTCCAACAAACTTCAACTCTCAAGTTGTTATTAGCCTCAAGTTAGTTGCTCCCTTTACTTGGTGAGGCAATCAAGTGTTTGCTAATTGGGGTAGTTCATAGCTTCTTTTAGTCTCCCAGTGTTGACTGATTTCTGCTATTTAAACATCCTCCGGAATAGCAATAGTGTTGCTGTTTTGTTGTTTGTGGTTTTTTAGGCAATGGGGGTTAAGTGACTTGCCCAGGGTCACACAGCTGGGAAGTGTCTGAGGCCACATTTGAACCTAGGACCTCCCATCTCTAGGCCTGGCTCTCAATCCACTGAGCTACCCAGCTGCCCCAGGGTTGCTGTTTTAATGACCATTGTTTTACTTATTTCTCTCTTTTTTCAGACCCTATAGCTTCCTTAAATAGTATATGTCTTAGTTATCTTATGTACACTATCTCTTTTCATTTTATTCTTTCTTCTAGTTAGAAATTAATGTTGAATTTATTCTAGTAAGTCAGTGGTCAAATTGAACTCAGACAGTTCATATGGAAATGAATCATCCAAAAGTAATCAGTAATTTCCAATTTGTTGAGATTTAATCAATTTTATTTTTAATTATGCCACTGCTCTTTAATTAATTAATTTAATTAATTTTAATCCTGTCTAGTGCTTCCCGACCCTCTTTTCAAGGAAACTAAACACATCACACATACATATTTTTTCAAACTGTACTCAGCTTTATTAAAGTTGTTTTTTTTCATAAACAATCATGTTGATTCAGGTAGGACATGGTCTATGAAAGACAACAGGATATAATAGCTTTCAAACTCTCCTTCTCCATAAACTACTAAAAACATAAAATCGCTATTAAACCCAATGAAGAATCTTTCTTTTATACTTTAAACAAGGAACATTTAGAGTGAGGGTGGACATTTTCACATGGAGCATGTGTTGTTTACAAACTTTTCAAGAGCCTACCGTGACCTAGAGGAAATGGAATGAAAACTGTAAAATTCTTAATTGGAAAAGATTCCCAATATTGAAGGAACTATGGCTCTTTGGGACCATAATTCAAGTCCAGATTGCCTGAAAGACTGATATCCAATCCAATTACTTTGGGGTTGGGACAAGGAGGGAAATGGGGGCAGGCTTCAAGTTTGTAAGAGTAAAGTTAAAGCTTATGGCAAAAGAAGTACAAATTTTGGAAGTTATCCACTGGGCTGAGTGTGTCAGTGTTCATATCTATGTATCTGGGGGCAGGATGCAGAGAGTATCTTCTTGGTATTCAAGGGAAGTTCTCTCAAAAACTAGGAATATATATATATGTGTGTGTGTGTGTGTGTGTGTGTGTGTGTGTGTGTGTGTAGACACACATGTATATATACACAAGTGATCACTTTTTGACCAAGCTTTTATCTTCTTGGTTTCTTCATTTTGCATGAAGAAACATGCAAAATGTTCCCCCCCCCATCTTCTTGGGACAGGGTCTCTGATACAATAGGGGAGACTCCCTAAGACAAAGGGGGTCCTTAAAGGCATATGCTTAGTCCCACCCAATTAGGATTGTCATTCCCCAGAGGGTCCCCCACTCAGTCTAAAACTGTTAGCCTGGGTGGATTCCCAGGGGAACAGGGAACAAGGACAAACTTGGGGGTCTCCAACCCAGAAGCTAGTCCTGAAGCCTGGGGTTCACCAGATCCAACTAGGCCACAAGTTTGGGGTTCCTAGATTCCATGTTGACAGCTCCTTCCTGAAGCAATAACTTTCAGAAATCAGTGTCAAGCAAGGGGACACTGCACAATTCCCACTAACAAAAACCCATTAGTTTTTCTACATGAAGAACATTGTGAAGAAGCCACTTAATTTGGTTTAAAATCTTTCTGTTGTTTTCAGGCAGGTGCTAAAATACTCTAATGAAAAAGAAATGTTTGACCCCTTTTAGGAACTGGAGAGGATTTCTGGGGGGGAGACTATAAAACAGAAACATAATTCCAGACCGCAGCCAGGCTATCTTAGGGAAGTCATGCTGCAGATGGAAGGATGTATCATCATTTTAAGAATTTGGGGGGTGAAGCACGAAGGAGACAGCTGTGTTGCTGGGGGAAAAAAAAGAAATGTCTTCATGTATAAATTTCCCTTCGTGTGACAGGAGAGACCATTAGAAGAGGAGATGCTCAGAGTGAAGGTGTTAATAGGATAATTAGCTTCCAGAAGGAGTAGGCTACATTCTCTGCCTTCCTAGCCTTACCACCCACTCACTTTCCCTTCAATAGCTAGCAATCTGGCTTCCCTTCATGCTACTGAAATGGTCCTAATTGGTGAGTGTCTCACCATGCCTACTATTTCAGGCAGGTCCTGGCCATGTTGAATTTTTTTCCCTACTCCCAATTCTCATCACTTGCCTTATTCCTGTTGCCAGCTTATCTCTTCCCATTCTACTTCAGACCCCTGTGCCATTTATCCCTCCCCACCAATACCTTCCAGTTTACTACCGTAATCAAATCAGTAAGGCCATTGCTACTAGAAGTCTACTCTCCCATGGCTCCATTCCCAGCGTCAATTTATTAACCAGACCAGGACTCCCTACCAAGACTACCACCAAGCTCCTATGTCTCCCACCCTATACACACGAGCACACATACATGTATGTTTAGCATGTAATCTCCTTATGGTAAGGGACCATCTCTATTTTATATTTGTATCTCTAGTAATTGGCACAGAGTAAATCCTTAATAAATATTCATTCATACTGTCATTTATATTGCACTAAGAGGAAGTTAGGTGATTAATGAAAAAAGCATGGAGGCTGGGGTCAGAAGAAAGACCTAATTTCAAATCTGGCTTCAGATACTAATGAGCTGTGTGGTCCTGGAAAAGTCACTAAACCCCCATTGACTAGCCCTTACATAGTATTGATTCTAAGACAGAAGGTAAGGGTTTTTAATAATTATCTATTCAATCCTCAATGGTCAATAAGCATTTATTATCTACTAATACTAGGCATTGTGCTGAGTGCTGGGGTTGCAAAGAAATATAACTTATGCTTGGTCCTCTTTCCCCAGCACTTAATAAGAGCTATGTTCAAACTATGATAACCAACCTGGAAAAAATCTAAGCAGCTAAAAGTTGCACGTAGGTCTTGGAGTATCTATAAGTGATATCGTGATTTAGATAAATACTATTAGATAGCAGTCGTGTTTGGCTATTATTCTAGATTATGCTAAGTAGCAAAGACAGATCAGGTCTTAAAACTGTGGAGTTAAAAGAAATTTTAAAGGTTATTTAGTCCACAGTTCTTAAGCTTTGGTCTCAGAACCCACTAACATTCTTTAAAACTATCAAAGGGCTTTTGTTTTGCATGGATTATATCTGTTAATATTTACTGCATTCGAAATTGAAACATATTAATGTTATATGTGAAAATAATTTAGACCTCAAAGATGGCTTGAAAGGGTCTCAGGACGATTGAGAGAATTACTGTTATGGTCCAAATACCACAATTGACACAGCAACAAACTCAGCAGTAATAGATCTAGTTTGCCAGCAATTGGATTTTGTCTGATGTCACAACTCACCTATAGTAAAGCTGGGTTTTAAATTCAATTCAGTATCTTTTTTTTCCCTTTCAATTCCATTATTTTAAGAGAAATAATATGATTTTAGATAAATTCCTTAAATTATTTTTCTACTCACCTTTTGGCATTTTGGTTTGGTGAAAGACAATTAGACTAGGCAGTCAAAGAGAGATTAGGGTTTTAATCCCATCTTTGACTTGTTATGTAATCATGAGCCTCAGCTTTCTCATCCGTAAAGTGGGAATCCATGGAGTATTTATTTCTAAGCCTTATTGTGAGGAGCAAATAAGAAATAAGAAAAAAAAACATGTAATGCAGACTGGAAAATTCTATGCAAATATCAGCCTTTTTAAAAAAAACTATTATTATACCTATTATTATTCATTAACTTTTCTTACTTTGCACCAGTCTGCTGGGACTTATACTTAAGTGCTATAATAACTTGATTCTCATTCTAACAGATAAATTATTTTGATTCAAAGTTAAAATTAGGAATTTAAAAAATTATGTGCCATTATTTTGGGCAACTAGGAAAGAGCAGTTGATAGGGTGCCAGGCTTGGAGTCAGGAAGACTCATCTTTCTGGGTTTAAATCTGGTTTTACACTAGCTGTGTGACCTTGGGAAAACCACTTAATTCCATTTGCCTCAGTTTCCTTATCTATAAAAGGAACTGGAGAAGGAAATGGCAGATCACTCTAGTACTTTTGCAAAAAAACAAAACAAAACAACTAAATGGGATCATTAAGAGTTGGAGATAACTGACAGGACCAAACAACAACAGTTTTTAATTCAATAAACATTAATTAAGCACCTACTGTGCTAAGCATTTTGGATACAAAAAGAGGCTTGTAAAAATGGAGACTTGAATCCAGGACTTCAATCCCCAGAAGTCCTTGCTCCACTTCCCCAGAATGCTTTGTAATATCACTGAATTCTCACCTGGGCCGAGATCAAGATAGGGTATTTAACCTGATTGGAAAGGCTTCTGGGCCTCTCTTTTCTTTCCTGTTTCCGCTTGCAAGCAGACTCGGCTCTTTTCAAAATGTAGGTGAGGTTGTCTAGGGCAGAGGGCTAGACACATGTTTTCTTATTCTGTATTTTCTTTAATCCTTAACCTTTAATAAACTTCTAAAAATATAATATTCCTTATAGAGAAAAACTAATTTCTACCCTGCCTCAGTTTCCCTAAATTTTAACTCTTACAGGCTCTGCCCTCAAAGAGCTTACCGTCTAAGGGGGGGAGATAATAGGCAAACAGAATATACAAAGCAATATATATATATACAAGATGATAGAAAATTATTAAGAGTGAAAGCATTAAAATTAAGTAGGATTAGGGAAGGCTTCCTATAGAAGGTGGAATTTTAGTTAGGACTTAAAGGAAGCCAATAATGTCAATAATCAGAGTAGGAGGGAGGGTGTTCCAGGCAGGAGGGTCAGTCAGAGAAAATGCCCAGTTAGAGAAGAGCCTGGAGCCAAGAGATGGGGGATGGAATGTTTTGTTTATGGAATATTCTGCTGGCCAGTGTCACTGTATTAAAGAATATGTGAAGTGTGTGAAGACTGGAAAGGTAGGAGAGGGCTATGTTATGAAGAACTTATGAATGCCTAACAGCGTATTTTGTATTTAGTACTAGAAGCAATAGGGAGTCAATGACGTTTGAGCAGGGTGACATGATAGGATCAGCTTTTTAAAAAAGTCACCAAACTGGCTGAATGGAGGATGGATTAGAGGAGGGAGAGACCTAAGGCTGGCAGACATATCAACAAGCTTTTGCAATGATCCAGGCATGAAGTAATGAGAGTTTGCACAAAGAGTGGTGGTAGGTAGTATTAAACTGGAAAAAACACGGAACTATTAAATAGTCAGAAAAACCAAGTCTTTCATCAGGAGATAGATGCGGTACAGTCCTTAGGACTCCACACAGAGTGACATGCTCAAAAACCACAGAGAGTCCAAGGCTCTGGCTACTCTGGCTACTGATCCCTGGGAGTGCCACCATGCTAGATGATAGCTCTGAGGAACAAAAGAATTTGGGGAACTTATATACCCTTCGGGGGAACTGAGGGACAGGAAAATATGATTGACTGACATTACCATGGCTACAAAGAAATGGGAGTGTTAAAACCACACTGACAGGCTTGGGAAAGGAACCATAGCCAGAGGTGAGGGCACCTACCTTACCATGGATACTGAAGGGTAAAATACAGACAAGGGCTGGGCCACCTGGGAAAAGGACTCTGATATAATAGGAGAATATTTTAAAGTCTGTTATTCAATCTGAAATAGCTAAATCTGAAACCTCCCTCTGGCAAACTCTCCTGGGAACAGCGACAAACTTGGGGTCTCCAGCTTTCAAGGTGATTGAACATTGGTGCTGGGAGCCATTAGGCCATAACACCTTGACAGAGTCATGAGTGGTAGCTAAGGAGGCCACAGAGTAGCCCTTGGCAAGATGTGATTGTCCACTCAATCCCCCTTGCGTAACCTCTCTCATCAATGTCCCTTACTTACAGAATTGACATGATTATTATTCCCCCTACTCTCAGAATGAATAATGCAAGAGCAAAATACCTATACCCTAATTCCCCAAAATATCACCAAAAGATCAGACCCTCAAACCCAATCCCAAAAGACTACCATGGGTTAACTTTTACTTAGATACATAAATCCCAGCAAAACAGTAGCTACAAGCCAAGCCCAGAACTTTCCCACTCATAGAAACTTATTCTCAATAAGCCAACACACATATCAATCATAAAGGCCCATACAAAATGTACAAGTACATCAAGCTTCAATATGCCTCAGTGACTCGAATTCACAAACCAGTAACTCAGAAACTCCCTAGGAAATCTGAGAAATAACCAGTCTAATATTAAATTTGAATTGTGTTCCCAGTACCTCTCAACCTCAATGATATGATTGTTTAATTGTCTTTTATGAACTTCTGATTAATTATTCCATTTTATTAAAAGCAATAAGTAATTTTCCTTGATTGTTTGTAAGCTCAAAACTTCTCACAGGGTAATGAGAAAATTAAGCCACCTGTGACGAAATCATTTATCTTGTGTGAAACCTTTGTTCTGTCAAGAATCAGTAATCATAATACAGGAAAATAGAATGTTAATCAAGTGATTTGTTAAAAGTTAATGTATCGCTTTTCCAATTATTTCTATTTAGACATGTGTGTTAGGTAATGTATCTGTGTGCCAAGAAAATGAGTATAAAAATAAACACCAAGCCTGAGGATGGTGGAGCAGCTATCAGATGCAAAGCAGTCCCATGGCCATACTGATTAAGCTGTTTTCTGTTTGTTATTTTTTTTTTGACTGATTGTTTGACCCCTGGAGTCATGAGTGAGAGTGCCCATGACACTTGAGGATCCTCAGATCTCATGTTGCTATAAACTTGGGGTTTCTAGATTCCAAGTTCTCAGTAGTATCAGGGAAAAGAGGATGTATTTGGGAAATGTTGTAAAGGTGTTGGCCACCTGTGGCAACAGAGTACAAAGGGGGTGAGAGGGTTGGGATTTGGGTGCCAGACAAATGCCAAAAAGTGATAAACAGCCTCACCCCAGAGGTGCTAATCCTCCTTGTGCTCCCCACCAACTCTCACTTATGGCTTTCTCAGTTGTGCACCAACTCTCACCTATGGCTTTCAATAAGTTGTAGCATGCCCAGAGGATCAGAGAACACAACTAGGTAAAACTGGACAAATGAGGTAACCAGGCTGAGGGTAACCACCAGCCTCAAAGTCATTGGTGATCTAGAAGGGTGTCTACCCCAAGCAGAAGACTTCCCACAGTGGAACCTACAATGAGAACTTGTTCCAATGTTCATGAAGGTGACTGAAGCAGACACTGAAAAACTCAGAGCTTGAGCAGACATTGAAGACAGCAATGTCTCCTCATCTTGACTTGGGACTTGAATAACTCTGAAATCGAATGAGGCTGATGACTCTGGGCAACTCAGCCTCACTTAAATCCAGTTCAAACAAGAGCCAAGACATCACAGGTGAATATATTGCTGTTAAATGCACCAAACAGACTCTGGGACACTGAAAGTACCTTCTAACTCTCAGATCTCTCTCTTCTGACTAAAATAGGAGAAATGCTCCACCCTTCCATTCACCTTCCGTTTCTAAATCTTTGGCTAATTGTCAGTGCCTCTGGGGCTAGTAACCTTGATGTCATTGATTCTTTTCAATGTAATATCATTGATCTTTTTCAAAACTAAAGGGAGAAACAATACCAGGCAACTATAATATAGTGGACATACAATACATAATATAGTGGATTTATTTGTTGTTGAATTGAGGCATCAATTAGCATGAATTAATTTGTAGTTGTCTGGGATCCTTACACCAATAAAATCATAATTCTTAAGGTGCTTTACATCAGTTAAAGTCATGACACAAATAAATATAGTATATCTATTTACTGCTATCTCAAGAGGACTGAACCAATCCAGTTTTTATGCCTGGTTGTAAGACAATCTGTTCTTTAGGGATTATGAATTATTTCAGTGTATATTCAGAGAGTACCCTTTCCTTTATAGGCTTAAGGGATCTCAGGGATCAATCAGTCCAACTCCCTTATTTTGTAGATAAGGAAACAGAAAGAGGTGAAGTGACTTTCCCTGGGTCACCCAGCTAGTAAGGTTCAGAAATGAGAACTAAATGAAGGTCTTCCTGGCTTATCAAGTGCAACAGACATGGGCATTGTATCCCCAGAAACTCAGGCAAACTATTATCAGGGAAATTCCTCTGCTCCATTAGGCCCTCGTGACTCCCAACGGAAAACACCAGACTTTAAAGTTTACCCTCCTATGATTGCCCCACTGAATTGAGAAGGACTAAGAGACCCACCTCATTTATTCATCCTCCAAATCAGGAGAACCACCCCCATGCCCTCAAGCTAACCTCCTCCACTCAACCCCTAGCTCCAGAGTTACTTCCCCACTGCTATGGAATTATATAAAAACCCCAGAATGGAGGCATTCAGGGTGCAGCCTCTCAGGTTGCTCCATTCATGCTGTCTTGCTGACCAAAAATTCAACATTACTAATAAATCTCTCTCTTTACTTTTAAGTTGTTTCGGAGTCTTGCATTCTCGAACCCCTGGGGTACACCTGCACCCCACAACACAACAATCTGTCCACCATGCCACACTAATTCGGCCTCTGACTTGATCACAAGCATGCCCCTTTATCTGTAATTGATATGTGAAATCTGGATATTTAAAACGTTAATAACTAATCCCCAAAAGATTACTAGCCCCAGAGGCACAGACAACTAGCCACTGCCTTGGAAACAGAAGGTGAACGGATGGGTGGGGCATTCTCCTACTTTAGTCAGAAGAGAGAGGCCTGAGATTTGGAAAGCTCTTTCTGGGTCCTACAGTCTTTTTGGTGCATATAGCAGCAACACATTCACCAGGCACTTAAATGAGTCTAAACTGAAATATTCCATCTGGCTGCCTTTACAAGAGCTGAACTAGCATATTCCTGGAACAAGGTACCTATGAAATGCTGCTGTGAATTGCCAAAAGATAGGGTTTCACTGTAGGATGGCAGAAGACTGAACTCTCCCAGAGAGAATAGCATTACCAAAAGGCCCAGTTACGAGGTAATGAGAGATGCTTGACAACAAACAATAGGAATAGAGTTAAAATAGAATTTCAGCACAATAAATTCACTTTGAGGCCAAGTTTATCCACTCAGAATACATACACACACAATTACCTAGAAAAAGTGGAACATTTTCCCTTATATTATCCCTTCATTAAAAATATTCAAATTAAGGAACCAACACTGTTATAAGCTCATTTATAAAGTAAAAATAATGTTAATGCATTTAATGTTAATGCATTTACCTTGGAGCACTACCGGGAGGTGTTAAAATGTTAAGTTTATAAAATGTTCAGTGATGTTGAACTTGAATTGCAACCTAATGCTTGAGTTGCTACATTTAACATTAAAAGCATGTTATTAATCTTCAATTTAGGATAGAATAATTTTCATTTACCATGCAGAAAAATTCCAGTTATGATGTGATTTCATTCAGATCAAATTTGCTTTAATTGCAATTCTATTAAATTAGAAATAGACATTTTATTCTGATATGATGCTTTGATGTCCTCAGTTTTAATGCTAATAAAAGCATTATCACCACAGGTGTAAGCTACATTATGCACAATAATTAGGGCTTAAATGAAAGATGTGTCAAGCTACCCAAAAGTAATTTGAGGAACTAATGCAAAAGAAGCAAACTAGAAGAAACTTTGGGGTAGTATATGATTTGAGTTCCCCTAAACCATTGCCAACAATTTTGTCTTCTTTAAAGAAACTATAAATCCAAAAGAAAATTATGTAGAAAAATCTAGGTTTACTGTGAAGGCCAGGATGCCTAATTTGAACAAATGATAGAAAGATAATTTATTTTTAATTGTTTTTATATCACCTCATTTCCAAATATATTAATCTACCTTCTTCCCCAGAGGAATCATCTTTTTAAACAAAGAACATTTAAAAAGAAAATGAAAAAGTTGTTGAGTAAAACTGAGTACCACATCAATTGAGTGAGAAAGTATATACAATTTTCTAAACCCATAGTTCCCCACTTTAGTAAAAGGAGGTTGGTACAATCTTTTTCTCTCTTCTTGAGAGCTAAGTTTGATTCCAATAATTATATAGCATTCAGCTTCCTTGCCTTGTTCTTTCCATTTATACTGTTATATTATGTATATTGTTTTTTCATGTTCTGTTTACTTTACTTTGCATCAATTTATATAACTCTTCCTAAGCTTCTCTCTATTCTTCATATTCATTCTTTCTTAATAGAATGTTATTTTTTGCTTTGGTTAAAACTATTTCCCTTTTATTAAAGTCCAAGTTAATAACTTCTCCAGGTAAATATGTATAATCAAGTCGCATTATCAAGAAAAATCCCAAGGAAACATATCCATGAGAGTTCATGCATCATTCAGGCAGAATTTCTCTGGAGTAGATTCTCAATTCATCTAAAGTTAGTGATCTCCTATGAGAACTTGTACTTTGCCTACAGTCTACATTCTAGAAGTTACAAAGGGCAAACAAAATCATCTATCTTCATGTCCTCAAAGCTGTTCCAATGATGTGAGGTTCTAGAGTCAAATCATAGCCAAAATTTCTTCAGAGCTCTCAGGAAAAGAAATCTGAGATTATTAAAGTGTGTCACCCAACTGAGATCAAAGTCTCATGTGATCCATACAAATACCAGCAAACTGAGCAGACAGCAATGGCAGAGGAAGAGGCCAGGCAGATCTTTTGGAACAGGAGCAACAACCCAAGTACATTCAAGGTATTGCAACTATGGAAGGTGGTTCGGTATAGTGAGAAGAATGACTGAGTGATAGGTCAGGAGAAAAACTAAGAAACACAATTGGGCATATATATAACCAGAAAACTATTTCTAAAGAGTTGGCACCATGTAGAGTCTTCAAATAAAAGACCTAGGTTAGCATCTCAGCTCTCTAGACAAGTCATTTGCCTCCTTTGGCCTCAGTTTCCTTATTTGTAAAATGGATGAAATACTTGTACTATCCTCTTATAGGCTTATTGTTGGAATCAAGTAAGATTATATATAATATATATACATATATATATGTATATATGTGAGGCATCTTTTTTTTTATTTGAAAGTACTATATATGTGCTAACTATTGCAAGTTGGTCCTATTTTTATACAATATGAAATCATCCAAAGAATTGTAATTATTGCTTTACTTTGTCTTGATAGACCCATAAAAGAACCAGTTGGTTTTTTTTTTTTACTACACATGGTTTTTCATGTTTATAATAAAACAGATTATAAGATAGATCGATAACATGAGGCAGGAGAGTGAAATAAAAACAAAACAAAATGGGAATTATCATCAATGGACCTAGATTCAAATCTTGCCTCTGCTTATTACTACCATTGTAACTTTGGGCAAGTTGTTCTATCTTTCTGGATTGTTTTCTCTCTTGTAAAATGAAGGACTTCTAACTATATATTCTCTAAAATCTCTTCCAACTTAAAACTCTGAATCAATGACCTGATGGGTGATCTCCATATTAAAGGTCAGTAGGTGAACAGGGGAAACTAATTTTCTTTTCTCACTGGCAATACACCAAGAGCCAATAAATTCAGTTTAATCCAACCAATGAGCACCTACTTTGTGAAAAGATAAAAAAAAATACAATCCCAACTTTCAAGGATGTTACAATCTAATAAATTTAAGAGTTCTTATTCTATAAAGAAAAATATATTAGATGCCAGGTCTAATATAGGATAGAAAACATTTTTTAGGATGATGTTTTTTAAATGCAGCTGACAATTCTCTGATTTATTTTCATTTCAGCATTATTACTAAGAATTCAGAAATCCAGCATTTTAAAATATTTTTTAAAACTTTGTTTAATGTGCATTATATATAATTTACTATTCTGGTGAAATGGCAGCCCAAACAGTTGTCAAAATTTACTGCTCTTCAAGGCCCTTCTGTCCTTTCCATTTTAATTGCTTGATTCTCAATGGACCTTGTGAATGCTCTGGATGGGACTTTTAGGCTATCTCTTAATGGTACCCAAACAGAAGGATGAGAGGTGAAAAATTCAATTAATCAACTGAGTGACTAGTTAAAATGATAGTAAACTGGTAGTTGGATTTTTTTCCCAATGAACTAATTGACTTTTTGACTGATTTTAATTACTTGACTATGTAGACATTGTTTTAGTTTTTAGAAACTGATGACCTCTAAGTCTTCTAATTAATCAATAAGTATTCATTGGGCACCAACTCTGTGCTAGGCATTGAGGCTACAAAGATGGAAAACGAATCTTTGTCCTAAAATAGTTTATATTCTATTTGGCTCATCTCATTTAGTTGCCAAGGTTTATTTAGAATTATGGAGATGGAAATCATCCCATTTAATCCAGTGGAGGTTCAGAAGCTATTGTTGCATGTATAAATGTATATTTTGCCCATATCACAGTTATCTCAAGGAGAATGAGAGGGAGTATCAGTGATGTGATTGCCCCTAACCTCTAGGCTTCTATCCTAACCAACTAGAATGAGTACAAGTCTGGTGAGCAAATCATTCTCAGCCCAGGAAGAGAGAGAACCTAGAGAGAAATAAGGACTGTTGCCAAACCTCTACCAGCTGGAAACACATGAAGGAACTAAGGCCCAAGGTCATACAGCTGTCAAATGGGGAACTTGTGACGATTCTGAGTTTTCTACTGCCTAGTCCCATGCTTTTCCCATTTCATTCAGTATTTGTTAATAATGAAGATGAGGATGAGAAGGTTGAGTTAAGAAGGGCAGGTCCGTGACAAAGGAGAAGCATCTAAAACATAGAGAGAATATGTCCCCATTTTGCCTCAGATGGATGATGAGTCAAAATAAGTTGTGCCAACAAAGGAGTACCAGAGTCTCCTTAAAGAAGAGAATTTGGGGGGCAGCTAGATGGTTCGGTGGCTTGAGAGCCAGGACAAGGAGTCCTAGGTTCAAATTCAGCCTCTGACACTTCCTCTCTATGTAACTGGGCAAGTCATTGAGCACCCATTGTCTAGCCCTTAATGTTCTTCTACCTGGTAACCAATATATAGCATTGATTCTTTGTTGTTAATGTGGTTTCCCTTCAAATCTTTGTTTTAATAGTAATTCCACCCCCCCCCCCAGATTACATCAATAAAATTTTAAAATATTTACTTTCTTATATTTCACAATCCATGTTCTTTCTTCCCACCTTCTCCCTCTCCCCAAGAAGGCAGATAGTATGATATAGGTTGCACATATATTAACATATAATATATATTTCTATGTTCATCACGTTGTAAAAGCATAGTATTAATTTTGTCAGCTTGAAATCTGGAAACCCTAAGTTTGCCCTTGTCCCATGAGAATTCACCCTGATGGAAATTTCAGATTTAGCTATTTCAGATTGAGTAATAGACCTTAAGGTACTTAATGATCCTAGTTGGGTGGACTAGTAGATCACATGTTGAGTACCCTTTTGTCTTAGTAGTTTCTCCCATAGTATCAAAGACCTGGAAGGTCTTTCTCTCCCTGGAAGCCCAGCCCTTGGCTGGACCCTTCTCTTTTGTATCCATTGTAAAGCATCAGCCTCTCAGTTTGGGTCTCCTTTCCTTGTAACCATGGGAATGTTAATCAATCATACTTCCCTGTCCCTAGTTCCACAAAAGGTATATAAATCCCCCAAGTTCTATTGTTCTTTGGAGCATGATCTAGCAGGGTTATCCTCTCAGAGATACTGTTGCCAGAGTGCCAGAGCCTTCAGCTCTGTGTGGTTTTAGGTGCTTGACTATATGTAGCAGGTGAATATTGAACACTATCTCTTTCCTGATTAAAGACCTGGTTTTTCTGACTACTTTAGTAGTTCTGTATTTTTCCCAAGTAAACAATTCTAAGAAAGAAGGAAGATTTAAAAAAAAAAAGTTCTAAGCTCTCACCTTTCATAGAACCCCTAGCTTCCTTTAAAGCATAGCCCAGTTGCCACCTCCCATGGAGGACCTTTCCATATACTCCCTAGTTTCTTATGCCCCTGACCAAAAACACTATTTTGTGCTTACTTCTTCATATTTTATATATTTATCTACATACATACTGTTTCCCCTTACATCTGGTCATCCTTATATCATCCTTCTTCTTTCAATCCTCAGCTCCTAGTAAGTGCTGGCACATAGTAGGTATTCACTTCATGTACTTTGAATTGAATCACACCTTTTCCAGCAGCATCATATTGTTAACTTGGAAATAATACAGAACTATCAAATAGTCAGAAAAACCAAGTCTTTAATAAGGATAGGGATAAGTCCAGTATGATTCTTTACTCAGTCTGGTGCCATAACTTTTACAGGGTATAAACCCTGGACTCTGGGGATGTTATCCCTGGGAGTGCCACAGCACTAAATGATGACTCCAGGGAACAAAAGAATTTGGGGAACCTCTATACCATTTAGGGAACCCAGGGGCAGGGAAAGATGATTGACATCACTATAGCTACAAAGAAAATGGGAGTGTTCAATACACTGACAGGATACAATCAAGCTTGGGAAAGGAATCATAGCCAGAGGCTAGGGTGTAAGGGAAGGGGCTGCTAACAATGGATACTAAAGGATGGTTCCTGCCCCTGTGTGGTTCTTGGGAAAGGGTCAGATACTATAGGGGAGACTCCCTGAAACAAGAGCCCCATCCTACTAAGATTGTCCTTCTCCTGAGGGTCCCCCACTCAGTCTGAAACTGCCAGCCTGGGATTCCCTTCAGAGTGGATTCTCACGGGAACAGGGAACAATCACAAACTTTGGGGTTTCCAACTTACAAGCTAGTCCTGAAACCTGGGGTTTATGAGCTCTTACTAGGCCACAGGTTTGGGGTTCCTAGATTCCATGTTGACGATATATAGGATGGAAGCACCTATGTCCAATTTAGGAGTCTTGCTGGATAAGGCTATCTCTGTACTGTGTCAATCAGCTGACCCCTATCTTCTGCCATCTCAGTCAAGTAAATCCTCACAGTCCCCCCCCCCCCCATGCAGACCTGTCAGCCCTCTCCTTAGGTTCATTGCCTCTGAATTAGAAGGTGGTAGTTTAATATGTTTCTGAGTCAAATTAGACTTGACTTGGATTATATTTTTGCCACAGGAACAACCCATCTATATCAGAATGCTCACTGACCAGAGTTTCCATTAAAGAACAGCTGTAGTTTCAAATGACTGCCCTGCTAAAATAAAGGTATGCTAATACTTCACAGCAAAACAAACCCCTAGCAGTTAGGCTGTTCTGAATAAAATGTAACTGCAGTTTGAATGGTATTATGTTGCAGAAAAAGAGCGAATAAAATGCAGATTTGTTTCAGCTTTATTCTATCTTAACTGCAGTTCTTCATAACAGTTTAATGCACACCCACTGCAGTTTCCCAATGCAATGTGGTAGATTTTTATGCAGTTAAAATTGGTTTTATATAAAAGGGAAATGCCACGAGCATTGCAAAAATTGTTGCTCCTGCTCTCTCACTCTCCTGCACGAAGCTGTGTAGATTGAGCCCTCTGAATCAGGTCCATTTGTCTCCTTCACAATTCCAGATCCAAACTACCATGGTAAAGTTCACACAGCAGCTTACATAACGCCATAAATTAAATATGAAGACGCCCGGTGCTTTCAAAAAAATCAGAGAAAATCAAAGCCCTGAACACATTTCCCCCCCCTCACTCTGTTTGGAAACTTCAGTGAAAGGACATCAGCACTCTGAGGCTTTACACAATTCTCATTTATCTGAAATTTCTTACACGATTGTGAGCACAAGTTGTTAATTGCAATTTGCCTGAATAGCTTTTAGCGATGTTTCAGGGCTCTGAAAGACGGAGCAGCCCACCAAAACAGAAATGATACACTGAGCACAGCAGTGTATGTGTGTCTTGGGTGAGAGTGTATTTTTTTTGTGCTGAAATCCTTCAGAAGTACTTCTTTCTTATGACTATTTCCCATGGTCTGAGTTGAGAAAGGTATGGGGAAACAGATGGGGGTGATAAGTGGCAATACTGACAGTCATTTATTGAAAACGCAATCGTATGCAAAAAAAGAATATGCCATCTTTCATAGAAAGTCAATGCTCCTGGCCCACCAATACAATGAATTTTGTGATGTTACCTGGAAAATCATATTTTGTAACTAAGCACATGTAATTGCAAGGTAGCTAGCTTTGTTATTTAGACTTGAAAGTTTTCAACAAGGTGGGGAAACTCCCAGTATAGAAGTTCCTTTTCCCCCAAATCAGATTAGCAGTTATAGTTTATAATCAATTGATCAATCAACAAACATTTATTAAGTTCCTGATGTGCCAAAGTCAGGATTCAAATCTAAATCTTCTGGATTATGAATCCAATACTTTATGCATCATGGCATGTTGCTTCTCATGGCAAATTTAGTGAAACATAATCTAAGTAAGGATGAAAATGGAATAATTTGAAAGGTCTAGACCAAAAAGGTCCTGCCTTCTATTAAAACATAGGAATGACTGAAAGAATAACCAAGGGTTCCCATGGACTAAGCTATTATTGATCTTGCTTGAGGCACAAAGTCATCATCACACAATCAGTTAAATATTATCTGTGCCCAAATCCTCAGGAAATTAGGAACACCATATATGGCACAAGACTTCTCTAGGAACACATATACCACAAGGGAATCCATGGGTATAGAGGAAGTAAAACTGGAAACAGAAAACTACAAGAGCCAAACTGATGGACCATGGCTCACTTTCCTCCTAACATGCAAAGCTATGCAAATGCAGGTTAAAAGGCTACTCTAACCACTAGCCCAAGGAGTTAGAGTTTCTCTATTTTTTTAAATATATCTAGATAATCTCAGAGATTAAGGGAGAAACTAGTGTCCTTATTAGGGTCATTGGCCACAGCTACTTCCTTCCTGCCTCACGGATCAAGTACCTAGTCTCTGATCAGTCAGTAAAAATTTATTAAGCACCTACTTTGTGGCAGCTACTGTTCTAAGTCCTGGGGATACAAGTACAAATCCATTATTTCTATAACTAACCTGAAGATCAGCAGTGGAATCTATGTAAAATACTATTGCAGATGATAAGAGATTCCTAGTGTTATGCTATATACTACCCTGCTCTTGGGGAGCTAACAATTTTACAGAGAAGATTATGAGGACAGCCCCATAATATATTGAATGGCATCCCTGCCAATATACATGTACCTCTTTTGAGAATGGCCAAATGTGCCAGTTAGTTGATCCTTACCTGATACTCTTGCAAGTAAAGGTAGACTTTCACATTGTTGTGCCTCAGACAAGTCTGTGAGCCATGCCCCATGCCAAGTCTAACAGCATTCAAGTGGTTCTGGATGGCATATATGATAATTGGTGCCCCATTCTCCAGGAGAGAGAGGTGGGATAACTGTTCTGAACCAGCATCCAAAATCCGAGTGCCCTGGATAAAGCACACAGAAATAATATTATAAGAGGAAGAGAGATAAGTTACCTACTTCTTTCAAGAGAATGGCAGTTAGAAGAGTATACATCAGATCCTTTAGTCATATCAGGCAATCATTCTGTGAATAAATTTTCAACTCAATGCCAATATGCTAGAAAACCTCAGCAAAATGAGGTCCTATATCTAGCCCATTCTTCTGTTGACAATATCTAGCTATGAGTAGAACCCATTCCAAGTCCATGTTGTGAGATGAAAAGTTATATAATATAGACAAGGCTCAGAAGAGTACTATTAGCTATGTGAGAAGTTTATGTCAACGATAAAAGCCAAGTGATGATGGCACTATGAAGGTGGGCACAACTCACTAAGCTGCGTGCTTGTCCCAGAGGGCTGCTTGTTATGTAGTATCAGTACCCAAGGTGAGGGCAAAGATTTCACAAGTTCTGATGTCAACAAATTTTGAAAGAATAAATAATCGTCAGAACACATCCTTGAATATCCAAAAAATGGAACTAGCAGGATTCAATAAAAAAATTTACATTCAATTCTCCATAATTATAACCCAGATAAAGTGAGAAGGCTAAACAGACAGTAATGTGAAATAAACTATGGCTAGATAGCAGAGTTTTTCTTTAGAACTTGAATTATTTTCCTGGCTCTAACTTTTCATTCAAGGCCTGATTGGTATGCAAATCATCTATACAGCAAAGTACAGCTAAGACTATACTTCTCTTTCGAGCACAGTGATTAAAACCCTGTCCAACACAGGTTGATTAACTTGAGTAATCTTCTTTGAGCAGAGTGTGTTCAACACCCCACATCCAGCTTTCAGGAAAACTCTTCTACATCTCCCAAATTCGCCATTGGGGATGTAGGTAGGATATTGTATGTCAGTTAAGCACTAATAGACAAGCTTTAGCATTCCCACTGTTGCCACAAACCCAATATTGCATAAAGAAACTCACAGGATGAGCAACGGCTTCCCATCATTCTCTGAGTAGGATATTAAAGCAAGACATGCATAATCAAGTAATTTTGATTCATTTTAGGGAAGCGATGGCATTTAGTGAAATTCAGTAAATTGTCCCTTTCAGCACTAATAACATGTTCAGAGCTTTCCCCACCAGACGTTCTGTAATGGCAATATAATAGGATTGCGATGGCAATTAAATGATTGCATATTTTAGGGCAATGGAGGGTATCCACTAGGGCATGAACCATTAGCAAAATGGTAACATTGTCATAGGATTTGTCATGCTCTGGCACAGAGATGCATAAGATGGAGGCCCAAGCAATCATCCATTCTTCTGTAGTAAATAAGGGTTTGGAATAATAATGTTTCTTCATACTTACACACACATACACACACACAGACCATTGGACTAAAAATCAGTGTAATTCTATAGAATTGGGAATTTAGAATTCCTTCTCTAGAAATTCAACCAAAGCATTTTAAGGTTCTATCTGACTACAGGGTTGGACAAAATAGAGTTAGAAGATGTTAACAATGGCCTCAGGCACTTCCCAGCTATGTAACCCTAGGCAAGTCACTTAATCCCAATTGCCTAGCCTTTACCACTCTTCTGCCTTGGAAGCAATAAACAATATTGATTCTAAGATGGAAAGTAAGGTTCAAAAAAAAAAGATGTTAACAATATTTATCTAAAAGAAAGAGGTGATGTGGCCATTATTGATAAGGGTCGCCAGTTTGGCAGAAGGAAATCCTTCCTAATGGGGATTCTCCACAAATAGAAGTGTAAGCCATGCCAATGGGTTTTCTTCATAACAAGCCTTCAAGCAAAGCCTATAGGACTTGTTGGACATGTTGAGAAAAGAATTCTTGTTCAGGTATGTATGGATTGGTTATGATAGACACCTTATCCTTTGACCATATAATTTTTTTCTTCTCTGTCAGCTATTAGAAGGTCATGAATAAATCAAAGCATGGTTCCTTTAACTTTGAATGGGAAAATTGCACAGATAGTGTCAACATTAATTAGAAGACTATACAACTGAGGACAGAATTGGGATTCAAACATTCTATGGGACAAGTGTCTTGGCCCTGATCCATGATCATAAACATTTTCAGAAACTCCAGTTAACATGGGCATTGTAACCCTAGAAACTCAGGCAAACTATTATCATGGAAATTCCTTTGCTCCCTTACATCCTCATGACTTCTAACCCCCCAAAAGTCCAATAACCCCTATAAAACCGTGAGAGGGTGATCCTCCTTTAGATTTAAGATGGACAGAGAGATGCACCTCTAGGCTACACCTCAATACTATTGAACTGCATTTGCATCTTAGACATCCACCTGTTCCCTAAAACTAAATAATCTTTTATGAGGGTCATTCCCTATATCTCCAGGCAGACCCCAGTCAGATGACCAACCCCCTGAGGGTTTACCACTCTAGAGTCACATCCTCACTATGACACAGCATCTGTTGTAGAGTATAAAATTAGAATTGATGTCACCTGGGGGACAGCTTTTCCATCCATCCTGTCCTCCCAGGGGAACAGCTTTTTCATCCATGCTGCCTTCACAAGGAGCAACCTTCTATCTTACTGTTTCACTTGTACTATCCTCCAGGCCATTTTCAACATTACTTTCTAAATTAATTAATTTCTCTTTTTATTTTTAAGCTAAATTTTGGAGTCTTGCATTCTTACAGAAAGGTATCCTTAGAACCCAAGGGGTGCACTTCTTCAACCCCACAACACAATCATCTTTTTTGCCAATGTGTGGCCTTTATTTATTAAGGAATACCATGATAGAGAGGATGAATGAAGGAAGACAAATCCGTTTCTATCATATTAAGTAATCTGTTAGATGTGAGATGGTACCTCAGTTGTTTTAATTTTCATTTTTTTTCCCAATCAATAAAGATTTAGAGCATTTTTTCATATGGTTAATTGCTAGCTTTAATTTTTTCTGAAGTTTGCCTGTTCATATCCTTTGGCTATTTATCAACTGGGGAATGTGTCTGGCACATATTGGATACTTAAGTTCTTGTTTCCTTCTCTCCTTTCTTTGAACTCTAAAATATCATATTCTAACATAGAAGCACAATTTCTAAACTGCCTATTTCAGTAACTTCTTTAAATGAATGTAAAATATCTGTAACTTTTCCCACTCCCAATTTCACTCGTGTTTTTCTCATAATCCCTTTTCTAAATTCCTACGTACACTGCAATTGATTAAAAAAAAAGCAAGGTTGATGACTGAGTCACACTTAAAGATTTTGAAAAATAACTATATTCACTATTAAGAGCTTTCTTTCCTAAAGCATTTTCATTCAATTCTATCTTTTTTTTTTCCTTCTCTAATAGGAGATGAAGGATGGTAGTGAATGAGAGAAGGAGGGCCCAGTCTTTAAGGTATACTCAGAATTGCCTTTTCCTGTAGTATCCATCTAAGAACTAGGTTCTTGTTTTCCTCCTATAATGTTCCCCCTTAATTAAAGTCTTTTTTGTTTGTTTGTTTATTTTCCTAATTTTCACTTTGTACTGGTTTCTGAGCTTGATAGAAAACAGATCTCAGTATTAATACACACTGAAAACCTCTGAAGAATTAATTCACTAAACATACATTAGGGACCTACTGTATATAAAGTGATGATGTATGAGGCACATAAAAATTTAGTTAAAGTGTGGTTCCTGTTCTCATGGATAGGGTACATACAGGAGAAAGATGTAAACAATATACTGTATCAGATTTGGGGCAGGGAACAATGGTTATTTTCTAACGGAAAGATGAAGGAAGGCTCCTGGGCTGGTAGTCTTTGATTTGGGTTTTAAAGAATGGGTAGAAATTCACCAGGTGGAGAATGAAGGCAGAAGCCATAAGCAAAGGCACAAATTGTCCAGAAACTATACATTATGAGCAGAAGATGAAAAGGAGTCTTGTTTGGAACATAGGGAATATGGTTGAGAATGAGAGAAGACTAGAAAGGTAAGGCTATTCTATTGTAGTGCGTGTCTAAAATACTGACAAATGAGTCAATATTTCCTTGGGAAGAGATGGAGAGTTTGTGCAGTTTTGAACACAGTGATGGCAATCATATCTATTCTTAGGAAGAATATTTGCCCTGTGAATGATGGTTTGTAGAAGAAAAGATGGGCTTCTCATTCCACTGCTGCATTCATTTTTGAGACAGATCCTTTCTTTCCTTTTTTGACTATAATTAGAATGTAAGAAAGGACCACTATAACCTTTTTTAAAATTTAAGGTCTTCCTACAATAATGGCTCTTGACAACAGATAACTCTCTCCTCTTCTCCAGATAGAGAGAAGTGGGAAACTATTACAGGAAAGTGGTGTTGTTATACATTGTCAAATAAGGTCACTCTGATGGTTCTTTTGCTTTCTTATGAGGGCAGGTTCAGGGAGAAATTAACATTTATAATTACCTATTAAGTGCCAGTCACTGTGCTAAAAGCTGGGAATATATGACTTTTAAAAAATTACAATCCAAAACAGTGGCCTGAAATTGAAGTAACATGTTGTTTTAAGTTCATATCACTCATTTATAGTATTTGTACTATTTAATCAATGTTTTATGCATAAAGCAGGTTAATATGATTACATATTTTTCTGAACAAAGGGACAAGAGTCTAGCAATCCTAGATCAGAGATTCTCAGTCTAAAATCCCTTGTTCTCTTTTTCCAAATGAAATTTTTGCTTTGCTTTAAGCATCCAAAATATTCAGGTTAAAAAATTTATCATTCTCCTCTGAGTGGTTTTCTTTTTGTTTTTTGTTTTTTAAATTAACTGAAAGCCTAAACTCAATTGAAGAGAAAATGCTAACTGCTTTGGATCTGAAGATAACATAGGCAATTATCAAGGCAAATACAATTTCCAAGTAACCCAAAAGCTGGCCTAGAAGCCTTTTATCACCAGGAGAGTAAAACTAAATATTTACTATGTGCCAAACAAAATTAAGATTTATTTGGCACCAAAGGAAAAAAGAAAACTGCTTCTGAATGTTGGCATCCCAGAGCTACAGAGAAGAGAACAGTTCCTTTGAAAGGAAAACATTTTAACAGTGTTTACAAGGGTCATTTCAATGTTTTTGAAACTCTGCTGCTAAATAATGCATGTTAGGCAAGTTATAAAGGGGGGAAAAAGACAAGCCACCATCTTTGGGAGAGTAGGTTAGTTCAAACTATAGCAGTTCTTCCCCTTTCGCTCCCAAAAGAGGAAAGGAGGGCCTTGAACCCTAGACCTCTGGGATGTGTAAATAGGTTCCCTTCCACCTTTTCTTGTTCAGGACAGAGCTGAAGGTTCTGTTTCCCCCAAATCGAAATGGCCACTGGATTCTTAAAGCAAGGATTTTTTTCTCCCCTGCAGTACTTCAAACACAGAGTTTCCCCTCTTGAGAGCCCCAGCCATTCAGCTCATCAGCTGTTCCTAATTGCCTTGTTGATACCATTGCTCACACCTGTGTAGCAATTCATCTTGCTGGCTGAAGCAATTTTTCCCTCAGACTTCCAGAGGCAGAGGTGGTCTAGCTGATGGAAGGGCACATAACGGTTGCCAGAGCTTAGTTTAGAAAATGAGGGTGTATTCTGCCCAGAGATTTGGGAGGGAATGTGGATAACAGCAGTAACGGGCACTCTCTGACCAGGCTCAAATAAAAGTCCCTTGTATTTTGGTAGAGGGAAAGGTACTAAAATACAGAACAAGCTTATTTATCCATATGAGACCTTCATTGGTAAATCATAGGATCAAAGATTTCCAGCTGGAAGGAACCTAAAAAAGCCATCTAGTCCAAGGATTCTTAGCAATTTCCATGTGTCAGATTGACCTGTGGCCCACAAACTACTTGGAATAATGTTTCTAAATGCAAAAAAAAATTAATACACAGGCTTACAAAAGAGACTAATTATATTGAAATAGTTATCTAAATATTAGGAAGTTCACATACCTCTGTGTCCCTAAAATCCAATCCCCTTATTTTACAGATCAGGAAACTGAGCCCCACAGAGGTTAAATAATCCCCCTGAAATTCCCACAGTTAGTAAGTGGCACAGGTGGAATTTTAACCCTGGCTCTCTGGCTCCAGTTCCAGTAATCTTGCCACTGGATCATGTTGCCTTCCACATTACATAAAGGCAGCATGTATTTTTAAGCAGTGCTTCTTAAAACTTTCATTAATGCAAGGGTTTTAAGCCACAACTTTGTTGAGCGTATACAGGATCTCTTGTGAAAGAATCAACTAGCCTAACTGAGGTGAGTGATCTTTTTCTGGAACAAACAAAAAACAAAAAGCCATCCTTGGATACTAAGAATGGCATTTTGCTAGATTCTTTATAACATGGGCTTATGAGCCCTCATTTTTAAAGAAGTACAAGTTTCCCTTGACAGATGAAGTAACAATCTTACTACTGTCACTGAAATGATCTGTATGTAGAACTTACTTTTCCATTGTAGTCAGGATGTGGGGAAGTTCAGGGAATGGTTTTTTAATTGCCTTCCTTTTAACTGAATTTCGGAGACTGTCCCTTCTTTTCTGTATCAAGCTAGGGATTACTGTCTGCTTCTGACCTGGAAAAAAAAAGAAAAGAAAAACACTTTCTGGCCCTCAACATTTTCTCATCTCTCTGAAAGTAAGTTTGAATGCAAAAAAAATACACTGATAGTTAAGTAGATGACAGAGAGCTAGATAGAGATAAAGATAGATTTTTTTTTAGTCATTTCCGTTGTGTCTGATTCTTCATGACTATTTGGAATTTTCTTGACAAAGACAGTAGAGTGGTTTGCCATTTCCTTCTCCAGATACAGATATAGATATAGTCCTGATTACTGCAAAGCTTAGGGAAAAGAGACTCGATCAGCTCTCACATTCATATAACCAGAGCCACCCTTTGGGCATGTGTGTGAGGGAAGAGAATTGGGCAGGGGGTGTTTATAAATAATTTGATTAAAATGTGTTACAAAATCCATGGGCTCATGTGAGATATATTAATTTATCTGCATTTCAAATAATGAGTAAAGAAAAGGTATTATTTCTGTATTTGCTTATTTTCCAATCATTGCATCATTTTTAGTATCCAACAAGGAGGGATGGAGCTTCAAGCTGCTTCAAAGGGGTTCCGGGTTAGTCTTTTGGGCTTACTGGGTATTCAGAGCTCCCAGCTGCAGGGTCCAAACCCCAGGAATGATGTCAACCATTAGGTAGGTCTAGGAAGGGTTGAGGTCCAGTGTAGGGATGGACCTAAGCATCCCTTCCCACCACCACTGGAATCTTGCTGGTGCAGCTGGCAAGCTAGTGCCCTAGAAAAGAAATAGAAGTCACCCCAGGACTTAGAGACAGCCCTAAGGCCATAAGCCAGGGACCTAGCCAAATATCTAGGTTCTTCCTTTTCTCAGCCATTCCATAATCACCAGGGACATCATGTTCCAGGCTAAGTTTAAAGGCTCAGCCAATTCTAAAATCAGGGATTGGTGATTTCTTTGTCTCAGGATGAGTAGGTCTCAGACTGACTATAATCAAGGATCATTGGGATTCTGCTGCTAATGCTATCCTCCAAAGAGCTAGGACCCTCCAAAAGATGTAGAGAAAAGAGGTCCTACTTGCCTTCCAGTCTAAAAGCAATACTGCCTACCATTGTGCCTTTTGTCACCTTATCATGCCCCAATCCAATTCAATTTAATAAGAACTTATTCATTATCTATTATGTCCTAGATTTTCATTGTTTTGGAGATACTAGGTCAAATTAAGCATTGCTTCTTCCAAAGCAATTTGTTGTCCTAGGGGAAAACAATACTTATACCAATTAGTAAATTCACAATAAACACGCAAAAAAACCACAAGTTAAAAACTCAAGAAGACCTGAACCTGAATCCTGTTTTAGACTGTCACCCTGGGCAAGCCAATTTATCTCCCCAGGCTCAGTTTCTTCATCTCTAAAATAGGGATAGTAAAAGATGCTTTCTTTACAGGTTATTTGTGAGGCTCAAATGTGATCATATGAGCAAAGTGTTTTGCAAACCTTAAAGCATTATATTATTTCTTGCTGTGATTTAATTCAGGCAGAAGGAAGTATTAACAACTGGAGAAATCAGGAAAGGCCTTGTGTAAGAAGTACCAACTGAACCAAGGCTTGATGGGGAATAAGGTTTCTTTGTTGTTTTTTTTTAACTTTTATCTTCTGTCTTGGAATCAATACTAAGTATTAGTTCCTAGGCAGAAAAATGGTAGATATGGGCTAGGCAATTGCAATTCAGTGACTTGCCCAGGATCATACAGATTTTTTGAACCCAGAACTTCCTTACTCCAAGCATGGCTCTCTATCCACTAACTACCCCGTTGCCCCCAGGGCTAAAGTTTCTAAAAGAAGGTAAAGAGGGAGAACAGTCTGAGCATAGGCAAAAACAGCTGATACTAACGCATGGAAGGTTTTGGGTAGTGAACATCAAGTAGGCTTTTAGCCAAAGCAAAGATTATATGAGAGCATTAATGTGAAATCAGTCCAGAAAAATGAGTTCGAAACAGATTTGCAAAGGGTCTTAAATATTAAATGGAACCATTTACTTTTTATCCTAGAGGCAATAGGGATTCACTGAAGCTTTTTCAGTAGGAGAGAAACATCAGACTTTTGCATTGTTTCTCAATAATTTCATTGCTATAAACCAGCCATACTTCACCAAATTTGAGGATCTATCATTCTGAATAGTTTCTCATTCTCTTGGAGTTGCTATGGTCAAAAAAGGCTAAATATCACAAATGGTACCTTAAATTGTTTTGTAACAATCAGGCACAATGATAGCAGCTGACATCTACACGATGCTTTCCTTTACATATTTTTCTCATTTCATTCTCAGATAAAACCTGTAAAGGTAGTAGTCAGACAATAAATATTTATTAAGTGCCTTTTATTACTTAAAAGTACTACTACCACTTCCCAGCTGTGTGACCCTGGGCAAGTCACTTGACCCCCATTGCCTAGCCCTTACCACTCTTCTGCCTTGGAGCCAATACACAGTATTGACTCCAAGACAGAAGGTAAGGGTTTAAAAAAAAAAGTACTACTACCTCCATTTTAAAGATAAGGAAACTGGGACCTGAAAGAGCTAAGGAACTTGGCAATTACTTAGTTCACAAGTGTCAAGGGAAGTTTTGAAACCAAGGCTCTCCTTCAGATCCAGTGCTTTTTCTAGCATACCAAGTTGCCTTTCCAATGATTTCTTTCCTGCCTATTTCCATGGTAACCTATCCTCCCCTGCCCCATTGGTCGAGAACATGGGTTCTGATCAATGAGAAAACAGTTCCTTGTCACTCAGCACCACCTTTTTGGGCCTATTCTAGGATATTTTCTTTTTCTTTTTTTTTAACATTATTTTATTTGGTCATTTTCAAACATTATTCAATAGAAACAAAGCTAATTTTCTTCCCCCACCCCGAACCACCATTCCCCTTGGCGATGCATGATTCCTCTGGGTATAACATGTGTCCTCAATTCGAACTCATTTCCATGTTATTGGTTTTTGTATCACCAACATATACCATAGTTTGTTCAGCCATTCCCCAATTGAAGGGCATCCCTTCATTTTCCAGTTTTTTGCCACCACAAAGGGTGCAGCTATGAATATTCTTGTACATGTCTTTTTTCCTTATTATCTCTTTGGGGTACAAACCCAGCAGTGCTATGGCTGGATCAAAGGGCAGATAGACTTTTATCACCCTTTGGGCATAGTTCCAAATTGCCCTCCAGAATGGTTGGATCAGTTCACAACTCCACCAGCAATGAATTAATGTCCCTACTTTGCCACATCCCCTCCAGCATTCATTACTTTCCTTTGCTGTCATGTTAGCCAATCTGCTAGGTGTGAGGTGATACCTCAGAGTTGTTTTGATTTGCATCTCTCTGATTATGAGAGATTTAGAACACTTTTTCATGTGCTTATTAATAGTTTTGATTTCTTTGGCTGAAAACTGCCTATTCATGTCCCTTGCCCATTTATCAATTGGAGAATGGCTTGATTTTTTTGTACAATTGATTTAGTTCCTTATAAATTTGAGTAATTAGACCTTTGTCAGAGGTTTATGTTATGAAGATTGTTTCCCAATTTGTTGCTTCCCTTCTAATTTTGGTTACATTGGTTTTGTTTGTACAAAAACTTTTTAATTTGATATAATCAAAATTATTTATTTTGCATTTTGTGACTCTTTCTATGTCTTGCTTGGTTTTAAAGTCTTTCCCTTCCCAAAGGTCTGACATGTATACTATTCTGTGTTCACCTAATTTGCTTATAGTTTCTTTCTTTATGTTCAAGTTATTCACCCATTCTGAGTTTATCTTGGTGTAGGGTGTGAGATGTTGATCCAAACCTAATCTCTTCCACACTGTCTTCCAGTTTTCCCAGCATTTTTTGTCAAATAGTGGATATTTGTCCCCAAAGCTAGGATCTTTGGGTTTGTCATAGACTGTCTTGCTGAGGTCACTTTCCCCAAATCTATTCCACTGATCCTCCTTTCTGTCTCTAAGACAGTATTGTGAACCTTAAAAATTCTCAGACCCTACTTCATAAGGTTGGATTAAGACCATTCCCCATTGGGACCATTTCCCATTTGGGCAGTGAAGGTACTTGATCAGAAATGTGAGAACTCTACTTCACCATACTTAAGCATGCCTTAGGGGAAGATAAAGTTGTAAACTCTTTGCTGAACAATGAAAAGTACTTAAACCCATACTTATAATAAGGCAAAAAGTTCTTAAGCTGTGCCTATTTTTAGGACTAATACAAAAGGGTGCTAAGTACCTATAAAGAACAGTCTCTTGGGACAGTCTCTTGGGACAGTCTCTTGAAGACAGTCTGACGGAGGCTGACTCTGGCTGGAACTCCCTCTGAGGAGACTCTGTCCCTCTGAATCCTTGCTTGGACAGATCTTGTGGTGAGTGATAAAAGACTGACTCTCTTCCTAGACTGGCTCATGCCGGCCTAGGCTGGTATAGCCCTTTTCTCATTATTTCCTTTATCTCTCTCTCTCTCTCTCTTTTCTTAATTCCTCATTTGCATTAATTAAATCTCTATAAAACCCAGTTGACTTGGGTATATTGAATAATTGGGAAGATTTCCCTGGCGACCACCTTATATTTGATTTAAAGACAAGACACTGTAGTGAAAACACATTTCCTGTGGTCAAATTTACTCATCCACTCTTTTATCTACTACAATTTAAGTCTTCCACTATTTTAATCACTACATTTTCTGGCCTCAACTATTTTAATCATTACAGTATCAAATTGTTTTGATGATCACTGCTTTATAATATAGTTTGAGATCTGGGACTTCAAGGCCTCCTTTGTATTTTTTTTTCATTACTTCCCTGGATAAACTTGATCATTTGTTCTTCCAAATGAACTTTGTTACGGTTTTTTCTAATTCAGTAAAATAGTTTTTGGAAGTTCAATGGGTATGGCACTAAATAGATAAATAAGTTTGGGTAGGATGGTCATTTTTATTATATTGGCTCATCCTACCCATGAGCAGTTAATGTTTTTCCAATTGCTCAGGTCTAGTTTTAGTTGTATGGAGAGTATTTTGTAGTTGTGTTCATATAGTTCCTGTGTTTGTCTCAGGAGGTAGATTCCTAAGTATTTTATTTTGTCTAAGGTGATTTTGAATGGGATTTCTCTGTCTAATTCTTGCTGCTGAGATGTGTTGGAAATATATAGAAATGCTGACGACTTATGCGGGTTTATTTTATATTCTGCAACTTTGCTAAAGTTGTTGATTATTTCAACTAGCTTTTTGGTTGATTCTCTAGGACTCTTCAAGTAGACCATCATATCATCCACAAAGAGTAATAACTTGGTCTCCTCATTGCCTATTTTAATGCCTTCAATTTCTTTTTCTTCTCTAATTGCTACTGCTAGTGTTTCTAGTACAATGTTAAATAATAGAGGTGATAATGGGTATCTTTGTTTCACTCCTGATCTTATTGGGAATGCATCTAGTTTATCCCCATTGCAGATGATGTTTGCTGATGGTTTTAGATATATACTGTTTATTAATTTTAGGAAAGACCCTTCTATTTCTATGCTTTCTAGTGTTTTTTTAAATTTTAAACATTATTTTATTTGGTCATTTCCAAACATTATTCACTGGAAATAAAGATCATTTTCTTTTCCTCCCTGTCCCCCCTCCCACCACCTTTCCCTCTCCCATAGCCGACGCACGATTCCACTGGTTATCACATGTGATCTTGCCTCGAACCCATTTCCCTGTTGTTGGTATTTGCATTAGAGTGTTCATTTAGAGTCTCTCCTCAGTCATATCCCCTCCACCCCTGTAGTCAAGCAGTTGCTTTTCATCAGTGTTTTTACTCCCACAGTTTATCCTCTGCTTGTGGATAGTATTTTTTAGATCCCTGCAGATTGTTCAGGGACATTGCATTGCCACTAATGGAGAAGTCCATCACCTTCAATTGTACCACAATGTATCAGTCTCTGTTTACAATGTTTTCCTGGTTCTGTTCCTTTCACTCTGTATCACTTCCTGGAGGTTGTTCCAGTCTCCATGGAATTCCTCTACTTTATTATTCCTTTGAGCACAATAGTATTCCATCACCAACATATACCACAATTTGTTCAGCCATTCCCCAATTGATGGGCATCCCCTCGTTTTCCAATTTTTGACCACCACAAAGAGTGCAGCTATGAATATTCTTGTACAAGTCTTTTTCCTTATTATCTCTTTGGGGTACAAACCCAGCAGTGCTATAGCTGTATCAAAGGGCAGACAGTCTTTTATCACCCTTTGGGCATAGTTCCAAATTGCCCTCCAGAATGGCTGGATCAATTCACAACTCCACCAGCAATGAATCAGTGTCCCCACTTTGCCACATCCCCTCCAGCATTCATTACTTTCCATAGCTGTCATGTTAGCCAATCTGCTAGGTATGAGGTGATACCTCAGAGTTGTTTTGCTTTGCATCTCTCTGATTATAAGAGATGTAGAGCACTTTTTCATGTGCTTATTAATAGTTTTGATTTCTTTGGCTGAGAACTGCCTGTTCATGTCCCTTGCCCATTTATCAATTGGAGAATGGCTTGATTTTTTTGTACAATTGATTTAGTTCTTTGTAAATTTGAGTAATTAAACTTTGTCAGAGGTTTTTATGAAGATTGTTTCCCAATTTGTTGCTACCCTTCTGATTTTGGTTACATTGGTTTTGTTTGTACAAAACCTTTTTAATTTGATGTATTCCAGATTATTTATTTTGCATTTTGTAACTCTTTCTAAGTCTTGCTTGGTTTTGAAGTCTTTCCCTTCCTAAAGGTCTGACATGTATGCTATTCTGTGTTCGCCTAATTTTCTTATAGTTTCCTTCTTTATGTTCAAGTCATTCACCCATTTTGAATTTATCTTGGTGTAGGGTGTGAGGTGTTGATCTAAACCTAATCTTTCCCACACTGTCCTCCAATTTTCCCCAGCAGTTTTTATGAAATAGTGGATTTTTGTCCCAAAAGCTGGGATCTTTGGGTTTGTCATATACTGTCTTGCTGAGGTCACTTGCCCCCAGTCTATTCCACTGATCCTCCTTTCTGTCTCTTAGCCAGTACCAAATTGTTTTGATGACCACTGCTTTATAATACAGTCTGAGATCTGGGACTGCAAGGCCCCCTTCCTTTGTATTTTTTTTTTCATTATTTCCCTGGATATCCTTGATCTTTTATTCTTCCAAATGACCTTTGTTATGGTTTTTTCTAAATCAGTAAAAAAAAATTTTGGAGGTTCCATGGGTATGGCACTAAATAGATAGATGAGTTTGGGTAGGATGGTCATTTTTATTATATTGGCTCGTCCTTCCCATGAGCAGTTAATGTTCTTCCAATTGTTCAAGTCTAGTTTTAGTTGTGTGGAAAGTGTTCTGTAGTTGTGTTCATATAGTTCCTGTCTTTGTCTCAGGAGATAGATTCCTAAGTATTTTATTTTGTCTAAGGTACTTTTGAATGGGATTTCTCTTTCTAGTTCTTGCTGATGAGCTGTGTTGGAATTATACAGAAATGCTGATGACTTATGTGGGTTTATTTTGTATCCTACAACTTTGCTAAAGTTGTTGATTATTTCGATTAGCTTTTTGGTTGAATCTCTAGGATTCTTTAAGTAGACCATCATGTCATCTGCAAAGAGTGATGATTTGGTCTCCTCATTGCCTATTTTAATGCCTTCAATTTCTTTTTCTTCTCTAATTGCTCCTGCTAGTGTTTCTAATACAATGTCAAATAATAGAGGTAATAATGGGCATCCTTGTTTCACTCCTGATCTTAATGGGAATGGATTTAGTTTATCCCCATTGCAGATGATGTTTGCTGATGGTTTTAGATATATACTGTTTATTATTTTTAGGAACGACCCTTCTATTCCTATGCTTTCTAGTGTTTTTTTTTTAATAGGAATGGGTGTTGTATTTTATCAAAGGCTTTTTCTCCATCTATTGAGATAACTGTAATTTTTGTTGGTTTGCTTGTTAATGTGGTCAATTATGTGGATGGTTTTCCTAATATTGAACCAGCCCTGCATTCCTGGTATAAATCCTACTTGATCATAGTGAATGACCCTCCTGATCACTTGATTTTTGCATCTATGTTCATTAGGGAGATTAGTCTGTAGTTTTCTTTCTCCATTTTTGACCTGCCTGACTTTTGAATCAGTATGATGTTTGTGTCATAAAAGGAATTTGGTAGAACTCCCTCTTTGCTTATTATGTCAAATAGTTTGTATAGTATAGGGATTAGCTGTTCTTTGAATGTTTGATAGAATTCACTTGTGAATCCATCAGGCCCTGATGATTTTTTCTTAGGGAGTTCTTTGATGGCCTATTGGATTTCTTTTTCTGATATGGAATTATTTAAGAATTCTATTTCTTCTTCTGTTAGTCTAGGCAATTTATATTTTTGTAAATATTGGTCCATATCACCTAGATTGGCATATTTACTGCCATATAATTGGGCAAAGAAGTTTTTAATAATTGCCTTAATTTCCTCTTCATTGGAGGTGAGGTCTCCCTTTTCATCTATGATACTGTTAATTTGCTTTACTTCTCTCCATTTTTTTAAATTAGATTGACCAGTACTTTGTCTATTTTGTTTGTTTTTTCAAAGTACCAGCTTCTTGTCTTATTTATTAGTTCAATAGTTCTATCACTTTCGATTTTATTAATTTCTCCCTTAATTTTTAGAATTTCTAATTTGGTTTTCTTATGGGGGTTTTTAATTTGTTTGCTTTCAAGTTTTTTGATTTGTATGTCTAATTCATTGATCTCTGCTTTCCCTAATTTGTTAATATATGCACTCAAGGATATGAATTTTTCTCTGAGTACTGCTTTGGCTGCATCCCATAAGGTTTGAAAGGTTATCTCACCATTGTCATTTTCTTCAATGAAATTATTAATTGTTTCTATGATTTGTTCTCTAACTAACCAATTTTGGAGCATCATATTATTTAATTTCCAATTGATTTTTGTTTTTGCTCTCCATGTACCCTTACTGATCATTATTTTTATTGCCTTATGATCTGAAAAGTTTGCATTAATTAATTCTGCTTTTCTGCATTTGTATGCCATTTTTTTTATGACCTAGTGTATGGTGAATCTTTGTGAATGTGCCATGTGCTGCTGAAAAGAAGGTGTATTCTCTTTTTATCCCTATTTATTTTTCTCCGTGTATCTATTAACTCTATTTTTTCTAAGATTTCATTCACCTCTTTTACCTCTTTTTTATTTATTTTTTTATCTGATTTATCTAAGTTTGATAGTGGTTAGGTTGGTTCTCCCACTCTCTCAGACCTCCCAGATCTCTCAGATCTCCCACTAGTATAGTTTTATTATCTATTTCCTCCTTCAATTCTCCTAATTTCTCCATTAGAAATTTGGGTGCTATACCATTTGGTGCAGACATGTTGATTAGTGAAATTTCCCCATTGTCTATACTCTCTTTTATAAGGATGTATTTACCTTCCCTATCCCTTTTAATCAGGTCTATTTTTGATTTGGCTTTGTCAGATATCATGATTGCTAGTCCTGCCTTCTTTCTGTCAGTTGAGGCCTAATAGGTCTTACTCCAATCTTTAATTCTAACCTTGTGAGTATCTACCCTCCTCATGTGTGTTTCTATCTTTCTTTCTTTCTTTTTTTAAACCCTTACCTTCCATCTTGGAGTTAATACTGTGTATTGGCTCCAAGGCAGAAGAGTGGTAAGGGCTAGGCAATGGGGGTCAAGTGACTTGCCCAGGATCACACAGCTGAGAAGTGTCTGAGGCCAGATTTGAACCTAGGACCTCCAATCTCTAGGCCTGGCTCTCAATCCACTGAGCTACCCAGCTGCCCCTCTCATGTGTGTTTCTTGAAGACAACATATTGTAGGGTTTTGGATTCTAATCCATTCTGCTATTTGTCTACATTTTATGGGTGAGTTCATCCCATTCATGCTCAATGTTACAATTGTCATTTGTGAATTCCCTAGCATTTTGATATCTTCCCCTAATTCTGACCTTTCTTCTTTTGCTATAACTTTTTAAACCAGTGATTTACTTTAAATCAATCTCCCTAGCCCCCTCCCTTGTTATTCTTCCCTTTCTGACCCCTCCCTTTTTGTTTCCTTCCCCTCCCCCCTCTCCTTCCTTCCCTTTTTGTATTCCTTCCCCTCCACCCCCCTTATTTTTCCCTCTCCCTTACCCTGTTGGATAAGATATAATTCAAGATCCCAATGTATCTAGATGCTCTCCCCTCTCAGAGTTGATTTCACTGAGAGTAAGGTTTAAGTAATACCAATTAGCACTCTTTTCCTCTCCTTCTTATAAGAGAATTCTTCTCCTCCCCTTCCCGTGTGTATCTTTGTGTGACAAAGATTATTCTATTTAATTTATTTCTATTTCTTCAAGTATATCTTAGTACCATCATTGATTCCCCCCTCCCTTTTTCTTTCTTTTTGTTTTTTTCCCCTTCCATATCATGTTAATGCCCTGATTTTTCCCTATGAGTGATTCTTCTGATTACTCTATTATTGCATAAAATTTTTGAAAGTTACACATAACCTTTCCCCCATATGTTAGTCTATATAATTTGATCTAATTGTAGCCCTTATAGAAGAAAGTTTGAATAAAAGAAAAAAAAACACTTTTCTCTTTTTCTTTTTCTTTCATATTTCCCTTTTCATGTTTCTCTTGCTCTTTGTGTTTGGATGTCAAGCTTTCTACTGTGTTTGGTTCTTTTCTTTCCAAATACTTGGAAATCTTCTATTTTGTCCAATGTCCTTACTTTCCCCAGGAAGTATATAGTCAGTTTTGATGGGTAGCTGATTCTTGGTTGAAGACCCAGTTCTCTTGCCTTTCTGAATATTATGTTCCAGGCTTTGTGGTCCAGGCATGGCTGGCGCTAGGTCATGTGTGCTTGAGAACATCAGGGCAATTCTCTTCGATGATTTCTTGTAGTATGGCATTGAGATTTTTGTTAATCTCTGGTTTTTCAGGTAGACCAAATGATTCTCAAATTGTCTCTCCTTCCTCTGTTTTCCTGCTCTGCCACCTTGTCAGTGAGATATTTTATGTTTTCTTCTAATTCTTATTTTTTGACTTTGATTTATTAATTCTTACTGATTTGCAAGATCATTGGTTTCCAGTTGCTCAATTCTGGTCCTTAAGGCCTGGTTTTCTGCTTTAATCTTTTGGCATTCAGCTGTAATTTTTTGGTTCTCTAATATAATTTGTTGGTTTTCTTTTTGAACCATTTCTCACTTCTTTTTCCAGAGGGCTTCCATCTTTCTGGTGATAATCTCCATTTGAGGCTCTTCCAGGGCTTGTGAGCAATTTTCAGTTGTGTTTTTTTTTTTTTTCAGTTTTGCCTTTGTTTGAGTTTCATCCAGTATTTTCTCTGTAGTCTGGGGTTTTCCTCCATAAAAATTTTCAAGGATGACAGATTTTTTTTTTTTTAATCTCCTGGTGGGATTTCGAGGATCCTATACACAGTTAGCCATTTTTTTCTGGATGTTTTCAGTTCCCTCTTTAGTCAGAATCAGAGTCTGCTGAGCAGGTTTTTTGTGTATGGTGTTAATGAGCAGGTTCTAGATTTTCATCAGTCCTTTGTGGCTTTTCTCTGTACCTTCCTCCAGGGGGCTCTCAGTGTCTGCGCTCTCTCTCCCGCCTGGTTTTCCTGTTTAGCTACTTTTGGGGGTGGGTCCCCTGAAGGCCTAGGCAATTCCCAAGGACCCCCAAAATGGCTCCCTGTTCATTCCCCAGGCACTCATGTCTCACTTCCTGGTTGCGGCTGATGAGCTCACTCTGGGCACCTGAAGTCTGCACTCTTTCACATCTTGAGTTTTTCTACCTAGCTGCCTTCCACCTTTGGATGGAAGCCCTTTCCCTCTCTTATAGGCTGGTATAACCCCGATCCCACACACCTTCACTGCTGCTCCCCACTCTACAGCTCCTCCGCTCCTCTGATAAAGATTCTTATGGTCTTTTGGGGTGATCCTTATCGGTATATGTCGGTGTATGTCGGGGAGAGTAAGTAAGCCATGTTTAGCTGGCCGCCATGCTTACCCGGAAGTTCCTAGGATATTTTCTATATTGATGTATTTGTGGAAACTGGTAAGTGGGTAGTTGGTCCTTGCCTTGATTTCCTAAGTAGAGAGTAGCTATAGTGACAGGACTTTGTAATCTATGTGAAAAATCACACCTAGGATGGGTTTATGAATATGCAACAAGGAAAAAGCAAAATGATGTGCATGTAAGAAAAATGTGGGAGAGCCAAGATAGACCTCACCATGTGGCCTGCTACAGACGCATGGGCACTATCCTTGGAGAGCTTGTCTCCAAGTCAACTACCAGATGTTAACCCCCTTGGATCTCTAAGTTAGGGGAAGGGTCTAATTATAGGGAAAGGAGTGTTGGTAGTATAAGCATCATTTGTGGTCTCAGATCTTAGCTAAGTCCGAAATTAAGTTTTTATAGAAATTTAAATTTTGAAAGGCTGGGAATTTATCTCCTATTTATTATATTGTTCTACAGAATTAATTGCTTCTTGTTTTGTTGTTTTACCTAATACTGTCTTTTCACAGAATCAATTAAAGAAATCAGATGGAACTTCCGGTTAAGATGGCGGCTTAGAGAAAGCTAAAGCTCAGATCTCCGGAAAAACCTTCCCGACCAATCTCAAACGATAAGCTCCTAAGGCGCCGAAATTCAAAACGATCAACAGCACAGACCCTGGGAACCCTCCTCCTGGACCTGGACCCGGTTCAAAAGGTACGGCTCCCCTTAAAAGCCAGAACCCGAGATCACTCGGACCTCAGGGGTAGGAGCGCAGAGTCCAAGGCTTCCGGAAGCCGCAGCCCGGCCGGCTCAGAGAGCAGGGTCCTCGGAAACAACAACCCTCAGGGCCTTCTACAGTCCCGGTGAAAGTTACTGCCTGGGGCTTCCGCTGCAGAGAGCTGGTCAAAACAACAGCAACCCTCAGGGCGGGCAAGACAGCCTCACGGGCTGGATCCTGCTATCCAAGTCTCAGTGAAAGTCTGTGCTCTCAGAGCTTGGGGAAGCGGCAGCCCATCCCCCCGCAGGCCGACGAAACAGCCTCACGGCCAGCGATTCTGAAGGCAACTTCCGGAAAGCGAGCCGGGGGGAGAGTGTGGCCTCGTGGTCCGACCCTTCCATTCCAGTTCCAGTGAGGCATATTCAGTTTAACCCAGGGAAAGCCCATAGAACTATCTGCCCAGGACTGCCTCCGAACACCAGAAAGAGACAAGAAAAACTAATCCTCCACATTCAGAGATGACAAACTCCACAGAACCACAGAAGCCCCAAAATACCAAGAAAAATAAGAAGAAAGGGGCGACTTTGGACACATTCTATGGAGCCAAAATACAAAATACAGAGCAGACAGAAGATAATATAAAAGAAAATGCTCCAAAACCTTCCAAAGGAAATGGAAACTCTCCACAAACCTATGAAGAATTTGAATCAGAAATGACCAAAAAGATGGAAGCCTTCTGGGAGGAAAAGTTGGAAATAATGCAAAAGAAATTCACGCATCTACAAAACCAGTTTGACCAAACTGTAAAAGAAAACCAGGCTTTAAAGGCCAGAATCAGGCAGCTGGAAGACAACGATCGTGTAAAAGAGCAAGAATCAATAAAGCAAAGCCAAAATACCAAGAAATTAGAAGAGAACATAAAATATCTCACCGACAAGGTGATAGATCTGGAAAATAGGGGGAGAAGGGATAATTTAAGAATAATTGGACTCCCAGATAAGCCAGAAATAAACACCAAACTGGACATGGTGATACAAGATATAATCAAAGAAAATTGCCCAGAGATTCTAGAACAAGGGGGCAATACAGCCACTGACAGAGCTCACAGAACACCTTCTACACTAAACCCCCAAAAGACAACTCCCAGGAATGTAATTGCCAAATTCCAAAGCTATCAAACAAAAGAAAAAATCCTACAGGAAGCCAGAAAAAGACAATTTAGATATAAAGGAATGCCAATCAGGGTCACCCAAGACCTTGCAAGTTCTACTCTGAATGATCGTAAGGCATGGAACATGATCTTCAGAAAGGCAAGAGAGCTGGGTCTCCAACCAAGAATCAGCTACCCAGCAAAACTGACTATATACTTCCAAGGGAAAGTATGGGCATTCAACAAAATAGAAGACTTCCAACTTTTTGCAAAGAAAAGACCAGAGCTCTGTGGAAAGTTTGATACCGAAAATCAAAGAGCAAGGAATACCTGAAAAGGTAAATATTAAGGAAAGGGGAAAATGTTATCTTCTTCTTTTACTCAAACTCTCTTCTATAAGGACTACATTTATATCAACCTATGTATACTAACATGTGGGGAAAATGTAATGTATAAATAGGGGGTAAAGAAAGACCAAATAGAATAATCATTCTCACACAAAGATTCACATGGGAAGGGGAGGGGAAGAAAACTCCTATAAGAAGGAGAGGAAGAGGGGGGGGGGGTTACTTAAACCTCAATCTCAGGGAAATCAGCTCTGAGAGGGAAAAACCTCCAGATCCATTGGGATCTTGAATTCTATCTTACCCAACAAGGGTAAGGAGAAGGGAAAACCAAGGGGGGGAGGGGGAGAGGGAGAACAAAAAGGGAGGGTAAGAGAGGGGGGAGGGGGAGGGAACAAAAAGGGAGGGACTAAAAAGGGAAACATCAAGGGAGGGGACAAGGGGGACTGTTTCAAAGTAAATCACTGGACTAAAAGGTAGAGCCGAAGAAGAAAAGGTTAGAATTAGGGAAGGCAATCAAAATGCCAGGGAGTCCACAAATGACAATCATAACTTTGAACGTGAATGGGATGAACTCACCCATAAAACGTAGACGAATAGCAGAATGGATTAGAATCCAAAACCCTACCATATGTTGTCTTCAAGAAACACACATGAGGCGGGTTGACACCCACAAGGTCAGAATTAAAGGATGGAGTAAGACCTTCTGGGCTTCAACTGATAGAAAGAAGGCAGGAGTGGTAATCATGATATCTGATAAAGCCAATGCAAAAATAGACCTGATCAAAAGGGATAGGGAAGGTAATTATATTTTGTTAAAAGGGACTATAGACAATGAGGAAATATCATTAATCAATATGTATGCACCAAATAATATAGCACCCAAATTTCTAATGGAGAAACTAGGAGAATTGAAGGAAGAAATAGACAATAAAACCATACTAGTGGGAGACTTAAACCAACCATTATCAAATTTAGATAAATCAAATCAAAAAATAAATAAGAAAGAGGTAAAAGAAGTGAATGAAATCTTAGAAAAATTAGAATTAATAGACATATGGAGAAAAATAAATAGGGATAAAAAGGAATACACCTTCTTCTCAGCACCACATGGCACATTCACAAAAATTGACCATACATTAGGTCACAGAAACATAGCACACAAATGCAGAAAAGCAGAAATAATGAATGCAGCCTTCTCAGATCACAAGGCAATAAAAATAATGATTAGTAATGGTACATGGAAAACCAAATCTAAAACCAATTGGAAATTAAACAATATGATACTCCAAAACCGTTTAGTTAAAGAAGAAATCATAGAAACAATTAATAATTTCATCAAGGAAAATGACAATGGCGAAACATCCTTCCAAACCTTTTGGGATGCAGCCAAAGCGGTAATCAGAGGTAAATTCATATCCCTGAATGCTTATATTAACAAACAAGGGAGAGCAGAGATCAATCAATTGGAAATGCAAATGAAAAAACTGGAAAGCGATCAAATTAAAAACCCCCAGCAGAAAACCAAATTAGAAATCCTAAAAATTAAGGGAGAAATTAATAAAATCGAAAGTGATAGAACTATTGATTTAATAAATGAGACAAGAAGCTGGTACTTTGAAAAAACAAACAAAATAGACAAGGTACTGGTCAATCTAGTTAAAAAAAGGAAGGAAGAAAAGCAAATTCACAGCATTAAAGATGAAAAGGGGGACAGCACCTCCAATGAGGAGGAAATTAAGGCAATCATTAGAAATTACTTTGCCCAATTATATGGCAATAAATACACCAATTTAGGAGAAATGGATGAATATATACAAAAATACAAACTGCCTAGACTAACAGAAGAGGAAATAGAATTCCTAAATAATCCCATATCAGAAATTGAAATCCAACAAGCCATCAAAGAACTTCCAAAGAAAAAGTCCCCAGGGCCTGATGGATTCACCTGTGAATTCTATCAAACATTCAGAGAACAGTTAATCCCAATACTATACAAACTATTTGACATAATAAGCAAAGAGGGAGTTCTACCAAACTCCTTTTACGACACAAACATGGTACTGATTCCAAAACCAGGCAGGTCAAAAACAGAGAAAGAAAACTATAGGCCAATCTCCCTAATGAATATAGATGCAAAAATCTTAAATAGGATACTAGCAAAAAGACTCCAGCAAGTGATCAGAAGGATCATTCACCATGATCAAGTAGGATTCATACCAGGGATGCAGGGCTGGTTCAACATTAGGAAAACCATCCACATAATTGACCACATCAACAAGCAAACTAGCAAGAATCACATGATTATTTCAATAGATGCAGAAAAAGCCTTTGATAAAATACAACACCCATTCCTATTAAAAACACTAGAAAGCATAGGAATAGAAGGGTCATTCCTAAAAATAATAAACAGTATATATCTAAAACCAACAGCTAATATCATCTGCAATGGGGATAAACTAGATGCATTCCCAATAAGATCAGGAGTGAAACAAGGATGCCCATTATCACCTCTACTATTTGACATTGTACTAGAAACACTAGCAGTAACAATTAGAGAAGATAAAGGAATTGAAGGCATCAAAATAGGCAAGGAGGAGACCAAGTTATCACTCTTTGCGGATGACATGATGGTCTACTTAAAGAATCCTAGAGATTCAACCAAAAAGCTAATTGAAATAATCAACAACTTTAGCAAAGTTGCAGGATACAAAATAAACCCACATAAATCATCAGCTTTTCTATATATCTCCAACACAGCTCAGCAGCAAGAACTAGAAAGAGAAATCCCATTCAAAATCACCTTAGACAAAATAAAATACCTAGGAATCTACCTCCCAAGACAAACACAGGAACTATATGAACACAACTACAAAACACTCGCCACACAACTAAAACTAGACTTGAACAAATGGAAAAACATTAACTGCTCATGGATAGGACGAGCCAATATAATAAAAATGACCATCCTACCCAAACTTATTTATCTATTTAGTGCCATACCCATTGAACTACCAAAATACTTCTTCACTGATTTAGAAAAAACCATAACAAAGTTCATTTGGAAGAACAAAAGATCAAGGATATCCAGGGAAATAATGAAAAAAAACACATATGATGGGGGCCTTGCAGTCCCTGACCTAAAACTATATTACAAAGCAGCAGTCATCAAAACAATTTGGTACTGGCTAAGAAATAGAAAGGAAGATCAGTGGAATAGACTGGGGGAAAGCGACCTCAGCAAGACAGTATACGATAAACCCAAAGATCCCAGCTTTTGGGACAAAAATCCACTATTTCATAAAAACTGCTGGGAAAATTGGAAGACAGTGTGGGAGAGACTAGGAATAGATCAACACCTCACACCCTACACCAAGATAAATTCAAAATGGGTGAGTGACTTAAACATAAAGAAGGAAACCATAAGTAAATTGGGTAAACACAGAATAGTATACATGTCAGACCTTTGGGAGGGGAAAGGCTTTAAAACCAAGCAAGATATAGAAAGAATCACAAAATGTAAATAAATAATTTTGACTACATCAAACTAAAAAGCTTTTGTACAAACAAAACCAATATAACTAAAATCAGAAGGGAAACAACAAATTGGGAAAAAATCTTCATAGAAACCTCTGACAAAGGTTTAATTACTCATATTTATAAAGAGCTAAATCAATTGTACACAAAATCAAGCCATTCTCCAATTGATAAATGGGCAAGGGAAATGGATAGGCAGTTCTCAGATAAAGAAATCAAAACTATTAACAAGCACATGAAGAAGTGTTCTACATCTCTTATAATCAGAGAGATGCAAATCAAAACAACTCTGAGGTATCACCTCACACCTAGCAGATTGGCTAACATAACAGCAAAGGAAAGTAATGAATGCTGGAGGGGATGTGGCAAAGTAGGGACATTAATTCATTGCTGGTGGAGCTGTGAACTGATCCAACCATTCTGGAGGGCAATTTGGAACTATGCCCAAAGGGCGACAAAAGAATATCTACCCTTTGACCCAGCCATAGCACTGCTGGGTCTGTACCCCAAAGAGATAATGGACACAAAGACTTGTACAAAAATATTCATAGCTGCGCTCTTTGTGGTGGCCCAAAACTGGAAAATGAGGGGATGCCCATCAATTGGGGAATGGCTGAACAAACTGTGGTATATGTTGGTGATGGAGTACTATTGCGCTAAAAGGAATAATAAAGTGGAGAAGTTCCATGGAGACTGGAACAACCTCCAGGAAGTGATGCAGAGCGAGAGGAGCAGAACCAGGAGAACATTGTACACAGAGACAAACACACTGTGGTATCATCGAACGTAATGGACTTCTCCATTAGTGGTGGTGTAATGTCCCTGAACAACTTGCAGGGATCCAGGAGAAAAAAACACCATTCATAAGCAAAGGATAAACTATGGGAGTGGAAACACCGAGAAAAAGCAACTGCCTGAATACAAAGATTGAGGGGACATGACAGAGGATAGACTCTAAATGAACACTCTAATGCAAATACTATCAACAAAGCAATGGGTTCAAATCAAGAAAACATCTAATGCCCAGTGGACTTACGCGTCGGCTATGGGGGGTTGGGGGGGGGAGGAAAAGAAAATGATCTATGTCTTTAACGAATAATGCTTGGAAATGACCAAATAAAATATATTTAAAAAAAAAAAAAAGAGATACAGATGAGTTAAGTGGAAGGTAAATGGATGAGCAACCGTAAAAAGAAAGGACTTGGCAAGTCCCCATACCAGAAGTGCTAGTCTTCCCTGAACGTGCACACATAATAATCCACAAATTCTTGTTGATTGATCATCATATCTTCAAGGAATCTTTAATACTTTTGATGGCTGGGTGGATGGATAGATGGAGGTAACTTATTGAAAGAGAACCTTTAAGATAGCATTTCTCTCTTTTGAATCATTTATATTTTCTGCCTCCTTTCTACAATCAACTAATAGTAAAGATGTAGACTAATGTGGAACATCACTTGAGAAAGCTTGCTGGTTTTATGCTAATTCCCTCAACAAGGATGCCCCCAATGCATAAGGAGGTAATCTTATGGATTAACTAAAGAGGTCAATCATTGTTGATCATTTCTTGGTTGTCTTTTTTCAGCATTAATATAGTCTGAGTTTTTCCCTTGCTTTTGGTATCTTCCTCACCTTCAGATAATTTCTGAATCAATTCTTTGGTACAGTTACATTTGTGTTACTTAAATTACAATTGTGTTGCTTAAAGTATGTTTCTTCTCTATATAAAAATGATCTATTTCAAAAAAAAAAAAAAAGAAATCAGATGGAGTACGTCTGTACACTTATTGTGTTCAATGCAATTCAATGAATATTAAACACTCTCTACATTCAAGTTGCGGTGCCAGACCCTGGGGATATAAAACAAAAAAATGTCACAGGTACACAGATCTGTATAATGTAGGGCTAATATGAGCAAAAGAGAGGCCTGAACCAAGATCTCTAGAGAAATTGGAAGATGAAGAAAATGCTTCCTACTAGGGCGATTACGGTATTCTTCAAAGACAATGTGACTAATGGCACTAGAGATGAACTTGGAAGGAAGAAATAGCTTTTGGAAGGCAGACTCTGAAGGATATCTTCCAGATATGAATGAATGCTAGAAGGTAAGAGATGGTTTGGTAAATTCCTAATCCAGTTTGACTGGGACAGAGAACATTTGAAAGCTAATAGGATAAAAGGGTAATAATAATGCTGATGACAGCTAGTACTTATAGAGCTTTAAGGTTTGCAAAGTACTCTCCATATGTATTTGGTCCTTACAACAACCCTGGGAAGTAGGTGCTTTTATTACTCCATTCTATAGATGAGAGTAAGGTAGTAGGCAAAGGTTAAGTGACTTGTCCAGGGTCACATGACTAGTAAGTATCTGAAATAGGATTCAAACTCAGGTCTTCTCGACTTCGAGATCAGTACTTCTGTAAACTTCATCATCATCTAGCAGCTTCTTTGATTTAGCTAGATCATAGATTTAGAACTGGCAATGTCCTTAAAGGCTATCAAGACTAGCTACCTTACTTCTATTTTGTATATGAGGAATTTGGTACCCAAGGATTAAGTTACTTACCCAAGAACACAATTAATAAACTTCTTAGTTATTATTTGAACCCAAGGACTATTGGCAACATATACACTGTCCTACCTAGAACATTATGTAAAATAATTCTGGAAGGATAGATGATAATCAGAAAGAAGGTCCTACACGTCTGTATTTTATCCTCAAAGGAATGAGGAACCACTCAAGTTTTTTCTTTGTTTTGGGATTTTTTTGGTATTGGTGGGGGGAAAGGAGTCAATATAATCATATTATCCTTAGGATGCTTATTTTGCAAGTTGTGTGGAAAGATGGATTGGAGAAGTGGGAGGCTGAAGGCAAGGAGACTAGTTAAGAGGCTATTACAATCCCAAGGAGAGGTTTTATCTTTATTGATGAAATCATCTTGAGCACATTCCAGCAATATGATTAAAGAATTAGGATTTTCCTTTTGTATTTATGTTCCCAGAGCTCAGCCCAGTGCCTAGCAATAGTAAATTCTTAATAAATATCCTTTCATTCATTCATTGGATCCATAATATGCACAGACTATACGCTTTCATTTTTTCAGCCACAGCAACTCATGATGACTATCATCTGAGGTATGAAGGGATGGCAATCTACATTGGTGGTGGGTATACTCACACTAATGAAAGCATGGCTTCTTGAATTATTAATCATCTGTTGGCCAAACTTCTGGCCAGTCTAGGCCTTGTGAGATAAATATATTATCTGGAGAAGATCAGAGAAGCCACTGAGTACATTCTAGTTTGTAAGGACCTACCAGAACTTGGGTTTCAGTGTCATTGCTTTGAGAACCTATGGGCATGGCCAACATCAGGTATCCGTGTAGGACTTTAATTGAGGAAGTATAAACAGACTGTAATAATGTCAAATGTTTGGGATATTAGACAGCGAGATGATCTTCATTCTTGTGAGAATGAAATCAGTGGCCTTGTAGGGGTTTAGTTTTATGCTCTACTACCTACAACTGTCATTTTAAAATTGTTCTCTCAGCAGTTAAACTTCATAATGTCCATTCTACTTCAAGAAGAAATGTGGAAGGAAAGCAAGATTTCCAAGAGAAAGAACCCAAGTACCTGTCAGTTTTTCAGATGATATGGCCTAGACTAGAGCAAAGCAATTGATTGACTTCATACATCCCGAATATATGTGTAGTATGAACATTACAAATATTTGGTAGTGTCTACTATAAACTGATTCATGGCATGGCAGGAAAGGGTAAGCTGCATGTGTACGCTATAACAGTTCTCTCCCCTTTTCCTGCTGGAGCCAGTTTGGGGAGCTTGAGTGTTCTTTCTGATTCTGAGCACTTAAAAAGAACACAGCCACCACCTGGAATCCCTTATTCACCATCTACTAGTATTGGAAAGTAAATGGAACTGCATCAAGATATTAACTGGGGTCTCTCTCCCTCCTGATCTTCCTCTGATCTTTCCTAAAATATGTGGCATGTGCCTTAGAGAGATGTCTTTCTGCCCTTGGGGAATTAGAGTATCCCTATAAGCAATCAATATTTTTTCCTCTAGCCATTTAGATTTAGTGCTCATTTTATTTTATTTTATTTTTTATTTACCATTACCTTCAGTCTTGGAATCAATACTGTGTATTGGCTCCAAGGCAGAAGAGTTGTAAAGACTAGGCAATGGGGGTCAAGTGACTTGCCCAGAGTCACACAGCTGGGAAGTGTCTGAGGCCAGATTTGAACCATTTGAACCTAGGACCTCCAGTCTCCAGGTCTGGCTCTCAATCCAATGAGCCACCCAGCTGGCCCCCTAGTGCTCATTTTAAAGAACAGCCCAATAAAAGAATGCCTTCTTCTATACCATACATTTGTTGGGACCTAGAACTATATACCAATATCTACACAAAGTGAGATTTTGCTTCTCCATTTGATTTGTCTCAGATGGAAGGAGATTTTATATAACTTTAGAAGGACAAGTAGAAAATGATGATGAGCAAGCAGTTGTAGAAAAGAGAATACTAGAATGTTTAGTGTTCAGGAAGATCTAAGATGCCGCCTACTATATCCTTATCATTTAATAGACAAGGAAACAAAGGACCAGGATGTGAAAGTGTTCTATAAAATAAGTGATTTGGAGTCGCTGTCCTCTGAGATCTCTTCCAGCTCTAGAACTATAAATCCTATTATTTTTCCAGGGGCAAAGAAATAGTTAATAAAAGAGCTGACACTAGAACTGAGGTTTCCTGATCCTGCTACACTCAAAGATTTTAATGTGAGTTTTCTGCAATGTCCTTCTATTCACTGTGCTAATTGATAGCACATAAACTATAGTTGTCTTTATGCTGTTTCTCAATTAGAGGTAGTGTGGTGCAGGAATCCAGTCCTGAACTTGGATTCAAAGAACCCTGAGTTAAAATCTACCTCAAAAGCTTTAAAATCACATGACCTTGGGCAAGTCATTCAGCCTCTCTAGTCCTTAGTTTCTTCATCTCTAAAATGTGGGGCTGGATTCAATGACCCCTAAGCTCTTTTCTATATCTAAATCTATGCTTCTTTGATCACTGTAAGGTGAGATAAATGACCAAGGGTCCTTGAAAATAATGTTTCTTGCTGCCTTGGAGAACACCATGAAATCAACTCCACTAACTCCATGAAGAACCTGTGATCCATCTTTCAATTCAACTACACATTATTTCACTTACAGTGAGAATGCCTATAGTTTAGTTCCCCCCAAAGAGTCTAAATTCATTGTTTATTGGATACAGATTACACATCAATAGTAACAATAGTTTGTTTCTAGACAGGACCAACCATGAAGAAAATTGCATCCTCTGCTCTAACATTTATTGCAAATGAAATAGAGATATCTGATGAAAAACCTGAAAAGATCATCCAAGCCAAGTTACCATATATATCTTTACACTCAGTGACTTCAAAGCGAAGGTGAGCAGACTAGAGGATGGAGAAAATGATTGGAAAACACAATTCAAGATCCAGAAATGAAGGATACCAAAAGCTAATAAGCTACTCATAAGCCTCCTGGTGAACATTAAAAAACATTTTAAAAATATACAAATTTGCTATACTTTAAGAGATAGCAAATGACTGGTTCCTGACAAAGCAATTATTTCAGCATCATCTAGGTCTAGTCAAATCATCAATTAGAGCAAAAGTTATAATTAGCACCAAATTAGAAGAATAAAGTTGAGAAAACATTGTGAGTAATTATAACAAATCTAACCAACCTATTTAAATTATTTGTTGCCTTTGAATAATGGGAAATGAATACTTACTCTATGCTATTTTTAGATAAGTTTATTTTTGTTTGAATTTTTTATTTTGATAACAAATTTCCACATAAGTTTCCCAAAGTTATATGATCCATTTTGCCTCCCTCCCTTCATCCCTCCCTCTTCTCAGACTTGACAAGCAATTCAATCTGGGCTATACATGTATTACCGAGCAAAACATATTTCCATATTATTCAGATTTTTAGAGAAGTTTAACCAATGAAAAGTAATCACTACCCCCAAAAGATCTAGAAATGACTAGAAATACCTCAAGCATGCAAATAGGTCATTTGCTTCAAATACATTGTCTTATTAGTGAGGAAAATGAATTCCAGGTAAGGTGGTATACATATATAGATCTTGTTTTGAGAAGCTGAGGCTGGATGGCTTGAGTTTGGGAGTTCTGAGCTACAGCAGCATTAAAATTCATGGGGTGTCCAAACTAGTGAGGACCCCTAAAAGCAGAGGGGCATCAGACTGTATATAGAGGAGTAAATTATACCAGGTTGAAAAAATGGAGCTGATTAAAGCTTCCTTGACAAAATTGTCTTGGGATTGAGTCTCATGCTTGGCCATTGGGGAAGATAACATCTTTTAAAGGGGGGGAGAGGGGAGATGGGTGACTCAGTGGATAGAGAGCCAGGCTTAGAAATGGGAGGTCCTAGGTTCAAATCTTACCTCATACACTTCCTAGTTGTGTGACCCTGGGCAAGTCACTTAACCCTCATTGCCTAGCCCTTAATGATTCTAAGATGGAAGGTAAGGGTTTTTATTAAAAAGAGAGAGAGAACCATAGAGCCAGGACTTCCACAAGTGTGCATAAGGAGTAGCAGAATCAAGATTTGAAATAAGGACCTATGACTCCTATTTAGTGCCCCTCCTTTTTAAACCCTTACCTTCCATCTTGGAATCAATGCTGTATATTAGTTCCAAGGCAGAAGAGTGGTAAGGGCTAGGCAATGGGGGTTAAATGACTTGCCCAGGGTCACACAGCTGGGAAGGGTCTGAGGCCAGATTTTATTCCAGGACCTCCTGTCTCTAGGCCTGGCTCTCAATCAACTGAGCTACCCAGCTGCCCCCTCAGTGCTCTTTTCCATGTAACAACAAATAGGAAACTATCCCTGTTCTCTAAGATCTTTTTTTCCTCTTGAACGAGAATCTCTTCTACTAGGTTCCCAAGTAGCCAAATTCTCTAGAATCTACTTGAGAATCTTAAGGGAGGAAGAATCTGTCTCAGTCAACTTTTCAACCCTTCACTTTTAGTTCTTCCCTCAGGAGTCAAGAAGAACAAGTCTAATCCCCCTACCATATGTTGTTGTACAGTCATTTTTCAGTTGTATCTGACTCTTTGTGACCCCATTTGGGATTTTCTTGGCAGAAATAATACAGTGGTTTGCCATTTCCTTCTCCAACTCAATTTACAGACAAGGAAACTGAGGCAAACAGGGTTAAGTAATTTGTGCAGGGCCCCCTAGCTAATAAGTATCTAAGGCCAGATTTGAACTCAGGAAGAGGGGTCTGGGTCTACCTGAGTCAAGATCCTGTTCTCTATTTACTGCACCATCTAGCTGCCCTTCTTTGTAAGAGCCCTTAGAATATTTTAAGACCTCTAACAAAGTATTATGAAAAGTACTCTGGGTTGACAGTCAACATATTTGGGTTCAGATCCTGCAACTGACATATTGCCTAGGAGACATGGCACTATCTTGGGACAATGTTTACTTGGCAAAGAATTGATCAGGAAAGTCACTTGATGGAGCTATATTTCCTAAATTGTGAAATGAGAATTTTGACTAGATCAGAAGTATCAAATACAAGATCCACAGGCAGCCCGCAAGTGCAACTCAAATCAGATTAAAATGTAATTAGGAATTATTTAACAAAATAAATAAAAATACAATAAAACATTGATCATATTACATTTTAAAATGAAGTCAATATGGGGCCTGCAGGGATCCTTATGTATGGTTTAGTGGCCCTTGTTTCTATTTGAGTTCAACATCAATGGACTAGAAGACTCTTAAGATCCCATCCAGCTCTAAATCTATGATCCTATAGTACTTTAATGCTGTACAGTATCTAATTTTTTGTTACATTTTAATGAGCTTAAATTATGTGTGTGTGCTTCACATAACAGCAACTTCCCTAAGAAGGAGACAATGACATGTAACTCAAATAGTGTTTTTACTTGGCATGGAATTGATTTTTTTTAATATAATGCATAATAAAAGAATAACTGCTTGGTTGTGCCTCTCTAAACAGTTTCTAGATAGCACAAAAACCTTTTAATATGCTTCTAGGAAAGACCCAGTTTGAGTTTGTTTAGTTCCCTGCCACCATCCTGCCTGTTATCGGGCAAGAGAGAGTGTAAGCCAACAACACAGTTCCCAAATGATCAAACTTATACATTGATTAGGGTCAGTGGTTACATGAAAGTCTGAGGAATACTCATCCATGTCCCTTGACTGTGGGACTCAGGATTAGAAGAGATCTAAAATTCCTGAAAGCTGTGGTTTTTCCCATCAATGTCCTATCTCTAATGTGGAGTTCCAACTGATTTCTGCCAAAATTGGCCTATTGAGGAGAAGGGGCAAGCAGGTCCTGGTAAGCAGAATTTCCATTCCACTTGGAAATCTATCTCACCTCCCCCTTTTTATTTCTTTTGATTAAGCCCTTACCTTCTGTCTTAGAATCAATACCATGTATTGGTTTCAAGGCAGAAGAGTGGTAAGGGCTAGGCAATGGGGATTAGGTGACTTGCTCAGGGCACAAAGATAAGAAGTGTCTGAGGCCACATTTGAACCCAGGACCTTCTGTCTCTCTCTGGGCCTGGCTCTCTATCTACTGAGCCACCTACCTGCCTCCCACTTCTTTATTTTTAATAATTTCAGTCCTATGGATTCATTTTCTTGTATCCTCATCTTTTCTTCCTCTCCCTTTCTACACTGAAGTCATTTACTGAGGCAAATATCTATAAAGTCATGGGATAACTATCTCAGAGAATTAAAATTTTAAGTCAGCCAAGTGACAAATGGAAAACTATATGAAAGTTTCAAATATATCATAGCATGATATATCATATCATATTATAGCATGGCACTCATAATAATTCATGCAAGAGAAAGACCAATAAAAAATCATGAAGGACATGAAAACTAGAAGAGGAAGTGATTTGGTAATATAGTAAGAGTAAGGAATAATAGTTCAGCTTAAGTATTATAGTGGTAACTAGGAAATATTAGAAAAACCAGAGCAAGATATAGAGTATGAAGGGCAGGTAGTTAGCTTAGCAAATTGAGAGTCAGGCCTGAAGATGATAGGTAATGGGATAAAATTTGGCCTCAGACACTTCTTAGCTGTGTAAATCTGGGCAAGTCACTTAACACTGCCTAGCTCTTAAGACTCTTCTGCTATAGAACCAATATAGAGTATTGATTCTAAGACAGAAGGTAAGGGTTTAAAAAAATATTCAACACACTGAAAAAGTTATGGAAAGACATTGGCACAAATCACCTAGGAAGACAAAGCATGGAAACCTCCATCATCAGTCAACTGGCCTCTTAGTGATGTAATCTTTGGTCATAGCAACCCATCATCTTCCTTATCAATATCATTCCTATCAGCACTGTGGAAAGCTCCAAAGGTATATGGATGTTCAAGTAGGATCAGCACCTCTGGTGTTAGGGTTGGCTGAGCCCGTTGCAGGGCTGTTCATCCACCTTTGGCATCCACTTGGTACCCTCACCTGTGACTCCAAAAAGCTATGGCATTCTTAATGTTTGTTCAGACATCAGATGCCAAGGTCATCCACTGCATCCTGATTTTAGTTTGCTGCTGAACTTTGATGACTCTGGTAGAGAGAATGAAGCTGACAACTTTGTGCAACTCTGCCTCACTAAGATTCAGTTCATGCACAAGATACCACTCTTTAATGTCATTGGACCTCTTAAAAATGATGAACAAAAAACAACTACTACCATCATAGATTTAGAACTAGAAGGGACTTCAGGATCCATTATCCTAATATAAAGATGAGGCAACTGAGGCCCAAAAAGGTTAAATGATTAATCCAAGTTCACACATGTTACAAATAGCCAAATCAAAAAAGATTTGAACCTCTAACTTCAAATCTACAAAGAATTCAGAGGACTCCTCTGAACTCAGGGTACTGTAACATTCATTTGACTACTTAATCACTAATGTCTGTGCATTGTTATACTATTCAAGTGTGTAACTAAAAAACCTCCACTGAATTTAATATGGTAAAACACGAACAAATAGTACATAGGATAATCAGATATAAAAGGGATAGTAATCTACATGAGGGAATGCCTCATGTATGCCAAGATCTTTATATGGTTCATAATTCTTTTTTTTGTTTGTTGGTTTGTTTGTTTTTGGTCTTTCTTCTCCAACTTTCAGTCCAATAATGGTTGGGAACCATGTTTTATCTTTTTCTCTGCCTTTCTACTGTAACCAGAACAGATCTGAATAATAGAGACAGCAAAATATAGTTGAAAGTCTCAGTATCCCTGGATTGAAATCCTCCCTCTGATATTTACTATGTGACCTTAGGCAAACCATTTAACCTGCCTGGCCTTTGAAGCTAGAAACTTTCAAATAACTACTTGTTGAATTAAGGAATAAGCATTTATTGTCCTGCTAAACTGTTTCAGCAGACTGGCTAAATGGAGTTAAAGGTAACCTACAGGTCTCAAACCCTTTTGAGATAGGGGGAATGTCTACCCCAAGCTTGTAAAGATTTCCTCCAGCAGAATGGATGAACGAGAACAATTTGTTCAGAGAGAAAAGAAGAAAGGAAGAAAGAAAGAACAAGAAAGAAAATAAGGAAGGAAAGAACGAACAACAACCCACACAGGAAAAAAATGAACAAAAGGACAAAGAACAGGAAAGAGGAAAATATCTTAACCTCAAAATTACTTTGCAATAGACTACATAGTTTCTAAGGTCATGAAGGGATACTTGTTCAAGAGGAGCCTACATATGGTATTAACTTTTAATTGTGTACAATGGGTTTTGTTTTGTTTTGTTTTGTTTGTTTCTACAAGAAAATATGGACCATAACTCAGGCCTATTGTCCTATATCAGAATATTCTGCCTACAGATGAAGCTCTTCCAAACCCCTCTTTGCCAATTGTTTTTTTTTTGAGGGTTTCCAATAACTACTTCTGGGTCCTCACTACTATAGATTATACAAAATTGATGGATATATCACTGAATTTCCTTTTCTAGAGACAAGGAAGCTGAGGAACAAATGACTTGTCTAAGGTTATCAATCTGATAAGAATCAAGATTGGTCTAGAACTCATGTTTCCCAACTCCCAACTTTTAAATCCATATCTCCTCAAGTCACCTAAGAAGTGAAATGAATAGAATGATGGGTTAGGATTCAGGAAGACCTGAATTCAAATTTTTCCCCAGATATTTGTCAGCTTTATGACCTCTAACTTCTTATTATCAATTTCCTTTTCTGTAAGTTGTACATAGTAATATCTCCAAATGTAGGTAGTAATAGCACTCACCTCACTAGATTGTTGTGAAGATAATACATGTAGAGTACTTGAAAAATTTTTGAGTGTCTTGAAAATGCTAGTTATTTTTATAGATATTATTATTTTTTTTGTTATTATTATCATCATTTTATCTTTATAATCTGAATGTAGCCCTTAGTCAAAATGCCTGATAAGGAACAATGCAAAAGTAATATGTATGTTGTTCTTGAAGAAATTACAGTAAAGGAACTTATGACAAATTTAATTAGTTAGAGCATGGGATTAATGATAACAAAGTCAAGGTTCAAATCCCATAGGCACTAGATACTTTCAGTGTGTACTAGGGTGGTAGACTATACCTTGAGTCCCCCAATTAGCCACTTTACAAGTGTCTGTTGTTCATCACTAGGGAAATGAAGCCAAACAAACTAAATAGTTCAACAACAAAGACAATGACAAAAATCCTGTGCCTGGAACTGAAAATTCATTCTAATTTTGTAACCTCCAGAGAGGGAGTATCACCGTGCTATATGAAGGAAAGTGTGCTATAAAAGTTAGCTTTGCTTTGTGACAGATAAAGCCATAGTCTGTAATGCACAATGCTAACAGCACAAAATACCCTTTGAAGAGATACCCTATTATTCACCAATTGGTAATGCAGATCTACTGTCAAGAGAATGGATATCCAAGGTTCATCTTCTCTTGCAAGCTCTACATATGAAAAAAAGATCTACAACTCTTCCTAACACAAGTAACTCTACTATAGCCTCTGTGGTAGTTCACAGTCACTGGGGTAATTTTTAGCTGAATGATTGAGACAAACATTTGGCTCAGAACAGAGAGAAGTAAGATGAGTCTGTAATTGGAATATTTTGTCTCATTTATTCTTGAAAATGTGCCATATTCCACTCCATCAGCTGTAGGTGATTGTTTTATAGAATTCAATACACCTGGCATTGTATCGTATTAAAATAAGCTATGGTTCTGAAAATTGAGGGATGCTACTTAAGGAAAGACAGGTAAGTCTAGCTGACTTCTCTTGTCTTTCCTTTCATCCCCTTCTCTTCTCCGACTCTGTTTTTTTTTTCTTTTCTATTCTTCTCTCCTACCCTCAGGACTTTATTTGGAAAGTCTCATTTAAAACCATAGGATATTGGCCCATTTTACCCAACTTTCAAGATAACCAATTCTGAATTCACTGGAGGAAAAGTCTAGAAGGAAGTCTAGTATTTGGGGAATTTATTTTCCAGCCAAGCTCATCTAGTCTCTTGTGTGGATACAGCACACACATTCCAGGCCTTTTCAACAAGGCATTGACAAACTGAAGGACTCCCTGTTCTCTTCAGCATTCTAGGAAATATACTTCTTAAGTGCCCAGTGCTGTGCTAGACATGCCTTCCAGAGGACACTGAAAGAGTAGAAGGGGTTGAGGGTAGGATTGGCCATGGACAGCTTTGTTTCAGAGAAAGGACTGACAGAGGGGATAGTTACTGTCCTTTCAATATATACACAGAGTTATGATTTAGCAGTCAATTGGGAACTCATCCCAACAATGAGTCATACATCATCAAAAGTCTACCCTGTGTCTCTAAGTTTCCATGTGGTCACCAGAAATGGGGTGGAGGAAAATCTCCCCAGGGTCAGATCCTTTAAAAATATAACTAAAACCAGAAGAAGTAAGTTATAGATAAATGGAAAGGTACCTTAGATCAAGGATTCTTAACCTTTTTTGTGTGATAGGCCCTTATGGGAGTTTGGTGAATTTCTCACTAGGACACATGCTAGAAGAATTCTTCACCATGCCCCAATAATCTCTTCATCCTGTAATCACTTAAGTCTGGTACATCTCAGACTTACTGTCTGCCTATGAGACCTGTCCTTCTGATCAGCCAGCTTTTTCTCATGTATCCACTTAAGGAGGTGCACAAGCCAGCCATCTCTTCATTTCCCAGCAGTCTGCATACCTCCAACCTTCTCCATCAGATCTTCTCCACTCATTCCCTCTCTACTTTTCAACTGTCTTCTATGTGTTGTTTTCCCCATTAGAATGTAAGCTTCTTCAGAACAAAGATGGCCTTTCTATTAGCTTGTCCAACAACACTTAGCACAGTGCTTGGCACATAGTAAGCGTTGTTAGCTAAGTCTTATTGACACTGGCTGGTGAAGCCTACATACTTTTTCTCATAATAATTTTTTTTTAAATCATAAGATAGAATACATAGACTCACAAAGGTAATAAATTATACAGAAGTAAAGATGAAGGTTTTTTTACCCCATCCCCTGAAATCATGGATCCCCTGAAATCTATCCATGGAATTTTGAGAGGTTTGTGGACTCCAAGTTAAGAACCCTTGGCTTAGAGGTAGGTTCTTTTTGGAGAGGCAAATAGAGGAATTAATGATTTTGATTTTCTCATGCCACCCTAGGCAAAGAAACTTCATTTCCAGGGACAGATGGTCAGCTAGTATTGAAGTGCTCATGACAAGTACTTGCAAAAAGACCACCATGAAGATAATTATAGCTTCTGAATATTTATCTATTGCAGAGAATGAAAAGGAAGAAAAATTCTACAAAAAACTCAATAATTACCTCTGACTGAAACCAACATATACTTTGATATTCAATGATGTCAGTGTTGGAATAGGTGAGGATAATGAAAACTATATTAGAAAATACTAGAAATAAGTAATAAAAAAGGCCAAAGACTTGTCTATTACTTTGAAGATCCACACCTACATATAATAAATACTTTTATCTCTAAAAAACAGGGAGTCACTAAGCATGAGGTGCAGCAAATATCTCACACACAAAAACAAAAGGTCTTTATTTTGACACCCTGGAAAATGATTCATTTCTAATGTAGGGGTCATTTCAAATCAGCTTCTTGTGTATAATCAGAATACTAACTTGTTAGAATAAAGATCACAATTAGTACAACTCCAGAAGAAAATAAAAATGAGAAAATGGTATGGCTCACAAACAGAACAACTCCATCTTGAGCTGTTTAAACAAGTTCTTGAAATGTAACATTTGGACAGAAGAAAGGGCACACTACATTTACTTAATGAAGAAGTTTAAATGAAAGAAAATCAATTGTTATAATAAATAGACCCCAAAATGCCTTAGTCAGGAAACTCTTGACTTATTTTTAAAGTGGTAGCTGAGGGCAATAACCATTTAGTATATCAACTCACTCACAACATATTTAAAAACTGAAGAGTCATCTCCTTTTATTATTTTTCCTTTCCCCAAGTTGTGTCCCCCTAGAAATTTCTTTTTATTTACTTTGTGTTTTGTCTACTTTAAACCCTTATCTTCCATCTTAGAATCATTATCATGTTTTGGTTCCAAGGAAGAAGAGTAGTAAGGGATAGGCAATGGGGGTTAAGTGACTTGCCCAGAATCTCACAGCTAGGAAGTGTCTCTGAGGCCAATTTGGAACTTAAGACCTCCCATTTCTAAACTGGCTCTCAATACACCTAGCCCTTAATCTACCTGCTCCCTACTTAGTGTATATTTTAAATTTACTTATGTATAATGACAATAGCTAAGAATAGCTAAGAATCTTCTCTGTGCCAGGCTCTGTGCTAAATGTTTTACAATCATTATCTCATTTGATCCTCACAAAAACCCTAGGTATTAAGTTCTATTATCCTAATTCTATGGTTAAAGAAATTGAGAGAATTGGAGATTTAGTGACTTTCCCAGGATCACACAGCTAGTAAGTATCTGAGGTAAAACTTGAACCCAGATCTTCCTAATTCCATTCATGCATTCTATCTACTGTGTCACCTAGCTGTCTCCTATATATGCTGTTTTCCTTGATTGAAAATAAGAATCTTGAAATAAAAAAATATTTCACTTTTGTCTTTGTTTTCTGGTGTCGACCACCATACCTGGCAAATAGGAAATTTTTTTTAGTTCTCTATGAAGAAATGATTATAAAGAATGATGGAAGATAATGATCAATATTACCATATAAAATAGAGAGAAATAGTGAAAAGTAAAACCAGTTTTTAAAAAAAGATTGTATAGGGAAATACTAAGAAAGGCATCCTCAGAGCATTTAAATGAAAAAAGGAAGAAAGATCACAGACCAAAGAAAATGGGAATGATTTAGACTATGACATCTCATCCCATACATGATTAGGAAGGAAATAGAAAATGACACTAGTCAAGTGAAAGAAAGGAACAGCAATAGAACCAAGTAGCAGAGCTGCTAGGTGACTCAGTGGATAGAGACTGAGACTTGGGTTCAAATTTGACTTCAGACACTTCTTGGCTATGTGACCCTGAATAAATCACTCAACTCCCATTACCTAGCCCTAACCTCTTTTCTGCCTTGGAACCAATACATAGCATTGATTCTAAAATGGAAAGTAAAGGTTAAAAAAAAAAAGAACTAGGGTGCACAGTGGGTAGAGCACTGGACCTAGGGCCAGGAAGAGGTCAGTACAAATCTGGCCTCAGCTTTGTGACCCTGGAAAAAATCACTTAACCTCTCTGTTTTCCTCAGTTCTCTCATCTGAAAAATGGGGATAATAATTTAACTTATCTGCCAGGGTCATTGAGAAGATAAAATGAAATGTTTTGGTGAAGCACTTTGTAAACCTGAAAGTGCTATAAGAGTGCTAGCTATTATCATCATTATTAGTGTTATTCCTACATGTACAAGAGAGAAATACCAGAAGCAAGATGACAGTGAGAGCACTGAAGTAGTGTCACAAGGTTTCAAAAGAAGGGTAAGATTCCAAAGATTAAAAAAAACCTCACTTTTATTAATGCAGAAAAAGATAATAAAGAAAATATCAACAATTTGTGACCTATATGTCTGCTTTCCCAGCTAGATAAAATTTTTATGAGATTCATTGCCACACATAAAATGAGAGCATCCTCCATGAAGGTATTAGGCTTTCATGAATGATATTCCATTGTAGACCTCATTTTTTCCATTAAACAATTGACTGAAAATGTAAAGAATACAAAGTTCTACTGCGTTAATTGCTTGTCGATTATAAAAATGCATTTGATTCAATAGAGCGAAATGTCATATTAAAGACTCTCTTCCAACAAAATGTGCCCTATTCTTCTATTTCACCCACTCAGAATTTTACTTACATTAAATTTATTTAAGATTCCTTGAAATACTCAATTATAGACATAATTTTTTTTGGCTCTCTGAACATTTAATAATTTTCATTGTTTAGTCATTTCAATTGTGTCCAACACTTTGTGACCCCATTTTGGATTTTCTTGGCAAAGATACTAAATGCCTTGCCATTTCCTTCTCAAGCTCATTTTACAGATGAGAAACTGAGGCAAACAAGGTTGTGACCTGCCCAGAGTCACACATCTAGTAAAACTCTGAAGGAAGATTTGAACTCAGGAAGATGAGTCTTCCTCAGTCTTGGCCCAGCACTCTATCCATTGTACCACCTGGGAAAGTCATCAAATAGAAAGGCATGCTCCCCAAAGGCTTTTTCCACTGTCATCGAGGATTTTCAGTGCAAAGTCCAAATCAAAGTGTGACTCCCTCTGGATTGGGGAAGTCTTCTAGAAGCCTACGTTTATAGAGGACTCTGTTGGTTGTATCAAATCCTGGAACATTGCAGAGATTGAAGAAGAGATCTCTAACTAGGTCTGTATCACAAATAAATATCTTTAAAGGGAAAAGGCCCTGTTTATACAAAAATACTTATAACTGCTCTTTTTTGTGGTGGCAAAGAATTAGAAATTGAGAGGATGTCCTTCAATTGAACACATTATGGCGTATGATTATAATGGAATCCTATTGTACCATAAGAAATGATGAAACTGACAATTGAAGAAAGAAACATGAAAAGATTTACACAAACTCATGCAAAGTGAAGTGAACAGGAAAACATTGTACATAGTAATAGTAATATTGTACAATGGTCGGCTATGAATGACTTTACCATTCCCAGCTATACAATAGTCTGAGACAAACTCCAAAGGACCCATAATGAAAAGTGTTATTCACCAGCTGAGAAAGGACTAAAGGAGTGTGAATGCAGATCAAAGCATACTAGTTTTTATTTTGTATTCTTCATGAGCTTTTGTGTGTGTGTGTGTGTGTGTGTGTGTGTGTGTGTGATATGTGTCCTCTTCTACCATGGGACAAATATGCAAATATGCATTGCATGATAGCACCGGCATTACTTATATCAAATTGCTTACCAGTTCCAAAAGGGAAGTGAGAGAAGGAGAGAATTTAGCTTTCAAAATGTGAGAAAACAATGTTAAAATTTGTTTCTATGTCTAGCTGGGGAAAATAAAATATTGCTAGATGCCAGGGATACAAAGACAACAATGAATACTTCCTGCCCACAGGGAGTTTATATTCTATTGGTTACACACAGGTAAGTAATACAGAAAATTCTAAAGAGATATGAGAAAGATCTGAGAACTGTGGAGATCTGTAGAGATCTATTATTAGGAGTTAGCACCTATTCTGAGCTTTGAAGGAATTTAGGAATTCTATGAGGAAAAAGAGAAGGGGAAGGACATACCAGACAGCTTTTGTAGAGATACTGAGGCAGGAGAAGGAATATTGTGCATAGGGACAGTAAGCTGATCATTTGACTAGCCTGACCATTGCACAAATGGTTTATTGTTCAGTCATTTCAGTTGCCATGGCCCCATTTGGGGTTGTCATGGTCCCATTTGGTATTTTCTTAGCAAAAATGCTAGAATGGTTTGTCATTTCCTTCTCCAGCTCATTTTACAGATGAGTCAGCTGGGGCAAAAGCTAAAAAGTATCTGAGGCCAGATTTGAACTCAGATCTTTCAGACTCTAGGCCTGGCATTTCATCTTCTATGCCACCTAGTTGCCCTGTGCAAATGGTAGGAGTAGTATAAAATAATACTGGATAGGCATATGAGAGCCAAATTTTGAAGGACTTTAAATATCAGGATAAGGTTTTGTTTTTTTTCTTAGTTTTTAGGGAGTCACAGAAGATTTATGAGCAATGATAGAGTCATGATCAAATAGTGATAGGATCAGTGGCATGAATAGATTTGGGTTCTCCAGTTTTTAAATCATTTCCATTCATGGAAAGTAAGGGGTTAAGAAATAGAAGAATCGTAGATACATAGCTAAATTCAGGGAATAAGACCACTGTCTCTTCTGCATGCCTAGCTAAATTTCTTTTACATGTAGATAGAGCCCAAACCAGAAAAGGGCTTTGACATCAATTTACATACATGTGTATCTGTGTTATGTGTACGTATATGTCTGTGTTGTGTGTTTGTGATTATATAGGCACAAAGAGCATTAGAGAAAGAGAGACAGAGATTGTATGGTTCACAGACTATATACTCTAGGAATTTATAGAAGGGGGAAAACGCTTTCTAGATTGGATTGTAAAATCCCATCACCTAAAGGAATTTCATTTAATATTTTGGGTAAATAAGGAGAAGACTCTGGGAAGACACCAGAGGAGCAGGCAGTCTCTGTCTCCATTATGATTATAGTTTCAGAGTGGTTTTCTTCAGCAACTTGAAAGGCTATTTCCATCTTCTCTCTCAAAGCTGGAAGCTGAGAAGGCTCTCATTTAGAGTCCCTAAAAGAGACTCATGCTTGAAGAGTCCCCAAAAAGGGAACTGGCAGAGAACTGAAGCTCTTTCATATCTTGCCAACTGTACCCCACCCCTCCAGCAGCACAGGACATTCATGTCCACTGATAAGGAGAGAATCCCATTCCAATAGGCTGTCCAATAACTCAGGAGTTACCTCTGTGTCTTCCTTGTTTTTTATTTGATTGATATTTTTATTATAAAGTTGCTGGACAAGGTTGTTTCTATTCTTACATATTCCAAGGAATCTTACATGATCTTGAAAATGGATGAGAGATAATTTATATTGGAAGCCCTATGCATGGAGACCTTTTGTTCTACTAAATCAAATGCTTTTTGGTAATCAATAAACAGTGCAATGGGATATCATTGTATTCTTTGTGAAATGGTAAAGATGCAATCCATTGTCGAATGTTATTTGCAAAAGCTTGCTTTTTCCCTAATATCCTCATCACTGATGCCCTCCATATATGAATATATGACCTTCAGAAAGATTTGGTATAGGAGGGAATTCATACAAACTCAATTGACTGGCCTCTATAACCTCAAGATGAGGTTAGGGTTGACAGATAAGTCTGACTATAGTAAATGCTCATTTTCAAAAAAAAAAAAGCAAAAAATTTTAACTAGAACTTAACTGTGTGAAGCAAAGATGTTTTTTCTTTTTCTTCAATCATTTGTTGAGAGAAATAAATCATAATAAAACAAGCTGAGATCTTGGACTCTTTCTTAAAAAACAAATGAACAAAAAACTCCCAAGTTAATTTTCTATACTCTCTTTGTTTGCATCTTTAGACCTGTAAAATGAGAACTGAGGTTTAGAATGATGATAAAGAATTACTGAAAGAAAAAAGCTCAATCACGAAGAAATCAACAAATACAAATGGACTGCTTACTGTGGGCCGAACTCTCAGCTAGGCTCCAGGAAAGAAGACATAGGATCTCTGCTCCCTATCCCCAAGGAATTTGTAATCTAAAACATTCACTTATACCTATTACACTCTTCAGGAGAAAAATGGAATCAAGTCAAGTAAGGCAAAACAAAAACTAGGCTTCCAACAAAAAGTTTTCAGGTTAAATCTCAGCTAATCATAAAATCCCATCAAACATGACTCCCAATCCTTTGAAAGCATTTCAATTAGTTCCACTTAAGTCTAGAGGTTTAGATAATCCCCAGCGGGAGGGAACCAAATAGTCATACAGTTAAGCTCAAAATGCTTACAGAGGAAGATTGAAAAGATCAGGAAAGAAAGAGAGAACTTTGTAGAATATTCACTTTGAAAAGGTGTTTTTTGTTTTGTTGTAATTATGTGCTTCAACTCCTTAGGACAAGAGAGATGAAATGCCTTGATTAGGTTCACACCACAGAGCTGGGGTTAGAACTTCTGACTCCATAGTCTCAGGCCTAACCTTTTTTTCTGTGGCACCACAATCTAGGTTAAAGGCGGGGGGGGGGGGGGGGGGGGGGGGGGGGGGGGGGAGAAAGAAGTGTCCCTTGATTGCTAATAATTGTAACCATGAAAGACACTGTGCCTGGATGCTAGGTAAAAAGGCAAACCAAAATATGTCTGTTCTCTTGAGAAGCTTATATTCTATTGGGAGGTATGAAGGGGGCCTATACCTTTAATACCATTAAGTAAATGAAAGATAATTTTAGGTAGGAAACAGCACCAAGAATTCTCTCCTCACCTAAACATCTGTGAAAAGCAATTATTGTTGCCAACTCTACCAATGCAATGTCTACTTTCCATTTTCCATTTTTATATATTATTTCTTTGATTTGGCTTCTCCCTCTGCCATTATAAATCCCCAAACCTCCATAAGACAGTTCTCCTTAATTAAGCATTTCATCTAGTGGTCAGCAATGTTATGATGAGTTTGTGTAGATAGAATTTGCTCCCCAGGACTCTCTTACCCAGCATCCCATTTGCATGCTTACGCTGAATGCCAACAGTGCATGGGCACGAAGGATAAAGTTTTAGTATTACCCCATCTCTCTCTCTTTTTCCCTGATCACAGTGGCTGAAGCTGGCTTGGAGCCAGGCAGGAGAATTTACTCATGTGATTTTATTTTTGTTAGATAATTAAGTCTTATACTTCTATTTCTTTTATTATTATCATTTCTTCTATTTCAAGTAATTATTAATAAACTTTATAAAATTAGGCTGGGGGAAGAGCTTGGCAGGGAAGTTTACTCACATGGTCATACCATACTAGAGTTTTGTATTTCTATTTTTTTCATTTCTTCTACTTCAAGTGATTACTAATAAATCTTATAAAATATAATACTTGGAGTTATTGGACATTAATTTAACTCATATAAGTTTCTGTTGTTCAGCCATTTCAGTTTTATCCTAATCTTCATGACCCCATTTGGGATTTTCTTGGCAAAAATACTAGAGTAGTTTACCAGTTCCTTCTCCAGCTTATTTTACAGATGAGGAAGCTGAGGCAAACAGGATTAGGTTAAGTTGCCCAGGGTTGCAAAGCTAGTAAGTGTCTGAGATTAGATTTGAAACCAGGTCTTCTGGACTCCAGGTCTGGTGTTTTTATCCACTATGCCGCCTAGTTATCATCTAAAGATTATAGGACCAAAGATTTAGAACTAGAAGGGATCTTAGAGGCCAATGAATCCAGCCTCCTCATGATACAGGCAAGGGAACTGATTCCAGAGATTTGCCTTCCTCAGGGTCACATTCTACTATAGCCCACTCTCCATATCTTCCATGGGAGAAAAATTGGAAGTAAAAACAAAATGCAATAGGTAGGTGAAGGGAAAGGAAAATATCCATGATAATACTCAGTACATTCAAGAGAGAATTTACTACTTTTATCATCTGGCCAAGATGCAGTTGTCCTCAACTCTTCCCTTGTTTTCTCCTTCTGGTTAGGTTCCCTGCAGAGGCTATTCCAGAAACAGAAATCAGAAGACTTGAGGGTCTGGAGTGAAATAGGGAGCCCATCTGCTTTTTACCAGTGTACCTCTTCTCCCATAATTTTCTCTAGGTTCAAGTCACTTCTCTCCTTTCTTCACCCCATAGAGTAAATATAAGCAGCTTTCCACAATGGCTCAAAGTTCTTTTCCCTTTTAACAAAAAATTGCTTAAGAGGAAAGCTTGAGCTATAAAAGAAAAACAGAAGCAAGAGGGCACTTATCTTGGAGTGCAGTTTTTCAAAGAGAAATGACATATTCCAACATGGACTGAGGCTTTGCACTTCCCAGTAATGGTTCCTGACACCTTATGCTGCAAAATATTGCTGAAAACTTGCCTACCTCTTTTCCCCCCCTCATGAACAAAGAAAACCTTTTAAAAAAAGGATCAAAAAGGTTTTTGATTTTTAAAAATGTATATACATATATATATATACACATATATATGGAGAGAGAGAGAGAGAAAGAGAGAGAGAGAGAGAGAGAGAGAGAGAGAGAGAGAGAGAGAGAGAGAGAGAGAGAGAGAGAGAGAGAGCACAAAACTGGGATTATTGTAGGATGGGGAAAGAGAGCTTGGATGGGAGGTAGCAACTGGCAACAACTAAAAGAAAAAGGGAGCTGGTTGTTCATTTTTAAAAGAGCTGTCACCTTTAATTATATTGCTTGGCTACTGCGGAATGCTACCCCAGACAGGGGAAAATCTTTGATGTGAAGTAACTGCCTCCTTCACCTTTTCTCAGACATACTAATGTGGGTACAGATGAAGGGTGAAAGCCTCATCAGGAAGCCAGGTGTCTCCCCTACTTCACACTCCTCTATTGGGCAAGAGAAGGGTTAATGAGGTTCTTTGAATTCTGGTTCTGCTCTCTCCATGGCACACAATTAATGATTCTACCCTCCATTTCCTTTCTCCATATAAAGAATTCTGTAGTGTTAGCAAGAATGAACAGTGCCTCAGAGGTTCCTGGTCAACTTGACTGGTGCCAACTGTCCTTTCCACCTAGAATTCAGAGTCTTCTAGTGTTGGAGCTGCAGGAGATCTCTGAGATCATCTAGTCTGACTGCTCCCCACTGCAAATGAGTAAGCTGAAGGATAGGAAAGTGAAGTTACTTCTCCAAGGTCACTTAGTTGAATGTTGCACAATAAAATGGAAAGAGAGCCTGATTATGAATCAGTCCCGGAGTTCATGTCCAGGAGGAATTCAGGCTTTGCTACATGCTGCCTCTGTGACCTTGAACAAGTCATTTAACTCCTCTAGGTCTCAGTTTCCTTAATCAACAAAATGGGAGAAAGGTTTAACTTTTAACCTAAACTATCTTTTTTTATCATTTTCTGTCCTAAATGTATTATTCTATGACAAGTGGCAAAACTGGGACTTGACACCAGGTCTTTTGCCTTTGAACCCAGTGCTTTTGCATGATACTTGCCTTCTTGCCTTCATAGGTTGTAAGGTCAGTCTGTATGCTATGTAAGATGTGTCTATCCTCATGTAATGTCTAAATGAATTGTCTGGCAGCTCTTTATGGGAGGCATTTATAAATATCTCTGGAATCTTGCCCCCAGACGACTGTGATTCCTACCATAAGGTGAGTTAGAAACAGCTGCCCACTTGGTTCATCTCTGAGAGAGAGTGGTACCAGACTAAAATGATATCTATCTGCTTCTACCCATCCCTGCACTACCCCCTCCTGAAACTGTTGATCTAGGAACACCTTTATTTTTAGGTTCAAAAGGCTGGTTTTTTTCAGCTGTCATCTGTTAAAAAGGAAGCGAATACCAATTTTACAATACCAACTAGACCATTTTTTACCAACTACTAGCTACACAAAAGACAATCACAAAAAAGTGAATAGCAAGTAAATCTATTGATGCCAGCAGCTAGCAAACAGAAATCAGGAAGTTTTAAAAATTAAAACTTACCAGAAAATAGATAAGAGCAAATGATCTCTCTCTCTCTTTTTTACATTTTCATGTATCTTTTTAAAAAATCTTTTTTATTTAGAATATTTTCCCATGGTTACATGATTCATGATTTCAACCTCCCCTCCACCCCCACTCTTTCTTCCCCTCTCCTGAAGCTGACAAGCAGTTCTACTGGGTTATACATGCATATGTATATGTATATTCAAAACCTATTTCCATGTTGTTCATATTTGCAGCAGAGTGATCTTTTAACATCAAAACCCTAATCATATCTGTATCAAACTACATGATATATATATGCACATTTATATTATATGCATATAGTATATATGTTTTTCTTCTGCATTTCTATTTCCACAGTTCTTTCTCTGGATGTGGATAGCATTCTTTTTCATAAGTTCCTCTAGATGGACCTAGGTCATTGCTTTGCTGCTAGTAGAGAAGTCCATTACAATCAATTGTACCACAGTGTATCAGTCTCTGTGTACAATGTTCTCCTGGTTCTGCTCCTTTAACTCTGCATCAATTCTTAGAGGTCTTTCCAGTTCACATGAAATTCCTCCAGTTCATTATTCCTTTTAGCACAATAATATTCCATCACTCTCATATACTACAATTTGTTCAGTCATTCCCCAATTGAAGGGCACCCCCTCATTTTTCAATTTTTTGCTTCCACAGAGTAGCTATAAATATTATTATACATTTTTTTCCTTATTATCTCTGTGGGGTACAAAACCAGCAGTGGTATGACTAGGTCAAAGGGTAGGCATTCTTTTAAAGTCCTTTGGGCATAGTTCCAAATTGCCTTCCAGAATGGTTGTACCAATTCACAACTTCACCAACAGTGTATTAGTGTCCCAATTTTGCCACATCCCCTCCAACACTTTCCTTTGCTCTCTATATTGGCCAGTCTGCTAGGTATAAGGTGGTACCTCAGAGTTGTTTTAATTTAAATTTCTCTAATCAGGAGGGATTTTGGATACTTTTTCCATGTGCTTATGGATAGTTTTGATTTCATTGTGTGAAAACTGCCCAAATAATCTCTTTAGATGGAAACATGATGAGATCGTTGTTCAACCAAGAGACATCCCACTTTCACCTAAGAAAAAATACCTGTCTCTGACAAGGCAAGCTAGAAATCAGGGACATGTAGTAAAGGAGCTAACACCTCAACTTGTTAGCCACTCCCAAAGCATTTTTTTACTTTCTCTCCTCACTGATGTTGGTCTCTAAGAGAGTCTTAGAATCATCATGCTTTCTTTCTATTGAGGAAGAAATAGAGAATATCTCTTTTCCCTACTAATACCAACTCCACTCCTCAAACTAGCAGTCAGTGTTGTCATCATTCTCTCCACCAATTAGGAGCACCTTTCCTTTCAGTCTAAACTGGAAACTTGGGTTACAAGATGAAAGGATCATTAATGTAGAGGTAGAAGAAACCTCTAGTTCATCTACATCTACCCCTTGTGAATTTTAGATTTATTCCACCCTACTTTTTCTTTAGAATTCTAGCAACCAAGAATGTATACATCTCCACTTAAGGATTAACTGTAGGGAATGATGGCCTATGACTGGCACGTGCTAGCAAGTGACAAATCAGAAACAACTGACTGACCCCCTGGGCTATCCTAATCCAAGCTTAAGTTACCATTGGTACATGTGAGACACAGGAAGTGATGTAAAGAACTTCCTATATAATTTACATCACTTCCTGTGAGCTCTCTCTGAGTGGTGTTGGGAGCTCTGGGCAGTGTTTTGGTTGTGCTTGCAGTGTTTGGCTCTGTAGCAAAGTTTAGGTGAGGCGTCTTCCCTGAGCGACCTTGGTGAGTGGTCAGACTGATTCCTCCTTTCCTTGACCTCCTGAAAAGCACTCTCCTCTTAGGAGGCCCCTCATCTCAAAGGAGGCCTTGTGGCTGGAAGCCAAGAAAGATTTAATTGTCTGAGAAGGACCCTTGGCTGAGGCCTCTGAACTCCCTTTGATTTATTCCAGGCCAGAGAAAAACTCCTACCCTTACCTTCTTCTCCCTCTTAATTTCTTCCTTCTATTGTAATTAAACCACCATAAAAATCCCAAACTGACTTGAGCATTTCATTGGGATTGAATTTTAATCCCTGGTGACCACTAATATAATGTAATCAGTCAACAACCCTAATTTTACCCTTAACACCCTTCATTTTTCATGTGAGCAAACTGAAGCCTAAAGAGGATAAGTGACTTGCCTAATGTTACCCATATTTACCAGGTGTGGTGGTATACATCTGTAGTCCCTGATGCTAGAGAAACCAAGCTTGGTGAATTTCTTGAACTCAGGAGTTCTGAGTTACAGTAGAACTAAAGCTAATTGCTTGTTTTCATCAAGTTCAACATTAATATGATGTGGCCCCAGAATCAGAGGGAGCAGCCTGCCTAAGGAGAGGTGAAATAGTCCAGAAAAGAAAAACAGAGCAGGAACATAAAGCTTTCCTTGCCAATCAGTGGCATTGGAACTGGGGCTACAGAACTTCCCAGCCTCAGTAAGGTAAGGACACCCAGTCTCAAAACAACACCAATAACAATATTAAAAAGTCACACATTTTAAGTGGCAGCACTAATATTTGAACTCAGGTCCTATGACTCCTGCACTAGCCCTCTTTCCACTTCAGCATGTTGTTTCCTTTCCCAGCAATATTTATGTGAATTATTATTATGAATATTGTTGCAGGAGAGAACAGGGAGGGAGGGATGACTAGAAAAATATGAGATGGAAAAGGAAACTAACCATTTTTTAAAACTACCAATTAAAAATGTATCTGGTTTGCTTTTTGACTGAAAGAATGTTACTTTCATCTGCCTCCATTCAAAAGCAAGCCTTGGTTGTTGGAAGTACTAGCTTCTGCTGTAATAACGGAGTGAATTGATTACACCAGATTTTGATAAAGTGTAATTGTGTGAAGGTTAAAAAAAAAAAGACATGTCAGCAAGTTTGGAATTAGAGCTCAGGCAATTCTGCTAGCTAGAGGGGCAATCCCAGCGGCCTGTACAATTATTAAAATGCATTCTTATTGGGAAAGAAAGAGGCTTGAGTTGAGCTCGTCAGCTTAAAGGGCTTCTATGGAAATGTGTCAGAAATGGAGAGACTGAAAAGTTCACCCCGCCATGCTATTTACGACATTGTGTTTCACAAGTCACAGTTCAAATCCAGTTGTCTAAAGCTGATGCAATTCAATAGAGTGAGACTACTCCAGCAGTTGTGGCTATTCGACCTCATTATTCTTCTCCAGCAAAGCGGGTATGCCAGGTTTTGAAACTTTTGAACTGTGTCCTCAACACTCAGAATTCAATTTCCCAGGCTTCTTCTCAGTAAAAATAGGGGCATTCTCAAAGTGCTACATATTACCAAGGCAAGATGATTTTTCCCCTTTTTCCTTTTTTTTTATTTGTAAGAAATGAATCGCTTTTTAACTAGAATGCAGAGTTTAACCTTTAGTAGTTAAAGCTACCTAAGACTTGCAAGAATATCTCATTTCTAATATTCTTACTGGTGACTCAGTGTTTACCTCCAATTCCCAGAAGGTAGGAGATGGCTTTGAGTTAAATTTCCTTGGGTTTCTGATTTGGCTGGCTCTGCCTGATTTCCACAGTGAGGAGCCTTTCATACTATTATTGATTCTCTCTCTCTCTCTCTCTCTCTCTCTCTGTGTCTCTCTGTGTGTGTGTGTGTGTCTCTCTCTCTGTCTCTGTCTCTCTGTGTCTCTCTCTCTCTGTGTCTCTCTGTGTCTCTCTGTGTCTCTGTCTCTCTCTCTCTCTCTCTCTCTCTCTCTCTCTCTCTCTCTCTCTCTGTCTTTCTGATTGTCTCTCTCCAAACTAGAAATGCACCAGGCCCACTCATAGGGAACTAGACCATGGAATGAAGGACAACAAAAATTAGGTTGCAGCCAAGTGGTTGATGCTAAAGAGAGAACATGCGTAACAAAATAGCTCATCACATGAAGATGCTTCATGAGTATAAGCATAAAGTACATGATATAAAAACTTGTGAAGGGTTAAATGGGAAATTCTTAAGATCTGTTTGCTTTTTGATCATTTTGTCTCTGTACATCTTTGCAGTTTGCATTCAGAAAATAAAACTTACTGAATTATTTTTTTAATCCCATACATACCCATTGTTCTTCCAGAATATCACCCCTGTGATTGGTTATGTTTGTCTATCTGATCAAAGGGTCTTGAGTTCTATCCAAAAAAGGTTTTTCTGGTTAATATATTCTATTTGAATTAGAGAAGAAAGCAGAAATAGTAATAAACCATCTCTACTAAAATTAAATTATCAACCCTAAATCTCCTATATTTGTTTTCCCCCAAATAAACAAGCTTTTATTCTATCTCTTTGCCACTTCCTTCACCTAAATTAAAAAGATGAAAAGAAAACTAAAATCTTTTAAACAAATATACAGGGGGCAGCTGGGTAGCTCAGTGGATTGAGAGCCAGGCTTAGAGACGGGAGGTCCTAGGTTCAAATCTGGCCTCAGACATTTCCCAGCTGTGTGACCCTGGACAAGTCACTTGACCCCCATTGCCTAGCCCTTACTGCTCTTGGATTGGAGCCAATACTCCAAGATGGAAGGTAAGGGTTTTTAAATAAATAAATAAACAAAAAAACAAATATACATGGTCAACTAAAATGAATTTCTATATCAGTCATGCCAAAAATGTCTTTTTTCTCATTCTATATATAAAATCCATCTTCTCTCTGTCCAGAAGAGGGTACTATGCTTTATCATCAGTATTCTGGAATGCTGATTAGTCAGTGTTTTGATTAGAGTTCTTAAGTCTTTCAAAATTGTTTGTCTTTACAATTATTCTAATTATGTGAATGGTTCTCCTGGTTCTGTTCACTCTACATCAATTCATGCAAATTTTCTGAGATATCTCTGAAATAGTCTCCTTCACTTCTTCCTTTTCAGTATCATTTATCTTCAAGCATTGTTATACTTAGGATACAAGATACATACAAGGATAAAAAGTAGCCCAAATTGCTACAAGTACTCAGCAGATGTTGTGGCCTCCAGAGGTGAACCCTCTGGAAAGAGACGAGAATACTCGTCGAGAATAGAAGCAGAAACGTTGCAACAAGGACCTGACACAGTACAAGGAGTTAGTTGGTGAAGAGTTTTTAGACCCAGATTTTGAAGGAGGTGAAATATATAGTATGGCACATATACAGTATGCCAGAACATTTCCACATCTAGGCCGTGTTGTCTCCTTGTCCTTAGTAATATCAGGGATATTTTGTGACCCCCCCAGACCATTTAATTATACCCCCATATGGTCAAATGCTGGGAAAATGACTCCATTTTGTCACTATCTTCAACAAACATTAATCAATTAGTAAATATCTATCAGTAATCATAACAGTATATCTACTATGTGTTGGGTCATTTGTTAGGTACTGGAAACCCAAATACAAAGAGTGACTGAATATCTGATCCCAAGGAACTTACGTTCTAATGGGGAAAATGATAATAATACACACATTCACACATATAGACAAGCATATATGTCTAGGTGTGTGTACATATATGTATATGTATGTGTTTGCTATATTATATGTTATATTATTGCTCAATTATATTATATTACATATAATCGATATATATTCAGGATGAATATTACCCATAGTGTAAATAGAAAAATACAAAGATTAAAACACAAATAAAACATAAAATACTAGATACTTTGGGAGGAAAAGTGCTAGAAGTTGGTAGGGGAAGATATCGAGAAAGGTTTCAGGCAAAAGGTAGTGACTGAGCTACGTCCTAAAAAAAGGCAAGGGCATGAGGTAGAAGTTGATAGAAGAAGGGATATTTTGTGCCAGCTCAGTCTGGCACAAAAGAGATCATGAGGTTTTCAGTATGAACATTTACATCTTAAATATTACCACAAGCTACAGACCAGGACTTGATTTATGATTTTGTTGATTATCTAGACTTAAGAGAATGATGGAGAAAATATTAATGATACAGATTAAACTTGAAACTGGGTCACACATATATTTCTTTTATCTTTTTCCCCTGAGATCCAGTTATAAACATTTAGCAGCACTTCTTGGCAGGAGTACATTCTAAACATGGGAGACAGAGTCATGGAAAGGGATATGGAGTGTTGGGTGAGCTTATGACTATTTTGATGCAATATGGATACACAGACTCATGGGAATGAAATTATTATTCTTCCAAAGAGAATTCCTGCTCTAAGGCCCAAGCATCTTGGGAAATGGATTCCCTTCCTGACCTTGGCCATGCTTGCTACAAGAGTAGAGTAGAAAAGTAGTGAAAAAATAATAAAGGTCCAGTTGAGAGTATGTGCTGAGAATTATAGTGAAATCAGTTCAATTGCATGATATTTTCCCCAGTGATGTTCAGTAAATGTGGAACAAAGTTGGAGTCTGAGTGGTGGCAATTACCCAGGGATGAGGATTCATAGGTAAGATACAAGAAGAGGATGGGACACAAGAGATTCTAGCAGAGAAACCTTAGAAAAAGGGAAGTGGTAAAGCACTGAGCTCAGTCTAGGTGTGAAAGCAAATGAACCAGAATTTGGAGAGGTTGACTGAGAGAAGTGATATGGAATAAAGGAAATGAAAGTCACTATAAAGGAAAGATGTTGGAGAGGCAGTGAATTGAGAGCCAGGCATAGAAATAGGAGGTCTAGGTTCAAATCTCACTTCAGATAATGAACTTGTACCTGCCTCTGTCATAAAGGTCCATGAAGGGGTCAGCTGGGTAGCTCAGTGGACTGAGAGCCAGGCCTAGAGATGGGAGGTCCTAGGTTCAAATCTGGCCTCAGACATTTCCCAGCTCTGTGACCCTGGGCAAGTCACTTGACCCCCATTGCCTAGCTTTACCACTCCTCTGCCTTGGAACCAATGCATAATATTGATTCTAAGATAGAGGCATGGTTGGTTTTTTGTTTGTTTTTTTAATGAGGAATTTTTTCCAAATTACATGTCAATATAATTTTTCAGTATTTGTTTTCTGATATTTTGCAATCCATGTTCTCTTTCTCTCTCCTGTACTCCTTCTCCTTCCCCAAATAAAATATAGGTTGTACATATATTATCATATAATACAAATTCCCATGTTTGTTATGTCATTAAATGCACAGAAGAAATGAGGTAAAGAATGGCATGTTTTAGTTTCTATTCAGACTCCTTCTGTTCCTTCTATGGTGGTGGATATCCTTTTTTTTATATCATGAGTTTCTTGGAGTTGTCCTGGGAGAATAGTTTCGAAGTTTCAGATCTTAGAGACAGTACAATTCAGAAGAGGTAAGGACAAAGGTAATGGCTTATATAGGGGCAGGTGGGTGGCACAATGGATAGAGCACTGGGATTGCAATTAGGAAGACTAATCTTCATGAGTTCAAATCCAGCTTCAAACACTTAATAGCTATGTGACTCTGGACAAGTCACTTAACACTGTTTGCCTCAGTTGTCTCATCTGAAAGATGAGTTGGAGAAGGAAATAGCAAAACCCCAGTTTCTTTACCAAGAAAACCCCCAAATGGGGTCATGAAGAGTCTGACATAACTGAATCAAATGAATGGCAACAATGGCTTATATATAGGTACATTGATGAAGAAAGAAGATGTGGACAAGTGGAGATGGAGTTGAAGGAGTCAACAAAATTATAAGGTTCAGTAGGTTAAGAGACTATCAGAACAAATATCAAAGGCCTAGGGGATATTCTCATTCTGAAAACCTCTCTTTTGCTCTCTCATCTTGGATTAAATAAATAAATAAATAAATAAATAAATAAATAAAAGGACCTTTCATAAGTCTATGATTCTGCAGTTGCCAAGAGAATGTAGAGTGAGTGATCTGGGTAATGAAGACTTTTGAAGAGTTGAAGACAATAGTTGATATAAAAAGGAATGAGAAAAGATATTAACATTAATAACAAGGACTTTGAAAGAGAAAGATAATTAATTCACACATTTATTAAATGCCTATTAGATATTAGATCTTGTTATTTAGTCATTTCAGTCATGTCTGACTCTTTGTACCTGTTTGAGGTTTTCTTGGCAAAGATATTAGAGTCATTTGCCATTTCTTTTTTCCAGCTTATTTAAAAAATAAGAAAACGAAGGCAAACAGGGTTAAATAACTTGCCCAGGGTGACACAACTAGTAAGTGTCTGAGGATGGATTTGAACTCAGGAAGTGAGTCTTCCTGACTCCACACCCAGCACTCTATCCACTGAACTGCCTATCTGTTCATTCTTTGCAGGATTCTGTACTAAAATTCCATGACATTTGGGAAAAGCTAAGCTTCTGTGAAAATGGGGAAGTAGAAAAAATGTTATTTTTTTTCATAATACTAACGCTGAAAAGGAGTTTATTGTCAATAGAGGGAGGTTCCCAAGTTCAGTAGTCAAGGCAAAAGATGAACTGAGATAACTGAAGAAGGAATAGAAAGAGGAGAGTCCAGGAGGAGGTAGGATGGACATGCCATTTGAACCTAACCTGTTGAGACTAGATGAATAGTCCTGGGGAGCCAATATATCAGGCAGTAGATTGTCTGGCAATTACTCTTGACTGAAAGGAATATATGGAGGATTTACAGTGAATTTGACCTAGGGTGGGACATAGACTTTGGAACCTGAATGTTTTGGTATGTTTCTCCTCCAGGTTCTGGGCTCTTATCTCTAAACTTTCTGGCTTCAGGAATGGGAACAATTTATCAAAATATGATTGGCAAAAAGAAGAAGCAAAAGTAGTGAGAGATAGCAAATTATTAGTCTAAGAGAAATGTTGAAATTAGGAGTCACCAGTGGGAGTGGGGTCATATTAGAAAGAAAGGACCCTCAAGGTCCAGCCATCACGAGTCCTTTTGACTAACTTGTGGAAGGCCAGAAAAATGGCTTATGCTCTCATTCCATGTACCAGGGCTCCTACCTTATCCAACAGACAGCAATGGGTCATTTTTCCCCCTTCATTTTCCTAGGCCTTTGTTTCAGTGTTTAAATCCCATTTCCCACATCTTGGTGGCATATTTATGAATATGCGTATTTGTACAAAATTTGTATCACCTGGTATTCCAGGGTTATATTTGTTGTTGTTTAGTGGTATGTGAGAATCTGAAGGGTTATATAAAACATTCCCACTAATATGTGTGCTCCTTTGAGACCCAGAAATTAGATTTTTTTTAAATCCTTACCTTCCGTCTTAGAATCAATACTATGTATTGGTTCCAGAAGAGTGGTAAGGGCTAGGCAATGGGGGGTTAAGTGACTTGCCCAAGGTCACATAGCTGGGAAGTCTGTGGCCAGATTTGAACCTAGGACCTCCCGTCTCTAGGCCTGGCTCTCAATCCACTGAGCTACCCAGTTGCCCAAAATTTATTTTAAAATAATGAAATGTTTAATCCAAGTCAGTGTTAGCAAGAACTCAAGAATACAAAAGCGTTGGGTATATGTTTTCCTTCCTTTTTTATTGTGGTCATTCAGTCATGTCCAACTCTTCATGGTCCTGTGGACCACAGCCCACCAAATATTGGAGTATTTTGACATTTCCTTCTCCAATGGATAAAGGCAGACAGAGATTAAATGGCTTGCCCAGGATCACACAATTGGTAAGAATTTAAGCTGACTTTAAACTAAGGATTTCCTGACTCTAGGTCCACTGAGCCTCATAAGTGCCTTCTATTTTTGTTTTAGCTCCAGATATAAATGATTTTCAGATTTCATAATGTTAGCATCATGACATTCAATCGTTTTAGACATGGCTGACTCTTCCTGATCCCATTTGGGGTTTTCTCTGCAAAGACACTGGAGTGGTTTGCCATTTCCTTCTCTAATTCATTTTATAGATAAGGAAACTGAGGCAAACAGGGTTAAGTGTCTTGCCAAGGGTCACATAGCTATCATAAAAACTACAGTCTAGTCAAGCTGACCTTATTTTTCTTCATATGTAGCATTCCATCTCCTCCTCTGTGCTTCTGTATAGATTCAATATGCATACTAAGACCAAGCTCTGTCATCACCTGCACCTCTGAAAATCTCTAGTTTTCCTTCAAGGATCAACTCAAACCTTTCCCAATATCCACAATTACTAGTGCCTCCCATTCCTTACCCAGATCAACTCATAGGTATTTTGGATATGTATCTCTGTATACAAGTTTTTCTACATACATTTTCCCCAACTAGACTATAAACTCCTTGAGGTCAAAGACTGATTCCTTCTTGTCTTTGTATTCCCAGTGCCTTGGATAATGTCTTCTATCTAATAGGTTATTAATAGATAATAGGTTGATTGCCAATGTCCCTTCCTACACTGTGTGGCCAAAAAGTCCAAGGTCTAACTCACCAGAACCCAAAAAAGGATAGCTCCACTCAATGTTGGTAGTTATTATGTAGTCATATCCAACTCTTCCTGACCCCATTTGGGGTTTTCTTGGCAAAGATACTGGAATAGTTTGTCATTTTTTTTCTCTAGATCATTTTGTAGATGAGGAACTCAGGCAAATAGGGTTACATGCCTTGCCCAGGGTCACACAGCTAATAAGTGTCTGAGGCCAGATTTGAACTCATGAAAATGAGTCTTCTTGATCCCAAGCCCAGTACTCTAGGCACCATGCCACCAAGCTGTGAAGAAATTTGGCAATTATTCTTGGTTCAAGAAAGAGAAGTAGAGTACCTGAATTGGAATTAGATAAGGACTAAAAAACATATCACCAAGCCAAAGGCAAGACCAGAGGCCATTGAAGATGACAAGCTGAAAAAGTCATCTGAACAGAGGGTTCACCTAGTCATCAAAGGCAAGGCGAAAGAGGTTTATGGATGTTGACTAGGAAAAAACACAGAACTATTAAATAGTCAGAAAAATAACTCTTCAATTAAGGAAAGAGGTACAGTACTGAGTTAGGCCTCTACACAGAGCTGAGTGCCACACACCTAAGCAGAGTCTGTGGATTGAACTCTGGATGCTCTGGTCACTGATCCCTGGGAAAGCCAACCACACTGGATTGGACAGTTCCAAGGAACAAAAGAATCTGGGGGACCTATATACCATTTGGGGGATCCAGGGGCAGGGAAAGATGATTGACATTACCGTTGCTACAAAGAAAGTGGGAGTGTTCAAACTATACCTGGGAGGTTGCTCTCCAGTGCCTCAGTTCTGGGGTTTATATATTCAATGAAGACTTGACTCTGACTCTGGGGCAAGGGGTGGAGGAGGAGTTTTCCCTGAAGGCATGGGGGGTGGTTCTCATGATTTGGATCAATGGGACAATCAAAGGAGGATAATCCTCTCAGGGTCAGATGTTTTGGGTTGGGAGTCAGAGGGTGTAAGGGAGCAAAAGAATTTTTTCCTGATAATAGTTTGCCTGAGTTTCTGGGGGTACAATGCCCATGACACTATTAGTCATCATGGGGGAAAAACATTACATTTTGGCTTAGTCCTGGGATTTCCTCAAAAACAATAATACTGAAGAGAAAACCCACTGAGTCATCACCCTCTATAATAATAACTAAGTCGTATAATGGACAGGGAACTAGTCAAATCCAACTTCAGGCACAGAGTAGTTATAAGACTCTTGGCAGGTCACTTTTAACCACTCTGTTTCTGAGCTTCCTTATCTGTAAAAGGAGAAAGTTGAACTTGATGGTTCTAAGATCCTTTTGGGCTCCAAATCTATAATTCTATGATCCTTGTCTAACCTATTTCCTGGGCCTGATAACCAAGTCATTATCTGCTAATGAAGAAATGTAGTCCCAAAGAGTGACTGGGAAACTTTTGATTTCTCTTAAGAATTATTCAGATTTTCTTAAGAAATTGGTCTAATAAAAATTATCATCAACAACATTACTTAGAGCTATGAATTTCATTCAGTGTTTGCTCTTTTCTTCCTTAGGACAATGATGCTAACAGTAGCTGCTGCTATTCCTTTCACTTGGATGTTTCTCTATTTTCCTCTTCATTAATGAAGTGAAAAGTTTTGTGGGACTACTTCTAGGGATATTTCCTGGCTCCTTGATTCTCTGCTTTATTGAACTATTTTGCTTCATAGGCTTATCTTTCAGCAATACTTACCATTATCCTGTGTTCTTGATTTCTTCTTGCCCTTCTTGAGAGGATCAAAGATTTAAACGTAGAAGGGCACTTACAAGCCAAAGAATCCCACCCCCCTCATTTTATAGGTAAAGAAACTGAGGTTCTGAGAGGTAAGGTTAGGTGCTGAGGTTCATACAGTTTGTGTCTCAGACAGGATTTGAATTTTAGTCTTCTTGTCTGGAGTCCTGTGTCATGCTCCCCAAAACATTGGTTTCAGAAATAAGCAAATGATTCATCTTTGTTTCATCAGTTTTCTTTTAACTATTAAAAATATAAAAACACATGTAACCAAAGGTAATAAATCAAAGGGGAAAAAACATCAAAATCATTAGAACTAGCTATCCACTGATAGAACTGGTGATGGCATTCTGCAAATATACACAGGATCTAGGTTCTCCAGAGAGCCATTTTAACTCCGATCCTGCCTCATTCTTGCTCTTGGATTTTCTTTTCCTCTTGGCTTCCTTCCTGTTTACCCAATCAACCTTTTTTTGACTTTGTTCTGGTATTTGTATGATATCGATGTTCAGATGGTTTCTTTAAATTGTCATCCTACTTGGGTGGTTTAGCCATTTTAGAACCCCATCTTGCTTCTGAGAATACATTGTGAATTTAAAATATTTTAATTGACAAGAAGAATGTGAGATATACAACAGTTTCTAGTCAGCCATCTCTGAATGTAGTAGCTAGCAAGTTTTATTTCTTTGTTAGCATTACTTCCCATATCTGTCATACATAACTCCAAGACTATGCATTCTGGGATGGAAATGCATATTTTCTCTTTAGTAATTACCCACTATGGTAAGTGCCTCCCAACTCCTCATATCAACCTTCCTAAAAGGGGAAAAAAAAACCTTGTTGAAGGGGAGAATGTAGGCATATATTACAGATGGCACAGGGAAGGAAATAGTTACCGGGACTACAAATTGCCGAAAATGACATGTGCCGAAGGCTACTTTGGGATATTAGCTATGAATTTTGCTAGCTCAGTAATGTTTTAGCAGTTATGCACCACTTGGAGGGTTTTGTGTTTATTTCTCTTCAAAGAGACGTTGAGTCTTGCAGCATACAAAGCAATATCTAAGGGCGGCTGGATTTGCTTAGATTTGGAAGTGAGCTGAGAGAGCATTTTATATCTGCTTTTGAATTCACAGTCTGAGAAGAGGGTGGTGATTATTTCCAGAAACTCTGAAAGTCATATTCTAGAATAAGAGAGACTAAAGCATGTGCATGTGAAAAGGAAAGAAATGGATGTAGAGTCAGAAACAGAGAGAAGAGAAAAAGAGAGGGAGGGAAAAGGAGAGGGGGGAAGAGAGAGAGAGAGAATAAGTGAGAGAAGAGATACAGAGACACAGAGAGAGATACAGAGACAGAGAGAGTTTGAGGGGGAAAGGGGAAAAGTGGAGTAAGACAGAAGGAGAGAGTTTGAGCTGGAAAAAGGAAGAGTGGAGAAAGAGAGAGACAGACAGAGACAGACAGACAGACAGACAGAGACAGAGGCAGAAAGAGAGAGTTTGAAGGGAAAGGGGGAAGAGTGGAGAAAAAGAGAACAGAGAAAGGAAAAGAGAGAGATAGGAAAGAGGAAAGTAGAGAAAAAAAGAAAGGAAAAAGGAAAAGAGAGAAACAGAAAATGGAAAGGAAGAATAGAAGACAGAGGAGAGTAAGAAAGAAAGAGACAAGGGAAAAACAGAAAGAATTGATACATAGAGACCAAGAGTAAATTTCCCAAAGTTATGTCCTGGGAAGCCACATACCCCCTTATTATTTGTTCCCATTCCAGGGTAATAACCTCTACACTTCCCTGTTACTTTTGCAGGTAAGAGTTAGGAAAGGAAACATTATAAATCTAAGATCTAAAAATTACAATTTTCCAGGAGATATTATTTATTAGGTCTGGATAAACCTATTAAAATTTGAAAAGACAGTGGTTTTCTTATTCTGCATATACATGACAGAGGCACCCCATATATCCAAATTGAAAGGAACCTAATGTTTATAAAATCTACTGATCTTTCCCTGGATCCCTAATTGTACCTGGCTAGCTTGTGGACACCATTCACACTTAGATCTCTGAGATCCTCTTTAGTTAATAGCAAAGAGGTCAGTCATTAGGATGCTTTTACCCAGAGCCAAACAACCTGTTTGATCATACCTTTGGCTAAATTGTCTATCAGTGTTTTCTTGGGGGAACTTCATTCCCTGATAGCTCAACACTATGGGATTCAAAAATCTAGGCATGTGTCCTATCAAAAAGCACAGGAAGAGATGGCTTGTTACTTGCTCACCAGTCCACCCGCCCAGTTTTTTTTTTTTAAGTTGCCTCTAATCCTCAGTAGTAATTACTAGGAAGGGGTAAGGGTAGATTCTATGGAGCATTTACCCTCTCTGCAGCTAAGGGCCTAATTATAAAAATTAAAATCATAAATTTCACTGAGCTCTCTTCAGTGGGAGGAATGAACCCAAACCACAGCGATTGCTGCCAGGATATTGGGATTCCACATGCTGGGAATAATGCAAACCACATTCAAACAATAAAGAGACAATGTGAGAACAAAGCTGCATCTGGCCAAAAGCAAAGTCAACCAAATGAGTTTATTCTCTAGAGGCCAAAGTCCGGACCATAGGGATAAGAATGTTTAAAGCAGGAGCCTGATGGAGCCCAAGTTCTATGGAAAATGTTTACAGTATTCCAGCTAACTGCACCATCTTAAGAAAAGAAACCTTGTTTTGATTGAATGAGATGATGGCATACATACACTTTGCTAACATAGAAGTACCATGTGAATGTCAGCAATGATGTATGATGGTGACAGTGATGTCTGAGCACATGGTAGGGCAAGAATTTTTAACCTGGGCCAATTTAATTATATATTTCAAGAGATTTAAAGAGAGATTTCAAGGGATCCATGAACTTGGCCCAGAAAAAAGAACATCCTTCTTTTCACTAACCTCTAACTGAAATTTAGCATTTCCTTTAATTATGTAAGAACATTATCCTGAGAGAAGGTCCATAGGCTTCACCAGACTGCCAAAGGAGTCCGTGACCCAAAAAAGGTGAAGAATCCCTGTCTCAGACTCTGAGTGATCTGACAGCTAACACTAAATGCTTCTAATTATACCCAGACACAGTCCAAAACTCCTCCAAAGGCAAGCCGCCATATTAAATGGATAACCTTGCTATGACTCCAGCTGACTAGACCCTTCATCTTCTAGGCAGTGTTCAGATCTTCCTGGAAAATCATTTGCTGGTCCCTTCTAGGATGTGACAGACATATTGTCTTGGAGTGCTATGTTGCCCAACCAGGTAGCATTTTCCATACCTGAATACTGGAGTTCTCAAATGCCAGCAGAAACATTTCTGGCACTGGCCCTAACTGGCAAGCCTAAACAAGCAGACCTGCAGTAGTGTGTAGCTGCTGTCTTTCTCTCCCTGTCTGTCAACTTCCTCCCTAACTGTGATTGCCTATTATGGGTTTCACTTCAGGGCTGCCCCTGTCTGCAACATTTCTTTCTCATGAGCACCTGGACTTTAAATCTGGCTTCACTGGAGGGGGAGGATGATTCTCTTCTGCCAAGGGTGGCCAAGGTCCTTCCATTCATCATGTTGATCTGTCCAGCATGGTTGCTAAACCTGGCCGTGGTGCCTGGGTAAGGCTGATTGGTCATGCTGACCTGCTAATACTAACATTAGTGTGAGGAAACCCTGAGCCAATGGCTGGAAACCCAGCTCATAGAGAGGAGTGCCTTGGACCAGCCAAAATGATCCTGGCCTTATTCTATTAGAGAGAAATTCCGTTTGCTCCAACAACAAGAACTCTATTGAGAATGGCTAATTCAATTCTGCCCATCTTATCAGATTTCTTTTTAATGAAACTGAACAATAGTTTCATTTGTTATGTTATTAGTTTTCCCTGTGGTAGCAGCAAGACTTTAACACTGTTGAAAGCTAAACAGTGGAGCCTTGCCAATGTCTCCAGTTTATCAGTATCGTGTGCCAGTTTTGGAGGTTGTAAAGTTGCCTTGGTCTGCTTTCTGGTCTCTTTCTCCAGCCCAGGGGAGATAACTCTAAAAGGTCATCTCCTTCCACAATCAGCTCCATGGTTTAGCATATTTGGGTTGGGATCTAGGTTTGTAGACCCCAAAGAATTCTGCAGTGACCTCAGACCTCATGGGGCTACAGATACACTGTCGATGAAATCGGGAAGAATCATTATTATGAACTGAAAGGGTTTGATTATCTTGGTGGCTCACAGCTCTAGTTCCAATGAAAGAAGCATTGTTATATTTCTGAGTATACAGCAGAATTTTTAAAAAGATAACCAGCTCTCAAATCTTCCTCCAAAAGTTTACCCATTTTAAATTCCACCATCCATTTGCCTCAAACCCTGGACAATATAACTATCCTTTTGCTACATGGTCCTTTGCTGCTGGGTCCTTGTTACATCCCTTATCTCCTACCATAGCTCAAATACCGACATGAGATTTAGGGGAAATGAGTTCTTATTGTAATATCCAAATTCTGTTCCTTTAGTATGGCTGGTATAGAAACACCGCATCAAGGGGAAATAGAGATTTCAAGCTTGACTTTAAATAGCAACCAAGTAAGTGACTTCTTCTCCTCTTATGGTGGCCCCCTAATTGCTTTCCCTGCCTCAATTCTCTTCCCCACTACAATTCATTCTCCATATGACTGTCAAATGGACTTTCCTAAAGGATTGGTCTGACTATGACACTCGTATAACTAATGAGCCCCAGTCACTCACTAGTGCTTGTAGAACCAAATATAAAGTTAGATTGGCATTAAAAGTTTTTGGTAACATAGGCCAAAATCCCTTTCCAGGCTTATTACAAACTATTTCCTTTTACATACTCTATGGTCTAGTTTTATTGCAACCCCCCCCTTTTTTTTTTAAACTATTCTTCACTACATTTTCCAAAGTTGTGCCTTTGTATTAGCTGTTCCAGATGCCTCAAAACAAATCCACTTCATCTCTATCTCAGATTCCCTGGACTAAAATTAAGATTCAGGTCAAACACCAACTTCTACCTGAAGCCTTTTCTGATGCCTATAGTCGGTAGTGCTACCCTAATCCTTGAAGTCCTTGAATTCGTTTTCCATCTCTCTCTCTCTCTCTCTCTCTCTCTCTCTCTCTCTCTCTCTCTCTCTCTCTCTCTCTCTCTCTCTCTCTGTCTCTCTATCTACATATTTACCCATGTTGTCTCTGGCAATATAATGCAATATTCTTGAGAAACTAAACCATTGCAGTTTTATCTTTGTATACTCAGAATTTATCACATAAAAGGGACCTAATAAATATTTGTTGGGTGATTAGACTCAATGTCAATGAAAAGACAGTGTTGCAATCATCCATATCCTCCATATCCACTGGCTGTGCTTTATTTATTACCTAAAGTTCTCTCTCTCAGTCTCACCTTGGATTAAGGCATGGAAAACTTATTCAAAGCAAAGGGAAAAATATGGCTACTGGCATTTAGTTTTTAATGTTAATTCCAATCACCTAGTCAGGTATAACAAAAAGAACGCAGGAAAGTTTCATCATTTTGTACAATTAGGGGATTAATAAATGTTCATTTATTCAATCAATAAGCAGAGAAAACTTTTTTCTATAGAAAGCTTAGGTAGAGAATGGGCCACAGCAGGATGATGGAGAATTAAGAAGACAGACGGCCAAGGAGAGTATGGAACTTATTTTGGAAGAAGGGAAGAGAAATAGACAGAAAAGGCATTAAGGGCAGATTCTTCCTACTTTATGATAAGGCCCAAAGATGGCTCTGAGAAGTTGATAATGAGGCATGAGGGTCTTGAAACAGGTCTCTGATACAATATTTGTTCCAGAAGAATAAAATTCTAAAAGCAATGCAACTGACAAAGAAGAAATAAGTAAAGTGAAAAGACCCAAATTTTATCATGAAAAAGCTATGGATTGGATGAAACCTCTCATGACCATGTATCCTGTCACTTAATTAAACACCTGTCAGACTCCTGTTACATTAACAAGACCAGCTCTTGAGTCTAAAAAAATCCAAAGCCAAACACATCAGAGAAATGAAACTTTCTATCCTTGGACTGCTGTGCTTCTGATGAAATAGGGAATATAACTGGATATTTCATTATACAATATATTCCCTATTATCAGTAACTTCTCATCATTTCAGCATTGGGTCAAACCCTAGGACCCTTCACTCCAGACCTATTTCCAAGTTGACATTGACCTTTTTACTACCACTTTTCCATACCCTTATCTGCAAAATAAAAGTGTTGGTTTATATGATTCCAAGTTTCTCTTGAATACTAATATTTTTTGTTATTAGGGCAGAATTAGTGATGGTATAGTATTAAAGATATTTCAGCATGAATTGCAGAGCTTATATTTTATGAGGGATTTCTGTATTTGTATGAATTTCTCAATTGCCAATCTGCACCGATTACAACTATGCTATGTAACATGCCCCATCCCGAAGTTTGTTAGTAGCTAAAATAGACAAATTCCATTTAGGTAGGGTAGCCTTAGGTTGCATAATGCATGCTCAATAATAGGCATGTTAATTTTTTTATTATGAATTCAGTGATCCAACAAGACATTTATAGAATCATAGAATTTCAGAATTGAGAACTTTAGCAAACTATCTAACCCAGTCAATATCCATCCCCAAAAGAGGCTCCACTGTAAAACACCCAGCTGTGGTTAACTAGCTTTGGTCTTAAGACCTCCAATACACAAAAATCCCTTCACTACCTCTCAGAGCAGCTCATTCCACTTTTGAACAACTGTAAATGGTAGGAGGCTTTCCCTGACATCAATTCTAAATTTGGCTTTTTACATCCTCTACAAGTCTAATTGTTCTTCCATAAAACAGAACCACAAATACTTATAGATAGCTAGACTGGACTCTCATAGTCTTCTCTTCTCCAAGTTAAATATCCCCAGATCCTTCAACCAGCCCTTATATATAATATGGACTACTGTATGATTAAAAATCTGTTGCCCTAAAAAAGAACTACATATCCCAAGAGCCCACTGACTTCCTGTTATTATGTACTTCCTATAGACAGAAGATAAAGGGCGTGGACTTTGGAGGCTCCCTCTCTCGGATGTAAAATCAACATTGATGGTGGTGAGTGGGGTTGACAAAAATGGCTGGCCAGCCATGGGCATGTGGTCTTTATTTTATATCTTCTTTATTCCCTGATTTCTAATGATCATTAATAAATCTCTTAAAATATAATATTATTATTGAGATTTAATTTTAACTTTTACATTGATGGCAACTACTAGTCGGAGAAGAACCTCTCAAATTTTTAAGATAGACTAGATAATTTTTTTAAGCCACATTTCCCCTGCCATGGCTTTTTGCCCACCTCACCCACCCTCACAAACTCCAACTCTCTTTGGAGTTGCTGCATTTTTCTTTTACTACTTTTTGCCCAATTGCTTGCTCTCCCTACTGGCTGGGCTATTTTTATTGGGAGAACTCTTGGCGAAGAAGAAATAAACCACTTCTCTCCTCCAACTGCTTGAGTTCTTCATTCCTCATTCCTCCTTTGCTCCTTCTCGCTGCTGACTCTGGCATTGCTGATACTGCTTCCTCCTGATTTCTGGACCCAGATCACTCACCAACCCCCCAGTCCCCAGCCTCCAGAAATCCTCCTCCTGCTCTCCAGCTCTGATCCTAAGTCAGCCTCCACCCTGACCCTGATCACTGTTGTTGCCTCTGATGGGCTGATTGCTGCCACCAAGAAGCTAGGAGTTCTTGGAGTCACTCCTCAGGGCAGATGGTTAAAAGAAAAACAAACCTGGGTGCCTTTTTCCTTAGGCAATGATTAGCCTCCTAACTCCCTCTGGGAAAACTAGCATTTTGCCTCAGGGGGAACTGGGAGAAGGAAGAGACTCAGTAAATTGATTATAATTGTAGTGTATTCTATGAAAGAGTACTGCATTACCTATTTCAAACAGCTACCAGCTTTAGGACGTTTTTTTTTTTCTTTCTACCACTGATCCTTTCATTTATTTTGCCTGAGATTCAGGGGAGAAATTCATCGCCCTAAAACCCTTTGCCATTTGGACCTGCCCAGTTTGAGATTCCTAAAACCCATGTTCTCCCTCACTATGGGAGATTCCATAGTGCTGACAATGGGGATCTGAATTTTAGAAAAAGGAACTTTAGTGAAATTTTAAGCCTTTTCAGACTCCATTTTTTTAAATGAAAGTCTGTATCTTATTGTATTTTGCTGATTGTTTGGTTTAAGATTTAATTTTGTTGTTTTAAGTTCACATATTAAATGTATTTGATACTTTTCTATTACACTGAATCATTTTAATCTACTGTGTTTTAACTATTAGATATATTCTGTTACCTTTCCCTTATGACTACTGAAAAGAATATTGTAAAATATTATAAAAGCCCATAAACAGGCTTCCCCCCCCCCCAATTTGCATTTGTTAATTGTCACATAGATGATGGATAAACTCAACCTGGCTAACAACCTTTAGAGAATTTAATAAGTTAAGAAATTAAATGTAATGTTAAGGGGTCTTCAGAAATAATTTTAATTAACAAGTGGTTTCTGAATGGATGAGTTTTTTTTAATATTTATATTTTAAAGAATGTTGTATTAAAGATAGAGAAACAAAGAAATGTTCCTACCAAGGCATTTCTATAAAGCAGGAAGCCAAAAAAGAGCTCCTGCAAAATTCTTCAGTTTAATTTACTTCCACCAGAACAATCTAGATTTCTTGGTGATGTTCTACACTCAAATAAGTTTTTCTTTGTTTAAAAATATACTTGCCAAGGTTGAAAGATTTGCTATGTCTGTAAAAATTGTGACAAATATCCATCAGTTCATAGGGTTGTGGTTTTTTTTTTTTTGTTATACAGCAACTTGTATGAAATATGATAGTGGTTTTGTTTGCTATTGTCATTAAATGGGCTATTATAATTTTGGGGATTTTGATACTTTTTGAATGTGAATGACATGTTGTCCTATTGTTCTTCATAAAAAACTTATTTTGTGAAAATCATTTGCTTGTACTCACAGTGGATCATAGTCAGCTTTGAAGAAGAAATTGATCTCATTTTTGGTGAGAAACCTATGTATTCTAAATTTCATTAGCTGACAGAGTGTCAATGATTGTAAGCTATATATTTTTGGTTTTTAAAACTTTTATTATTGTTTTTGCTTGCATGTCGAATATACTATTTCAGCTTTATTTTTCTCTCTCTGTTTTTGTATTTGAAGCACATCACCAGCATTGAGAAAATTTTCTTTAACTTTTTTGATTTTGCAGTAATATAAGTTTAAAATATATTTGCTATAATGTCAATGCATGCCCCAAAAGCTTGAGACTATAAAAATGATGCCACTGATTGTTTAAAAAAGAATTATTGGACTTTGCTTAATGATTCTGTCTGATTCCAGGACAAGAGAATACAAAAAGAGCCATTGCACAGTGCCAAAGAAGCACAAAGCTAAACTGCATAGTGCCTATTGAGCACAAGGTCAAAGAGACCAACCAATCCCAATGGGATTCATGAAAATTTTGAGCCAAGACAAGAGGACTTGAACTTGAACTTGAGGTTGTGCTGTTTAACATGTGTTAAAGGTAGGTCTTCCTTGTTCCCCCATTCTACCAAGTATCTCAAATTTGGCTCCTACCTAGCTCCTATAATCTAGTCCCTTTTCTGTCTTTTATGATGTGGCAAACTTTCTATAGTCCTGGCTACTGATTGCATAAATGCATAATTGCTTAAATCATTTTAATTGGGCCCTGACTCAAGGACCTGTTATGGATTTATTTTTCCTTTACTTAGAACTTTACACATAAGACTTTGATAGTCTATATTTCATCTAGAACTTATTTTTTTATTTGGATTTTTAAAAATATTTTTTATTTTTATTGCCAATTGATTCATATGCCTCATAGCTCAGCCATGCATTACTAAGTGATCCCTGTGTTTTTCAACACCCTTTTCTGGGGGGAATGTATTATTATTATTTTAAATTGCAAATTTTAAATTCTTTTTGAGAGTAATTTTAGGTTAAGAAACATGATACCTCTCCAAATCCAGAAAATGAGCTCTTCTTAGAAGGCACATGAAGATGTCCCCACAGACCACAAGCTACATCTAGAAGATCTAAAATGAACTTTGGGTGTGGTTGATTGAACTCAAAGTTGATAGAACATTTAATTTGAATGTATACTCTTATTCCAAAAGGGGACTTCCCCCTAACTGGCTTTTTGTCAATGTGCCTAGCAATTATTGGTTTTGTTCTCTTTTCCTCTTATCCTCAAATTATTGCAATTTCAAAGTTGGTATGTTTACAAGACCCACTGGAGAGACTAGTCTTCTGCAGGTCTCAGGGGGAGATGTATGATTGAAAATCTGTTACCCTAAAAAAGAATTACATATCCCAAGAGCCCACTGACTCCCTGTCATTACATACTTCCTGTAGACAGAGGATAAAGGGCATCAATTTGGAGGCTCCCTTTCTAGGATGTAGAATCAGCATTGATGGTGGTGAGTGTGGTTAACTTAAAAATGACTGACCAGCCATGGGCACATGGTCTTTATTTTGTATCTATTTTATTCTTTGATTTCTAATGATCACTAATAAATCTCTTAAAATATAATATTATTATTGAGATTTAATTTTAACTTCACACTACCAACATACCAGGCTCCTCCTATTCTTAAAAAACAAAATAACCCTTACTTGATCCTACCATTCCCAATATCCATTATTCTATGTTTATACTCCCCTTCTCAGTTAAACTTGAAAAAGTGATAATTCAATATCCCAAATTTATCTCTTCTTCTCTTCAAAACCTTTTAAAGCCAGATGTTTTACCTCATCATTTAACAGAAACTGCTCTTTCCAAAAATGACCCAAAATTTCTCAATTGCTAATTCTAATGGCCTTTTCTCAGTGATTGTTCTTATTGAATCCTCTGTAGCAGTTGACACTGTTGATTACTATATCCTCTCAAATACTTTTTCTAGGTTCTCTTCTTACCTATGTGACCTCTCCTTCTCAGAGTTCTTTGATGATCTTTATCTATGTCACTCCATTTAACTGTATGTATTCTCTAAGGCTGTGTTCTTAGCCTTCCTTTCTTTAATTTCTAAACCATTAATTTGTGTTCTGTGGGTTCAATGATCATTTTTATGCTGATGATTCCTAGGTAGATAGATAGATATTGATAAAAATGGGCAGACATCTATATTTCTATGTGTGTCTTTATGTATATGTATATGCACATATCCAGCCCTAATCTTTCTCCTAGCTCCATCCTTCAAAACAAATTGCATATTGATTATTTCAAATTAGGTGCCTTATAGGCATCTCAAACTTAATATTTCTAAAATAGAACTAATCTTTGCCCTAAAACCTTCTCTTCTGAACCTCACCTTTGCCATTGAAGGGCACAAGCTTTCTAGTCATCTGGATTCATAACCTCAGCTTTATCTTCAACTCCTCACTTTCATTCACTTCATACAATCACTTGTGTAACTGTGTCATTTCTACCTTCCCAATATCTCTCAAATATATATTTTATCTAGTCACATTACCATCAGCCTAGTTCAGGCCCCTGTCAGCTTGTACCTAGTCTATTACAGTAGCCTTCTAATTCCTCTCCCTGACTTACATTTCATCTTCCTTCTATCTTCCACTCAGCTGCCAAAAAGGATTTTCCTAAGTCATAATTTTGACCTATTTTGACCTCACTCATCCAATTCAATCAACTCTAGGGGCTCCCTATTACCTCTAGTCCTTGCTATACATTTAAAGCTCTTTACAACCTTTACTGCCTGTCTAGCACTTTTCTCCTTCATTACTTTCCATGACATCTACAAATCCAACCATAATTGATCTCCTCGTTGTTCCTTGTACAAGACATTCCATTTTTCATCTCTGTCCTATTGTACTGGTTATGCCTGTGCCATGTAATTCTCTCCTTTCTCATCTTGGCATCTTGGAATTCTTCAAATTCCCTGAATCTTGTATGTATCTCATCAGCCTGCTTTCTCCCTCATTAGACTAAAAGCTTCTTTAGGGTAGGGGATATCTTTTATCTCTTTTTGAAACCCCATCACTTAGCACAAAGCTTGACACAAGGTAATTGCTTAATAAATATTTATTGAATGAATAAAAAGGAAGAACTCTTTGTTACTTTCTTTGTATTCCCAGTGCATGATACATAATAGGTGATTCATAAATGTTTGTTCACGACTAATTGAGGGACCTAAAGTCTACAAATATCCTGATCATCCCACTCTAGATATTCTCCAGCTTCTCAATGTTCTTTTTAAAAATTTTATTTAGTCAATTTAGAACATTATTCCTTGGTTACCAGAATCATATTCTTTCCCTCCCTCCCCTCTCCCACCCCTTCCTGTAGTCTGTGTACAATTCCACTGGGTTTTGCATGTGTCCTTGATTAGAACTTATTTATTTCCATGCTGTTGATGTTTGCCTTAGGATGTTCATTTAGAGCCTACAGCCCCAATCATATCCCCTCGACCCATGTAATCAAGCAGTTGTTTTTCTTCGGTGTTTCTGCTCCCACAGTTTTTCCTCTGAATGTGTATAGTGTTCTTTCTCCCTCCAAGTTGTTCAGGATCAATGCATTGCCACTAATAGAGAAGTCCATTACATTCCATTGTACCACAGTGTATCAGTCTCTGCATACATTGTTCTCCTGGTTCTGCTCCTCTCTCTCTGCATCAGGTCATGGAGATCATTCCAGTTCCCATGGAATTCCTCTAGTTTATTATTCCTTTGAGCACAATAGTATTCCATCACCAACATATACCACAATTTGTTCAGCCATTCTCCAATTGAAGGGCATCCCCTCATTTTCCATTTTTTTTTTGCCACCGCAAGGAGCGCAGCTATGAATATTCTTGTACAGGTCTTTTTCCTTATTATCTCTTTGGGGTACAAACCCAGCAGTGCTATGAATGTCTTTTAGTGCCCTTTGGGCATAGTTCCAAATTACCCTCCAGAATGGTTGGACTAATTCACAACTCCACCAGTAGTGTATTAGTGGCCCAATTTTGCCACATTCCTTCCAACATTAATTGCTTTCGATTGTTGTCATATAGGCCAATCTGTTAGGTGTAAGGTAGTACCTCAGAGTTGCTCTGATTTGCATCTCTCTGATCATAAGAGATTTAGAACACTCTTTCATGTACTTATTAATAGTTTTGATTTCTTTGGCTGAGAACTGCCTATTCATGTCCCTTGCCCATTTATCAATTGAAGAATGGCTTTCTCAATGTTCTTAAACACAATCAAATGCAATAACAGATGTGTTCTGACCAGGGTAGGACATAAAGAAACTATCATATCTCTTCTTGGAAGCTTGGTCTTTCTCAATGCAGACCAAGTTTGGATTAGTACTTGGGTCACTATATCAAAATGTTGACTCATGTTGAGTTTCTACTCTGCTAAAACCCCTTAGATAATTTTCAGACAAGCTGTAGTATAATCATGACTCTCCCTCTTGAATCTTATGAAGTTAATTGTTTGAACCCAAATGTAAGACTTTATGTTTATCTATATTGTATTTTGTCTTATTAGTTACCACCCAGTGTCTTGGCCAGTAAATATCTTTTGGTGTCCTGACTCTATCCTAAAATACTGAAGCTATTCAGAATAGCAGTGTGGCATAAAATATATTTGATATGCACATAATGCACAATTTGAGTGGTCACTTAACTAGCAATATTCTTTTAGGGTCATGCTATATTTTGGTATTTGTCCTGCCCTTGCTTCAATTTTCTGTATATGTGTTAGAAAAAGAGTTCAATGTGTCATTTAGTGGGTGGAGAAAAAGGTTTATAAGGTCAGATCAGGTGCCTGTTGGGGTCTTCTGGTTGGAGAGTGGAGAGCTGAAGGAACCCTTGTTGGAGTTTAAACACAGGCCCAACATAGTGGCCAATAGATTAAAAAGCTAAGTATTTCTCTACTTCTCTCCTATCTTTCCCTCACTTTAGTCCTACAGCTACTTTTATTTAATAAAGTTATTAAGCTACAAAAATAAAAGAAAAAAAAAGAAAAAGAGTCCAAGTTGGTTGGTGAGTTCCCTGTGCATTCACATCAGTCTCTTCAGACAACCCTTATTTTTCCTCTTTGCTTGAATTGTTATCTTTGTGTCTTAGCATTTACTTCTTGAGAATATTTCATTCCTTTTGGACTGAATTCTTATAGAATTTTAGATCATAGGATCCTATCTATCCTTCTTCTGAAAGATGTTTTCCCCAACTCTAAGAGTACCTGTCAACCTCCTTACCCCCAAGGTTCCCATCATTTCCACCCTAGAAACCATTTCCTCCTTGTTAGTGAGAATTCAGCCTAGAATAGAATTTCCCCTTGATAGTTCCTCCACATTTAGAGAGGAAAATTAACATTAAGACACATCAAGAAATTATTAGCTTTTCCGATTTAAGCAGAAAGAGTTTAGAAGCTATCAGGATAACTGAAATCTGCTATCAATTCTATAGCATGCTCTTCAGCCAATTTTGTGATCTTATTTCCAAACTTGTCATCTATTTCCATTTTTTCTTACTGATTTTTTTTATAATAGGTATTCACAGTCTCTGTGGCACCTGTGACATCAAATTTGCCTATTGGGATAAATATTATTTCTTTATATGTTCTTGCTTCTTGCCTAACTGTTAAGGGATTATATATGTATATATATATATATATATATATATATATATATATATATATATATACACATACACACAGTGATATCATGAGTTTAAATACTGGTTCCTTTCTTAGATGGTTGTCTTTCGTGAACTACTAGGTTTCACAATTGGTATTGATATTCTTCCTACATTATAGCCACTGTCAATGGTGTCTGTGTTGTTGGATATAAAGAGACTGCTTTCTCCTTTCTCCATCCTTTTTAAACATTCTTTCGATTAAACTGGCAAGATAACAGACAAATACATTTTTTTCCCAATCTTTGTTAGGTATACTCCATCCCTGGCCATGAGCCTTTCATTCTCATATTTTAAGCTGTAGTCCAGATATACAAATCCCATTCTTGCATATTGAACAGTTATTTCTTTTCCAAATAATCTTTATCTTTTACATTACTTGCCCTTAATAGGCAGAAGGATGAAATTTCTCTATCCCTCTTTGGTCTTCAGTTTCTTGCTTAAGGTTTCATAATTTTTGTAAGTTTGTCCTGTTAGTGTGATTTTCCCCCATATGTATCATTAGAAGTGGGTTGTAGTCATCTGTTTTGACAAATATAGGGAGGTTCTCTATTATTTCTTGAAGACATGCCCCAGGAAGACAACAGATCTCTCTACTGTTGTTACTAGGTTGACAAATAATTGCTTCAGTCACCCTGACACCAAGTAGTGCTATTCTTTTCTTCTTTCTCAGACTCTTACTGAATGATTTCTTACCTGACAGCACCTGTGAACCTACTTCATTATCCCTTGGAGGACAAGCAGCTGCTTCCTGTTCCTCAGAGGATATAATTCCCTCCTTTTCAGGGAATGGAAGAGTTTGCCTTGGTCTGCGAAGGAGGGTAGTGTGAAATAAAGCTGAAATGATTAGGTCAGAGTCAACTTGTAGAGTCTGCAGAATGAAAAATAGTTCTCTAGGATGTGATTGTGAAATACGGGCTAACACTGGACCAAGAAAGCAAAATCAGAATCATTTAGATATGGCAGATTTAGGGTGAAGTGAGTCTAAGAAGAAACCATTAGTTGGGATTCTTAACCTTTTTAGTGTCATGTACTCTATTGACAATTTGATGAAGACCATGGATCACTTCTTAGAACAATGTCTTTAAAACAATTAAAATGAAATATAAAGTTTTGCAAAAGAAATCAATTATCTTGAGATATTCTTATCAGAATTTTTTTTAAAGCAAGGTCATCTATCTGAAATTAAGAACCATTGCATTAGAATGTTACTGGAATGGACATTGAGATTATCTAATGACTAGATATCTATATCTAATGGATTCAAATCCATTATCCCTATGCCTTCTGATAGAACTTATTGTTGACAGGTAGGAAACCTTAATCATTTGGAAAGAAAGAGCCTGCTTGGGGAGGTTGGATGAAGATCAATTGAAGGAATAATTGATTTTTTTTGGGGGGGAGCATGGAATGCAGCCATTGTTTCCAAGTGTTTGGTGAATTCTAATATAGAAAGATTCCATTTTTCCAGCTTGGTCTTAGAGGGCATAACTAACAGGATTGGATGAATGTTGCAAAGAAGCATTTTTGAGTCAATAATAAGAAAAAAGATAACTTTATAACCCACAAACACTTCTTAAACATGCTAAGCACTCCACTAGGTGCTGGGGACACATTAAACTAGGCGAAACAAAACATACTTGCAAGAAGCTTACATTCTAATGGGTCACGGGAACAACAACAGATATAAGTATAAGAAGAATATAATGAGAATAAATCCAAACACTTAGCGCTATATCAAAGGAGAAGAGGCTGCTGCTGGGAGTGGTGCGCTCCCCATGACTGGGGGTAGTTAAAGAAAGGTTAGATAATCATATAGAAAGGTACTGTTGCAGTTCAGTTGGAGATAGCACTAGATGGCCTTCCAGGTTCATCCCAGCTCAGATTTTGTTTCCCTGCTTGGGAATGAGCAAAGACATACAGACTAAGCAGTAGTTGAGCTTTGAATGTAAAAAGGGAAAGGCTTTTATTCAAATTGTCCTTAGGTTAGGAACTCTTCAAATGATTTACATATTAGCTCAGATAAATCCCATTTAAAGAGAAGTGGCCTAGGAAAATGGAAACCTAGATGTTGGACCTAATTATTCACATTTTTTACAAGTATTTACTTTACCCAAAGATTCTCCTGGGCAAGATGCATTTAAGTATTGAATTGCATTGCATTTAAAATAAGACTCAATTTATAGCAAGTCTGACCTAGAACTTTCCCTGGAATTCAAGGTCAGCCATTGGATATTGGCATACTTGGCATACTTATCTGTTGCCAACTAGAATGCTTTTAAAAGGAGAAGGAGAGAGAAATAGGAGATAGAAAAAGAGAGAGCTCAGGAGTCAGCGAAAGAGCCACAGAGAGAATCTCTAGTCCCTTTACACATCCGTTTACTTTATTAGAGCCAAAAAAGAAATTCCCAATATTTAAAAAGGAAGGCAGGTTTTATGACTTGTCACCTAAACCGTGATCTACAGAAGTACTAGATCTAATATTTAAAACCATTGTGGTCAAGCTCAATAGTTAAGTTATATATTACCTTTTAGAAAAAAAATGGGGGGGGTAGTATTTTGGCATCAGATACATTATCTCTTCCCCCCTTTGTATTCTGAACATGTTTAATTGGTGTGTTGTGTAATTAATTGCATGTCTGTTGCAATATGGTGTTTACTTTCAAAGCACTCTGGGCCATGTCAGTGATTAACCATTTTCTCTGATGTCTGTCTAAGCGCTAATTAAAAACAAATATGCTACACCTTTCATACAAAGACATAGAAAAGCAGAGCAGACGGGCTTTCTTTCCCTGGGTTTTCCTCACTGCATTAAACTCCACAAAGCTGCTATTGGCTTAGGCAAAGCTAGTTTAACAGCTCAAGAATAAGAGCTGCCTGTGGAAAAAAAAAAGATTAAAAATAGGTGGAGAATCATCCCTGCATGACTACACCAATAGCATCACCAGGGCATCCCCCCAAATGTATCCCTAAAGAAACAACCTGTGACCAATAAATCAGGGAGCTGGAAATCTTCTGCTTACTATAGGCTTCTGCCAAACAATTATGCAGTGAAATGTTCTAATTGCACTTCGATTTTAATGTTAAAACCCATTTCCATAATTTCACTGGATCTTTACAACACAGTTTAATATTTGCCAATGAAGCAAATGAGCTGCTAGTAACATTCACAGATGGTTCATGTTTCCCATTAAGTCGGCAAGCTAAGATTTGCTTTTGTTTTCCTGTGTGTGTAAGTTTGTGTTTGTGTGTGTGCATGTCTGTGTATGTCTGCTAAATGGTGGCTATGCAGAGGGGTGCTAAATTGCAACCTCACATCAGTATCTTTCAAACAAGTGGAAAACTCAGGGTACTAAAATAATTGCCTGATCCTCATCCATTGAAGGGCTTTAGGGAGTCACCCAAGGAAGGAGCCTTCATGCAATTCAAAGTGCAGGATACTTCAGGAATTAGCCACTGCCTTGAATGTGTGTGTGTGTGTGTGTGTGTTCATAGCTGTATACAACCACACAAATGCCTCAAAAACCACTCTTCATAAAGTCTAGAAATACTGTTTCACCGAAGAGAAATGTGACCTCTTTTGCTTATGAGGAACAGTAACATCAAATAAGGAACAAGAGAAAAAAATCCAATTGAAAGATCATTGACAACTGGCTTAGGAAGTCAGAAGACCTGGATTCCAGTCCTACCTGTGCTATTGGGACTTTAGACAAATTGTTCTGAATTATTCTGTCTTCATCTGCCAAATGATTAGTCAATCTTCAAGGACCCTTCTGGATATGAAATTCCCAGTTTCTCTGGTTTGAAACTAGCCAAATTCCTCTCGAGATGAATCCAGCAGGTACTGGTCACTTCATTTGACAGACACAAAATGGTGGCTGGGTTCATATGACTTGCTTTAAGCCTTGTGGTAATTTATACAACCCAGTCCACCTGACTTCCAGCCTTGAAAACTCCCAGCTAGACTCTATTACCACCAATCAGATCTGGGTGACAAGCCAGGAGAGGTGACAACTGTATGTATTTCATTGACTGTATCACTGTGAACTCTGACTCAGAATCAAGGAAGTGGTACACCCCAAAGTTGCTTGGCTCCTTTCTTTCCCAGGAGATTACAATGATTTCTCACCTTTATGATCACTGCAGGGCATCAAATTCAAGGTTGTCAATGACCTACCACTGATTACCATTGACCCCCAAAGACAAAAAAAATTAGGTAGAATGAGTGTGTTCTTAAGCTAACTACAACTAGAATTGGGGCAACTTCATCATCTGTTCTCAGGCCTCATTTTTCTCTGAAAACATTTCTCTTAAATTCTCCAAGTGTCATCTGAGAATCCCAAATGGAGTGTGAAATGAAATATTCCTCTAGGGTGGCTTATGGGTAGGCTTCTTGGAGTACTTCATAGATTTTAAAGATATCTATATTTTGGTTTGTTTTTTTTTTTTAATTCTGAATGAGTAATTTACTTTTCTGACAAGCCCCAGATATCCTTTCATTGACATCTTAGCCAGAGGACTGTCAATTTTTTTCTTCTGATTAGGGCATTTTTGAAATGGGTTGGAAAATAAATTAATGAATTGTGGTCCAGTTCTAAGACTGAAGCCTTTAATGCTGTTTGATTCTTGTTGGCCATAATCATGGAGGTATAGTGGTAGAAGAAACACAAGAAACCACCCAGGTACAACCACGATTCCTCATTTTACAGATAAGGAAACTGAGGTCTAAGATTATACAATGAGTTAGTGACTGAGGTAGGACCTGCCATGCCTCTTGACTCATTTTTTTTAAAACCCTTATCTTCTTTCTTAGTATTTGTTCTAAGTCAAAAGAATAAGGTCAAGGCAATTAGGGCTAAGTGACATGCCCAGTGTAAAATAGCTAGGAAGTATCTGAGTCCTGATTTGAACCCACACCCTATTGATTCCAGGTCTTGTGCTCTATACACTGTGCTAACCAATTGCCCCAGGCCTCTTGACTCATTAACAACTCTTGCATTTTCCCAGCTTTCATGGATTACTCCTTTTCCTGTCTAATTTTTATTTTATGTCCCTGTCCAGAATATTACCCTGGCGGTTGTTTTTATTTATCTGTCTAGTTGCTTTTTTGCCCTGGATCCTTTGCCTTTTTTGGACCATGAGAATTTGTAGGTTTATTAATGGTACTTCGCTTCCATCTCTCTGCAAAAAGTTCCGAGAAGTGCAGAAGCAAGCCTACAATTCCAAGTTTGAAAAAGTCCACAGCAAATGTTCAACCTGGTGCCAAATACCTAATGTGGTTATAGACTTTGAGATACAAGCATGTCATTGTGGTATTATTTGTCAATAGCTTGGCTGAGCTGAGGAGAGACATTTTCATTAGGCTTTGTTTAAAGTTATGTACCTGAGGAAAGGAGGAAAAGCATTTTGCTCTAGCAGAGAGCCATTTCTGGGATTATTTTTCCTTCCATTATTATTGGGGTGTATTTTTTGGCAAGTAAAGTATTTAATTAATCTACATGGAGTTTTAGTACAACATAGCTGATTAGCATAGTAGTCTCGGTGCCTTTTTAATATAACAAATCTACTGAGAAATATCCTTAGTTAATGAGCTGTGTCATTTTTTGGAAAGTTTGCCTTATAACTAATGTGTGAAAATAGCACAGCATTTTTCAGGATGTGGGTTTGTAGCCAAAAATTCACTCTAGGTAGAAAACAGAAAAACAGAGTTCCAATATTTCCACAGTCAATGCCTCTAGACTAGCCATCAAAACATAGAGGCATTAAACCAGTTCTCCGCTAAGTTTATTGTTCCTCCTGTGATTATTCAGGTGTTGACAATGCTGCACACTTAGAATTTCCCCAAAGGAAAGGTGACTGAAAACCTGAAGAAAATTTGGGGGCCTTTTCTCTTTCTGGACATTTCTCAGAACATGGCTGCTACGTGTGCCACCAGGAGGGGTAGTTTGCAACCTGCAAAAGGATGGTGCGGAGAGCCATTAGTCATTGACAGCCAGAGGGTGGTTGGCTTCCTTTGGATAATGAAATTGGGCTGGAGCAAATGGGACAGAGACTAGAGACTGAAACAGAATGAGCTACCATTCAATTCAGGATTGTTTGGGAGACAATTTTGATGTTCTGGTTTTGTTCCGAGTCAGTAGTTTGTTGTTTTAAATAGAGATTCCATCCCAGTGAAAAATTGATTTCACTTTGTGAATAGATGTTGTTTTTATAAAACAAATTGAAGCAAAACAAAAACTATCAGTTGGACTAGAAGTTCAAAAAGAATTGGTTTTGGTCAAACCTGTGATTTCACTGAGAGAAGGAATACCCTCTGCCAATGGGGGTTGGCAATTGGTTTCTTCTCAGTTGCCCGTGCCAACTAAGAGTTAAAATGTCTTGACCAGACTCATTCAGCTAAAATGTATTAAAAAGGGGGGCTTGAACCCAGGTCTTCCTGATTGTGGGAAGAGATCTTTTTCTGCTCTTCCGTGTCACCTTTCCAAAAAGGGGAGGGGGAGGAGAAATAATATTGAGGTTCAATTTAGAACCGAAGAAGTATTTGTTTCGCTTCCTCTGATTTTTTGGTGTAGGGTTCCATTCGAGATCCTGATAGAGACAATTGACCTCTTCTAAATAATAGAAAGTTCCCAATTCATGATCTTCCCAGTATCACTGCCCTTCTCAGACTGCTGCCTGAGCTCAGACAGGGGCACAGAATGCATTTTTTCATCAACTTTCCCTCCTGGGTGGAAGCTGATACACTGTTCTTAGCAATGAGGTCACACTTGGTTATCAGCTGAGAATTGTGGCATGAAAAAAGCCAGCAGATCCCTGGGGTTCTAAATAGATGATCCACACATTTGGGGATTCCGAGCAGCACAGAGGATGCACACACACACACACACACACACACACACACACACACACACACACACACACACACATTTAAAATAGCTCTCTTTAGGCTCCACTGCATTTTCTTCTTTCTTCCATTCAAGCCGACAGCCAGTACATTCGCAGAAACTGTGATCCCCAAACAGAGACATGGTTTCGATTAGGTTGGTGCTGAAATGCCTCAGGGCTTTTGATGGAGACTTTCATTTATTCAGCAGCAATGTGTTTTTCCCCTTCCAGTTTTTTCTATTACATTTGGAAATATGTCAGTAGAAAAACATTGCCCCCATGGAGAGACCTAGCAGGGAGTAGGAAAAAATGCCCAACTATCGAACAGACAGGGAAGTTATTAACACTTCCTCTCTCGCCTCTGAGGGTAGCCTGGATGGCAACAAGCAGCTCAGCCTGGCCTGAAAACTTCGGGGGGGAGTTTGCTTGGGACTTTTCAGTGCTGCTGAGGTTTTCCCAAGGTCGTCACAGTGAGAAAATTTCTAGGAAATGGACAGCATTCACCAAGGTGGTATTTGTAAAGAACTGTATCTAGGGTCAGAAATGGTTATGGGAAACAGGTCAGTCAGGGGTTTTTTCAAATAAAGCACTGAACATGCCATGAAGACCTGAATTTGAATTCTGATTTAACTATTTACTCACTCTGCAGTCCTGAACAAGGCATTTAACCTCATCTCTCTGTCTCTCTGGATGTTTACATGTGTGTCTTTATGTGTGTGTGTGTGGGGGGGGGTGTAGGGAGTTTATTGAGCCATTTACTAATTGCCTATTATATAGGTCGAGCACTGTGCTAAGTGCTAGAAATGCAAAAAATAAAGGCAAAACACAGTCCTGACCTTGACAATAACAACCTAATGTGGGATACGACGAGTAAACAATTATGTACAAATGAGGTGCCTACAGGATAAATAGGACTTAACAGGAGGAAGGCACTAGAATTAAGATGACTTCTTAGAGAAGATGGGATTTTAGTTGGGACTTAAAGGAAGTCAGGAAAGTCAGCAGATGAGAGATGAGGAGAAAGAACTTCCCAAGCATGAGAAATTGAAGTGAGAATACCTGGACCCAAGAAATGCAGGGTCTTGCGTATGGTACAGCAAGGAGGCAAGTGTCACTGAATCAAAAAGTGAGTGATGAAAATAAAGTAGAAGAAAGATTAGAAAGGTAGGAGGAGACTGGATTATAAAGGGCTTTTAACACCAAAGAGAGGATTTTGTATTTGATCCTAGAGGTGATAGGGAGACTCTGGACTCCGCAGAAAAAGAAGGTGACATAGATCTGCAGTTTAGGAAAATCACTTAATGGCTGAATGGAGGATGGACCAGAGCACAGATGGGTGGAAAACATTAGAAAGTCCACCAATGAACTATTGCAGTAGTCCAGGTGTGAGATGATGAGACCCTGCATCAGAGAGGTAACAGCAGCAGAGGAGAGAAAGGGGCATATTTGAAAAATGTTTCTCCGGTGAAATCAGCAGGCTTTGGCAACAGAGGCAACATATAGGGAATGAGAATTGATAAGGAGTTGAGGATAATACCTAGATCAGTGATGGGCAACCTTTTGAGTTTGGTGTGTCAAAATTCACCAAAAAACTGAGCATAACTCGGGTGGTGTGTCACTTCAAGAAAAAAAAAACATAATTTTGCAATGTTTATAGTTTAAATAACAAAAATGCATAATTGTAATATATAACTATATTTAAGAAACCAAAAACTAATTATTTAACTTACCTGCTTAGTGACTTCCTTGTTCATCTGTCATTCAGTTTCTTTTGTTGGTCTTGATATTATTTAACTTATGTGGGGCTGTGAAGTAAGATAAGTGAGGGGGAGGGGGAATTCTTTAACTAACCTACTTATTAGTGACTTTTTTGTTGCTGAATTCATTGGCTAATTCTTCAATTGAAGTTTGGTATTTTGTACACTTCAAGCCCAAGTAAGAGTTACTAACTTCATCTGTCAATCTGCTCCTTTTGTTGGTTTTGATATTATTTAACACTGAAAATAAAGTCTCACAAAAGTATGTATAAGGAAAAATTGTGAGTAAAGCCATTGCTATATTTTTCAGGGTGCTAAATGTGTCTGGTAATCAGTTCCAGGCACTCCTCTGTTGCACTTGGGCTGGAGCCCTGCCCAGTCTTCAGCTGGCCTGGCCCCACCCTGCCCCTCCCCAGCCAGCTGGCAAGAGAGCAGCAGCTGCTGCCTGACAGCCTGCCTGCCTGCTCATGCTCCTCCTCCCTGCTCCCACGGGAGCCCCACGGACCCCATTCACCTGGTGCGCTGTTACTCGCCCCCCACACCCATGGCCAGCCTGTGAAGCAGCCTTCCCCCAGGCCAAGCTGGGGCATGGCCATGCCTGCAGGTGCATGGCTGTCCAAGTGGCTCCTGGGCCCCAAGCCACACTGAGCCCACGTGTGGCCATGTGCTATTGAAAATGGCTATGCATGTCAGTGCTGACACATGTGTCATAGGTTCAACATCATGGACCTAGATTGTGAGTCTGAGGAACAGGGAGAATGCTGTTACTTCTATTGTAATATAAAAGATAGGGGCAGGGGGCAGATTGGTCAGCTAATTATCCTAGTCCACCAACAAAATATCCTATGCCAAATAACCTCATTAAGTGAGACTATCTCTACTAAAGCTTTCAATCAATGAAACACATTGAATTAATTTACTCCATGATGTACCCTATGGGTCTTTTTATAAAATAGCAAGTTAGTTTGGAGCCCACATTTAAATATCTGGCAGCTTCAAAAAGAGAACAATTCCAGTTAAGCTTTTGAGAGGAAATCACTTAGGGGAGGAGAAGGAAGAGGAGTGCCTCCACCTCCTCCAGCTCCATCTTTAGGATCTGGACTTCTCATCACCATACTAGGGACGCTCTAGGAACAGCAGCAATGTCTACATGGAAAGCTGAAGACATACTGACACAATAGAGAAAGGTAATTTCAGAATTCAACAAAGGGCCTAACAAAAAGCTACATGCTTCCTAAGGAGGAATATTTTGAACACTTTAGAAAAGATATTTCTATTTGCTATGAATTATCCCCTTTTATACTGTTTTCAAAATTTGAGCTCACATTCCCTTGAACTCTGTATGCACTTGTGGAAGAATATTTTATTTTTCCAAAGATGTTTTGTACCAATTGTAATTACTATTTATTATTCAGTAGCTTCAGTCCTATCTGACTCTTTGTGACCCCATTTGGGGTTTTCTTGGAAAAAGCATTGGAGTGCTTTGCCATTTCCTTCTCCAGCTTGTTTTGCAGATGAAGAAACTGAGACAAGCAGGGTTAAGTGACTTGCCAAGGGTGACATGGACTAGTAAGTGTCTAAGGCCAAACGTGAACTCTGGAAGAGGAGTCTTCTTGATTTTAGGACCAGCATTCTGTCTACAATGCCACTCAGATGCTCCTGTAATTACCATACAACCTAAGTAAATAGTCCCTTCTAAAAACTAATTAAGTCTGACTGACTTATTTTGGTGGATTGATCATCATTGTAGGAGGGAAACTGATGGGGGCTCATGACCTATAACTCTATAAATTATGCCTTTCTTCTGCACCCTTAATGGCCTCTAGAACACTTAGAGGGGAATTAGAATATGTGCCCCCTGGGATGCAACCTACTTAGATTGTGAGCTCCTTAAGGGTAGAGACCATCTTCCCTCTTTTTCAGCACCAGAAGTTACTGCAGAGCCTGACATATAGTAGGAGCCTAAAAATGTTTATTGATTAATTGATTTGGGAAGAATAGCTCAAATGCATATTTTATATGAAAATGGGGATAATGATGGAACTTACTTCACAGAGTTATTGTTACCATCATATGAGGTAATATATGTAAGGTGCTTTACAAACCTTAAAATATTTTATATATAATATATAAGCATATATATACATATATGTAAAACAAATATCAGCTAATATTATTTTAACAGGATCATGATTCTTTACCCCTCATTGTGACTGAACCCCAATCCCATGTGCCTATAATTTATATGCCAAGGAACATGGCAAAGGGAAAAAGTACAAAGAGAGAGTTGTCAAATTCTCCAAACTCGAGTAGCCCCCACTCAGAACGGATTGGAGAGAACTCTGAGTGACAGATGACACTGGAGCTTACATAGGATGGAAAGGAAGCTAGACCCCAGTGGAAAAAATGAAGCATTGTTTTTCACCCGTGTTGGCATGGCTCAAGCTGCTGTGTGTCTTGCTACCTGAATCTCCCTTTCACTTGTGATGAGATGGATTTGCTGGGTAGAATCAGAAGCTCTCAGCCAGTAAAAGTTTTCATTTCTTCCAATAATCTGGACATGACCCTACCCAGGAGCCCTTTTTCAAAGTGCATGAGAATGACCGATTACTCTGGTAATGACTGCATACAAAGGAGGAAGGGTAAGGAGGGGGCCAGATATGAGACATGAAATATACTTTGATTTCTTACCAACACCTGACCCAAGGACAAAGTTAACTGAGTATAGGGACTCCATGTTGAAGTATTGAGTTCCTATTCATGAAAGGCATGTCCTGACTTTCTCAAATGCCACCCATTTGAAAGAGAAAAGAAAGAAAGTATGGAGGAGAGGTATGTAGAGTCCAAGGTACTGGCACACTTTTGAGTATATTGGCCATTTTATTTTTCTCTTCAGGACAAAGCACAAAGGAAATACTCCCCTATGGGGTATGCCAACACCTTCCAGTCCACACTCTACGCAGCCTATGATTGTGTGTTAGTATGTGTGCTTATCAAAGATTATGAATGAGAAGTATAACTGGCCTTGGGATTGGCACCACTCTTGCCCTCTGCTTTCCAAATGGGCCTGGGGCTTCCCAGCAGGTGACTTGTAAAACCCTAAGAGCCAACACTGAGGGTAAAAGGTATGAAGATGGAAGAAAAAATGAAACATTTGAGATTGTCCCGAGGTTAGAGAGAGACATAGCTGCCTGCCTGGTGGCTATGTTTCAGAGAGGCCGAATGATGTAGTCTACCCAGCTTTGAGATAAATAATTCACTTCTCTACTTGCAAAAAAAGAGGGGGAAAAAAGATATTGCTTGTTCCTCCTCCCTATAGAATAGGTTGCCTTTATTTCCGAGAGTCATTTGGCTAAAAATGGAACTGTGTGGGGTGTAGGGAATTTAACTTAAACAGTTTGGTATCAGATTAAGTCTTGATTTAAAGTTTCATTTTTAATATTTAAAGGATGAGTGTTACTTTCATATGGCAAAGAAGCAGTGAGTAAACAAATAAAAAATTCATTAGAGATGGGCTGCTTGGCAGAGATGAAAGCTTGAAGCAATAGCTCCAGTTTCAAAAGCCTAAAACCCAGTCACTGGGTCATTAGCACAGCAGGTAGCAAAATTCAAAAAGGGGGTACATTATTCCTAGTTGTTTGTGTTCCCCACATTTCCAGGTTTTGAAAAATTAGTAGTAACTGTTTCCAAGTTGGTAAGAACAGTTTTGAGTCAAAAGCTCTTTGAGGACAAGGACTTGAGGTAGTAATGTAATATATAGTAAGAAAGATCTTTTGTTTTGAGAGTGAGAGGGACTGTGTTCAAATCCTGGCTCAGCTACCTCTTTCCTGTAAGACATTGTAACACTGTAAGACATTTCCTGTAACACATTGAAAAATGTGTTCATTCATTGTTTGGTATTATAGTTATTTGTGTATTTGTCTTATCACTGGTACTAAATAAGAGACTTCTTGAGGAAAGGAACTTTCTTATTCATAGTCATTGCTGACATCTATATAGCCCTTTGTATTTTATAAAATGCTTTCTATGTTCTCATTTGCTTTCCATGTCAAATCGAAGTATTGTTATTAATTTGTTTTTCAGTTGAGTTTAACTCTTCTTGACCCTATTTGAGTTTTTTGTGACAAAGATACGGGAGTGGTTTGCCATTTCCTTCTCCAGCTCATTTTACAAATGAGGAAACTGAGACAAACAGGGTTAAGTGACTTGTCTAGGGTCACAGAGGTAGTAAGTATCTGAGGTCACATTTGAACACAGGTCTTCTGACTCCAGGTCCAACACTTTATCTCCTATGCCACCTAGCTGCCTTGTGAAGTACATACATGGAAGTTTTATAATTTCCAGTTTAACAGCTGATTTGAGCTGAGAGGAAAAATAATTTGCCTATAGTCACAGATACGGTTGGAGAGAGGATGCAAACACAACTCTTCTGACTGTTCTCATCCAGGGATCCTACCTTATTTCTTAGTACCTATCGCCCTCAGAGTCATGCATAGAGTCTTTCACCTTGTAGAGTTACTTGGTAATAAATGTTTTCTGGAAAGTGAAAGAATGAAGTTAAATTCAAACTATGTACATGAATCCTATTTCTTGGATTTCATCTCCATTTTTATTGAGTGTTCATTAACCAGTAAAAGAGAAGCTGGGGATAAGAAGCATAATCCCCATTTTTATACCCATTTTGGTTTGACTTTGTTGTTGACAGTACCACAGTGACCCAGGACTGTGATTTCAACCCAACAATGAAATCATTATAGGAAAAAAAAGTTGGTTTTCTGGCCTTTAAGGCAAGAATAGATTTTGACTAAATATTATATCTCAAAATACATGACCTAAGAGGATTCCTTCATATGAAATTGTCCAGCCTACCTTGAGGAAGGAGGAGAACTGGGCCCTCTTAACTTCCTAAGAAGAAAGATTAAAGAAAATCAGAGGGTGGTTGGCAATGGGCCAGCGTCATCCTGATTTTTCAAAAATAGGAAAAGAATAGAGTTTACAAACCATAGACCAATAGATTTCACTTCTATTCTTGGCAAAGATCTAGAACTGATCATTAGAATGACAGTTTGTTAATATCTAAAAAAGGAAGAAGGAATTATAAAAGAGCCAGCATGGCTTCTTGAAAAACAGATCATGCCAAACAGATCTTATTGATTTCTTCCCCCACTTACCCCCAGCTTTTTTTTTTTTTAGATTGAGTCTCTCTAGTCAGTCCAAGCTAAAATCAGCTGCCATGCATGCCCCAATCCCATAGTCAATTGGCATGGAATCTCTGGGTAGATTCATACAACCTTAGGTAGCCTTGTGCCCTGTCACTCCTCCATAACTTCAATTCCAGTGAATTTACCATATTGCTACTTAGTTCAAAACTTGATTGTCTTTGACCCTACAGTAGCAGCTCAGAATTTCTAAACTCCAGCTATCCATCTCTTCCCAGTGGCAAGGACTAAAGGATTTGTGGAAAAGAGAAGAGATAGACTGATTTTACATTTAGATGTTTAGCCAATTATTTAATTAGATGAATTGAAATGATTGTTTGAATTTAAAATTCATTTGTTAATTTTTCAATGTCATTTTGTTAGGAGGAGGTCTCAAATGGAGTGGCCCAGGGATCTGTATTTGTACCTATACTCTTTAACACAATTCTATGAACTTGGATAAAAACATAGAGGTGGTGTCCACCAACTTTGTGGGAGATAAATCTGGAAGTTCTAAGGAACTAGATAGTCAGAATACACCAAATTTTTGATACTTTAAGCCATCAAATTATTTACACAAGGATTCACTTCAGCTGGGATTCAGCTGGGATAAATGTTGTCTTACATTCATTTCGATCAGGATAAATGTTAAGTCTTACATTTGGGTCCAAAGAATTGACTTCCTAAGCATAGGATGGAGGAAATCTGGTTACAAAGTAGTCTGTCTGAAAGGGATCTGGTGGTTTAAGTGAACTTCACACTTAACATGAGTCAGCAGTGTGTTGCTGTAGCCAAAAAATCTATATATTGGACTAAATTAAGAAAAGTATAGCTTCCAGGAGTAAGGAGACAATACTTCCTCTATATTCTGCCTTTTTCAAACCTCATCTAGACTATTGTGTTCAGTTAAGGGTGCTATAATTTAAGGTAATGCTAATCTGGAGAATGTCCAGAGGATATATAGCATGGTTTTGGTTGTTGTTGGGTAATTTCAGTCATGTCTGCCTCTTTGTGACCACATTTGGGGTTTTCTTGGCAATGATACTAGAGTGGCTTGCCATTTCCTTCTCCAGCTCATTTATAGATGAGGAAACTGAGGCCAACAGGATTAAGTGATTTGCCTAATTTCACAGAGCTATCAAGTGTCTGAGACCGTATTTGAACTCAGGAATTTGAGTCCGGGTGATTCCAAGCACAGGGCTCTACCCACTGCATCACCAAGTTGTCCTGTACAGTATGATAAGTCTGTTGCAGTATGATTGATAAAAGGACTTAGAGATACCTTGGAGAAGAGAAGACTCAGGGAATAGGATAATTCTCCAAGTATTTGAAAGACTTTCGTGTGGCAAAGAGAATAGATTTGTTCCTTTTTAGGTGAAACCAAGCACTAAAAAAGGCAGAAGTGGCAAGAAGTCAATAGGTTAACTATCAAGAAAAATTCCCTAATGGTGAGAGCAGTACAAAACTAGAATAGGCTGACTCAAGAGGTGGTGAGCTTCTTCTTATTGGAGGTCTTCAAGCAAAGGGTGAAAGATCAAGCACGTTATAGTAGGAATTCTATTTTAGGATAGGATCGACGAGATGGCTCCTGGGGTCCTTCCCAGCTCTGTGATTCATTTCAGTGGGGAGAGCCCTCTGGTACATGTGCCTGTCAGGCACCAACACTGACTTGATACAAGAATAAGCAATCACAATGTGCCACCATTTGGGGGATTCTTATATTAATTAAACTGATGACATTTTTACTTATAGATTAGTCATTAGTGAATATGAGCTCATGAAGGAGTGGAAGGAAAAGTGCTAAGTGAGGGCGGCATGTTATTAAGCTGGTTTCAATTATTTCATACTTGTGACAAGGCTGGTACATTTTACCCAGTAAATGACTTTGACTAATTTGGGACAAGCCACCATTTATTTAGACATAATTCTGCTAGTGCTGTTCTTGTTTCTACTGTATTTAGGGCATTGGACATTGCACAGTGAAAAAAGAATTTTTTAAATTACATTTATAAATTTGAAAGGAAAGCTACTGTGTCTGTTCTTTGAAAAGATTTTTGCATTTCATGTAGAAAGAGTTATAATTGCTAAACATGACTGATCCAGCAAATGAAGAGTTATCTGGGTTTTCTGGCACTGGCATGTCTTTATCTCTATATTTACGGAAATATAGAAACACATGGTATATATACATACATATACATATAAATAATATAAGAATAAATAATGTGTGTATATGTGTATATATATGGTAGATTGGACAGAGCAGGGAGGGGATTTGGAGTAAGAAAGTCCTGGGTTAGAATCTTGCCTCCGACATTTACAAATTGTATAGCTCTGGCACATCACAACTTTCTGCCTCAGTTTTTCCATCTGTAAAATAGATAATAGTATCTTTCTCACAGGGTTGTTGTAAGCATCAAATTTCAAAATGCTTTGAAAACATTCACTTGGCATAATTTTGAGTTATAACAATTTAAAACTGCACTAAGATTTTTGGGGTTGTGATCTACATTGAATATAAAAAATATGATTTCTATTTGTGTAGATAGTCCCTCCATCGACACAGATCACAACCTGTAGTATAGATCCAAGAGTTACTTAGACATGATTAGGAATCACTTAGTAACTTGCTTAGGGATCGTCCTCTTTGAACTTAACCAAACTGGTCCTTGGGCAACAGATGTAAGAGTTATTCACTGGCAGAGTATTTGAAGTCTCTCCAATTTGACATGGCTTGCCAGAGCTTATTGCCCTATTTGTATAGCCTTAGCAAAGCCAGGGTGACTTCACAATGAGGCACTGCCGTTGGACTTCAGTGGGAGGTCATAAGAAGGGAAGAATCTCAGAGTGTTCTGAGATTCAAAAGGGATAACATGGGAAACACTTTGCAGACCTTAAAATACTCTATAGCTACTAGCCATTATTTTCTTTATAGTTGAACAATGGATATCTAAGGAACATTTGTTCAGTCATTTTCGGTTGTGTTTGATCCTTCTTCACCCCATTTGGGCTTTTCTTGACAAAGATTCTGGAGTTGTTTGCCATTTCCTTCTCTAGTTCACATTATGGATAAGAAAACTGAGGCAGACAAGGTTGATATCTGAAATACACTTACATCTAAAATAAATTCATAACTAAAAAGTTTGATATCTGAAATACACTTGTACCTAAAATAAATGTATATAAAGATATGTTTGATATCTAAAGATATAGTTTGTCCAAAATGTACTTTTACCTAAAGCATATTTTTGGTCTATCCCAAATATATATTTGATATATATGTATACATACATATATATTTTATCTATACAATGGATCTTTGGCACCGACTCCTTTAGACTAGAGAGTGTTCAAAGAAAGGGTCAGTCAGTATGGCACTAGTGCTCTGTAGTGGGAATGCTTTGTAGGCAAACAGCACACAAAGAAAACAAGAAGATTTTCAAGACTTTGCTTGGGCAACCTCTGTTGCCAGGATCTCTTTTGCAACCTTATCTGGGGCTCTTCTAGATGCAAACTTTATTATGATAGTCGCCCCCCCCCCCAAGTTTATGTTTGTCTGCCATATGAAAGCCATATAATTACATGGTTTTCCCAACTAGATTCTGTTATACAATCAAAGCACTGAATATTTGATTCTACCACACAGAAGCAAGTTATATAGAAACCCTGAAGGGTTTTATGCCCCCAAGTCTCTTGTAGACTTTATTCTAATAATTCTGATGAGTATGTGCATAAATGACCTTCTTGCTGGCTTGGTGATTATTATCTTCAAAATGAAATGAAGAAATGGATTTTGTTTTTCCCTTAGTTTGAGGCGAGGCGTAGGTGTTGTAGGATTCTTGAGTAGGAAGAATAAGAGAGATAGTTGGTCTCCTGTTTAGGAGACAGACAATCCTACTGGCATTCATTCAACTGTGCTTCCAGAATGGGTTTGTTCTTGTATTGGAAAAAACCATTATGATGGATCTCAGGGTCTCCTAGATTTCAGGAAAGATACATTTACTGTATGTGTGGTACAATCTGGGATTCTTGCTATTGGGGGAGGGGGAGTTCTGGGCTACAGTGGGCTAAGCCAATCAGGTGTCAGAACCATATCCATCATTAATGTGGTGAGTCCCAGGTAGGAAAGGACTGGAGAGGGATTGCCCAAGTGGTAAACTGCCCCAGGTTGGAAGGGGAGCACACTCAGCATGCTCTCTGAATCTAAATAGCTATCACTTTTGCAGCATGAGCAAAAGAGGGAGGCTCAGAAAAACAGTGAGCCCAAACTTCTACCTTGCCTTTGTCCATTGTTTTTTCTCTCTCGTTGTGATATGATTTAAGAAAGATCTAGCTTATATCTCTAAGGGTCTTCTCCTGTGAACCAAATAACCACAATTGCTACTGTATGTTTAAATGTTGATTTTTTGGAGAGCTGGATTTTAAAATAGTTTTGTTGAATCTAAATACTTACTGGTTATTCACAGGCATGTGTTCCCCTCCAATCATCATCCTTGAATTGTATAACCCATTCACTATTTCTTGTATCTTTATTCTTTTTCTATTTCATGGCAACAGATTTCCTCTTTTCACATGGAGTTTTTCAGGATTATTTAAGTGACCACACTTCCATATCTTGAGGTCAGAAATTTTGGTCTTAAAAAAAAAAAGCCTTTCTTAGTTCCACTTTTTAAAAGGATATGGACTTTCTGAATGTATGGACCCAGTAAACACTATTCAAGGGATGATCACCAATAGAAGTTAAAGCTGACCATTTGGGTGAAAGTGGAAGAAGACAGCAACTGTATGTTTAAAAGTTGATCTTTGGAGAGCTGGATTTTTAAAAAGTTTATATACACACACACACACACACATATAAATACCTTTGGTAAGGTGGTATGTGTCTACATCTGACCAATATGTCGTCCTGTTGGTGCCATCTTATTCATTATATATATATTCACTTTGAGATTTTAAGGCACATCTACCTAAATTTCTTTCTATAGAATAAACATCTGCAAGATTTGTACTGTGTGAAATAATTTCTTTTAACTAAGCCATATAGTACATACACATATTTTTAGTGTTTCCCTAAGTTTTCCCAAATGGTGATTAGTATGCAGCGAGCTAGGTAAGTCTGGGTTTGTCACAGGAGAATCATAAAAAGTGCCAAGAGAACAACTGTTCCCTTTCAATAGAAAACAAACATGTCCCATAGAATACAAATAACATTAATGAGAACGTTCAAGTTTCACCAATAATTCTTAAGGCTGCACATACTTTGAGTTAAAGATTGAACCGTCCTTTTGAGAAGATCTGGGAGAATCAGAAAACACTTCTGACACACCACAAGACTGTCATTTACTCAGTATTTTTCATTGATATCTCAGTGATTTCTAAAGATCACAAGAAAAAAAAAACTGTTTTTCAACAAAATGACTAGGTTGCAACTCAATTTCCAAGAGATCACTTTCAGAAGACTGTGGAATATTAAAGAAATGGTGTAATGAGAAGCAGGAATATATGTATAGATAATTTTATATGTATATGTCTTTATATATTCTTTGGTGCTCCAAGGCATAAACCAGCAAAGGCATGAATTATGAATGGGAACACATTGCTAATTGTGGGCTAGAGTTTCCAAAGAGAAGAAAAATATATTTGTATGGGTTCAGAGGAATGTCAGCTAAAGGAGAAGAAAAAAAATCTTTCCAAAAGGCAGGGGAATTTTTCAGTGGTTTTTATAAAGACTGAAGGTAGGTCAGTTAATTTCCGATCATTCTGCCATCAAATTATAGTCCTAAGTGACAAAAATAAGTTAGCCTGACCAGACATTTGTATCTCTTTGCTTTTATAAAACCATTTGGCTAGGGCAATAGGGTGTGACAAATACCCGCAAAGAACTTGCCTTATACCTTGAAAAGCTGTGGTCCACTCAATTTCTTTTGAAAGTTGTTTACTTGTGAAGTTGCTCTCTGGCATTGGGAAATATTCCAGGCTCAATTTCAGATCTCCACTTTTCCCCACCAGAAATGATAGTACCATCCAATTAGATGGGTAGTTACCCTGATACAAGCTTGCACATTACAGGCCATTTCCCCCTCTGTGTGAACATTTCTATATGTCTAATTTTCTTAGGAAAGTATCAGAAATCTGTGTCTGTTCCTTTGACTCTTCTCTCCTTCAAGCTCAGTTATTGTTCCATTTATGTCAGACATTGGGATATTTTTCCTTATGGCATGCAGAAATATGCTACAGTGCTCTAGGATGAGTACGTTTTTATTTGGCTAAAACAAGTTTTGGAAAGTAAACTGAAAATGAGAAGAAAACAGTTCGGGTCTCTCCCACCTCCCCCACCGGTGACACCCAAGTCTGGTTCAATTTCTTAAGTAATTGGAGCTGGTTTCATTTAATTCTTGGGAAAGGTAATTCACTAAAGGGAAAGTTACTGGCCTGAGTGTGAAAGCACCTGCAAAAAATGAGTCATTTCAAATCCTGGGCATGGATCTACTGCTGGGCAGGGAGTAAAACAATATGAATGCAGTATTCTTCTTGGAGAGAATGCAGGTGCAGTGGCATACCCCAGTAATGTGTCTTTGCAAATGTTTAAGAAACAGTAAAAAGGCAAAATGACTCTGAACACCAACTTACATATACCTTTTCAGACTAAGCTTTTATTTTTAATATTACAAACCAGTTTTCTTTATTCACAAACCACTGTAGTGATATAAACACTAATTTCTAAAGACAGATATACACATTTTCTGGGTTTGCAGATTTTTTTTTGTTGTTTAGAAGTCACTATATGCCACACATGGTATTAATTTTTCCCCATAATTCATAATATCAGTAGTTATTTATATAAGTGAAAACATTCTCAATATATACTGTAAAAAAAAAAACCTTTTTTCTTACATCTCAGACATACATTTTAAAATGACTTATTGGAGTCTTGTAGGAGCTTTCTAAACAAAATATTCTGCATCATTGGTTGGCACCCACATCTTTTAAATAATTTTATTAAAACTACTTAAATCATGAGGGGAAGTATATCTCAGAAGTGGAAATCAAAATCGCAAATAAATTTGGCTATTACCAACACATTTATTATTTCATGTGTGTGATTCCAAAAATAGATGGCATTTCCACGTTTCATTTGAAGCTACTTAGGAAAAAAAATTCCCCATTTTATTGTTGCAACTGGGATGCCTTAGCATTTTAATAAATTTAACTTCCTCAAAAATATTATCCAGGCCACTTGTCTTTTCACACATTTGGTTTTCCAGGTGGAGGAATGAGCATGTCATATTAGTTTTCTATCATTCCCCAACCAGTGGCAAATTAATGTCATATGCCATCTTTTTGTTCGTTAACATCTTTCTCTTTTCAAGATCGTTTATTTTCAGTCTTAGATATCAATGCTACAGAAACTTTGTTTTCAAATCTTGTGAAACTTTATTGATGGTTTATTGTCCAACCGATCATACTGCATGCACATACGATGACAAGAGGAAGCTGGATCACAAACACTTTTTTTTTTGTTTTTTGTTTTTTTGTTAAAGCAGAGTTGTTATAGCAAGTTGGCAGGTTCACAGCGGTGAGTTGATAACTTACTAAAGTGCATGCCCTTGGGCATGCACTAGTACACATGAGAATATAACTATTAGCAGCAAAACTGCATCGAGACAGTTTTCTGCTTTATTTATTTAAATACAAAAAACAGGAAGACCCGTGACAAACACCCCAACTCAGGTTAACTTGTAAACAGGACAACATGGAAAGAGTCCAAACATATGCACAGACAAACTGCAAGTTTTTCAACTGTGTTTGAATCTGCCACCTTGGCCCCTTCCACAGGTTAAGTGGATGAGCTTCCGAGCAACCCAGGTGTGTGTCACTTGCGTGCATGATGCTTTAATAAGGAGAAGGTGGCCCTACTTTTGCTCCCACTTGAAATTTGTCCTGGGCCTGATGATGAATGAAAATGGGATTGGTTTGGAAATTTTCTTTTTTTTTTCACTCTTTTTATTTTATTTTATTTTTTTTTTGGAGGGGGAGGGATATGGAAGGGAGGGGACAGGTTGTCACGGATTGAAAAATTGCAGATTGTTTACACGACACAGTCATGTTTCAAAAAGTACCAAGCTGATGAAAATACCATGATTATCTCTACTCAATGATTGCAATACTTGTAAAATGCTTATATAAATTTGAATATGATTATCATGTAATTCCATAAAAATGATACGTCTGTCTCTAACAGTTGTTCTACTAGGCTAAATCTAAAGCTTCATAGGCTGTGTTTCTAGAACTTAACAACTCCACTGCACAGATGTAAATTTTATACATTTTTTTTTTACTGGTACAAAGAATTTAAGTTTTTATTACTTTCTTTTTTGGAAAAAAAGAAAAAAATAGAAACAGTGCTTTTATCACCTTTTTATTAATGTTTTTTTTCCCTCCCATAATATAAAAGTCAGCAATGATATCAATAATTTATTATACTGGAAGAAATATAAAAAGAATGCTTATTAATGGCCTAACTAGCAGTTTTTGCCTAAATAACTAGTTATGGTTAAATAGCTGAATGCTGCCTGGTGGAATGGTTTAAAAGGGTGGGCTTGGACAGCTTTAATCAGATTTTGTATGTACAAGTGTCTCTAGAAGCACCCCCTATAACAACATAACCTTTGGCTTGGAACAAACAAGTGAGTAATTTACGACATTTGATAAATGATAGTTGGTGCAGTGGGGCCCGTTTTAGCTTCATCAATTTAATAACTTTTTTTTAGCCAGCCCCCCTCCCAATCCCTTTATCCCTGACTCCCTCCCACCCTCCCTTTTCATAAACTAAAATAAATGTAGATGCAGAAAAAATGACTACTGTAGTCACTTACACTCTTACAAAACATGTGATAACCCCAATAGCTTAATATTCAGCATATATAATTCATTTACATGATATAGCACTCTTGATTGTGGCCCTAAAACAGTTTTTATTCATATCTAGCAGCTTTCTAGATCAACCACAAAAACTTCTACAGCCAGCAATCAAACTACGGAACCTTCAGAAATTAAAGACCCACAATATTAAAATACACAGAACAAAATATCTGAGGTATAAGATAAAAAATGTAATTTTTTTCCTCTTTTTAGAGTTGCTAAAATGATGCACTACTGCATGTATTGCAATACCCGGGCCTCGGAAAGCTTCCTTTCTCCCCACATTGGAAGGTTTTTATGGTTTTGTCATTTAGTATGGAGCAAAACGGCTGTATCCCCCTCGGTATATACTAGCCTGTAATGAAGAAAGAACGAGACCCACATCATCAGCATGGCTCCTAGTCTTGGCATCAGTCAAGGGTGCAAAAGCATTCTGAAACAAAGCAATTTGATGGATTGTTTTTTACATTTTACTTTTTTAACAAGTGGATTAGCAAAAAGCCTAATGTTTAAAATTTTAAAAAAAGAAAAAATGAAAAATAAGCAGAAAGTGCATGGGAGGCTTTGGGTGTGTTTCCCTCCCCAAACTCTACACTAGTGTACTTATAGACCCTAAAAAGGGTGACTCAGAGTATAATTGTTCTGAACAAGCCAACTCTGAGGGAAATTTTATTTCAAGAAATCCCATTATAATGAAAATATGGAGAATCGGTATAACCAAGAGACTTCCAAGCCCCAGGAAATAGTCCTCTTTGCAGAAGAAAGAGATGAGATGCTGGAATTTAATCTTAATAAGATTTTGATTTTGAACAGTCTTTTGGAATTTAAAGTGAGGGGAAGCGACTTAAAATTAAAGGATAGAAAGCTGTCTATTTATTTGTCTCTACTATTGTAGACTGGACCCCAATTACCTTTTTTTTTCTGCCTTGAAGGAAAAAAAGTTAATATAGTTGGTAGAATTCAAATAGTTGGTTGATTGACTAAATTAGACTTTTGTCTATCACAACCTCCAAACTGGTTTTAGTGCAACTACATCAAGGCAGAATGGGGTAGGGACTAAAATAGTATGAGATAGTAGAGAGAACACTGGATTTGGAATCAAAAGATGGCTTTAAGTGATGGCTCTGCTCCATAATACCCATAGGACACCATCTCTCCACCCTTTAGTTTCCTTGCATATAAAACAAATGCTTGAGTTAGACTAGATCAAGAATTCTCAACCTTTACTTTGCATCTTGACTTCTTTTGGTAAGGCCTCCTCAGAAAACTGTTTTTTTAATGCATAAATAAAATAAATAGGATTATAAAGGATACATTCACATTAAAAGAAAGATTATATATATATTATATATATATATATTTTTTTTTTCTATTCAAGTTCAAGGGCCCACTGAAATTTATCCATGGAATCCTTGGCAGTCACAAGGTTAATAATTCTTGGTTTAATCTGTAAAGCCTAATCTAAGTCTAGTTCTTATTATCTAGCCTGTATGACAAGTCATTCATTCATAGTATTATTTTTTAAACCCTTTCCTTCTATCTTGGAATCACTACTGTGTATTGGTTCCAAGGCAGAAGAGCAGTAAGAGACAGGCAGTGTGAATTGACTTGCCCAGAGTCACACAGTGAAGAAGTGTCTGATTTGAACCCACGACCTCCCATCTCTAATCCTGGCTCTATCTACTGAGCCACCCAGCTGCTCCCTCATTCATATTATTTTGAGTCAATGCTAGCTCTAGTGCTAGCTTGGGCAGTTCTTCACCTTATCTCTTCTTGGTTTCTAAATAGGTAGAAAGGAAGTTCAAAAGGACTTTGAGAGGTGGTGGAGGAAATAAATGAGTTGATTGAGTAAGTTTGTGCTGGCCATATTTTTAGAACCAAACCAAAAAGTCATTTCCCATTATGACTTACAATGCACAGATCATGGCACTTAACTGATTATTTTCTCTTGCAAAAGTCCTGGCAATTCAATTGAAAAGCGAGTAGGATGTGTTTCTGAGATGGGATTGAAATCTCTGACTGTATGCCCAAAGTATTGTGGTGATTGCATACGCTTCCTTGTGATGCACACATCTTACTGGACTCGGGATTTTTAGTGCATAGAATTTCACACAAGTACAAGCAAGTGAACCCCCACCCTGACCTCCCACAGTTATCCCCTCCCCAAACAGAAAAATAATAAGCACGACCAAGATAATTCATTCTAGGGATACTCATGAGCCACACACTCACACACTCACACACTCACACACACACTATGTTCCTCTCTATTTTCTTTCTTGGGCGGCTATCATTTTAAACATGAACTGTAATATGGGAGGAGGAACAGTCAGGTTTTCAGCTGCCTGACAGCAGAGGCCTGGAAGTCTGCAGCTTAGCTCCTCGGTAGTCTGTGGTGGGACTTGAACCTTGGGGCTATGTGAATGAAAAGCAAGGAAAAAAAAAAGAAAAAAAAGTTCTGCATTGACACTGCATTCCGTTAGTGATGGATTTAATTATCAAAATGACTAATTATTCCATTAAGGTAAGTGCTCAGCTAGGTGATACTTGCAAAATTAGAAATATAATAACTTACATGCACTACATTGCCAAGAAATTAAGACATTTATCAAGTTTACTGGGAGGATTAATGTGGCATTTTAGCTGCCGTTAGCACAAGAGACAAATTCAATTAAGGGAAAGTGAGAAGACGTCAACCATGCTAAGATTCCAGCGGGGGGAAGGGGAAGGGAGGGAGGAAGGAAGGAAGGAAGGAAGGAAAGGAGGAAGAGGAGGAAGCAGTCACTCACCATGGCACCAACGCCGTAGGTGGGGGCTGGAGCAAGTGTGTGGTGGTAGGGGTCGGCAGCATAAACTCGTCCGTAACTGAAAGGCAAGCACAACTAGAGATTAATCAATAAAAAGGGTTTATCCAAAAAACCCCAAATACCCCCCCCAAAACAAAAGAAAAATGTGGAGGGGGAAGGATCTTTAGAAATCAGAAATGCCAGGATTGTATTCTATTCTATTCTACAATTCCACAAGGAGATGCCTTTGTGTAGATTTTACTGCTTATCTAGCTGTCTCTGAGGTTCTAAGGAAAATGGGCAGGGAGAGAATGACTGACTTTGAAGAGCTCTTGGAAGAAGTCAGCAGGAATTTCCCCCTTCCCCTATTTTAAGTTTTTATGGTGATGTCGCAGGGCCAAAATGGGGATAAATCTCATTTGGGGATATTGGTATTAGAGTGATAGAGATCTCAAAGGTAGAGGTTTCAGGGGCAGTTAAATGACTCCATGGATTGAAAGTCAGGGCCAGTGATAGGTCTTAGGCTCAAATCTGACTCAGACACTTCCTAGCTGTGTGACTCTGGGGAAGCCACTTTTCCCCAACTGCCTAGCCCTTACCACTCTTCTGCCTTGGAACCAATACACAGTATTGATTCTAAGAGGGAAGGTAAGGGTTAAAAAAGAAAAGAAAGAAAGAAAGAAAGAAAGAAAGAAAGAGAAAGAAAGAAAGAAAGAAAGAAAGAAAGAAAGAAAGAAAGAAAGAAAGAAAGAAAGAAAGAAAGAAAGAAAGAAAGAAAGAAAGAAAGAAAGAAAGAAAGAAAGAAAGAAAGAAAGAAAGAAAGAAAAGGCATCTTTGATGGATCTGGAAATGTTATTTCAACTCCAGCTGGAAGTGAAGATAAACATTCAGTAAAACAAAATGTTATTATCTTGATATAAAGAACATATACATGCCATTTAAAAGAAATCAGCCTCTAGCCTTTGCCTTCCCCAACATTCCATCCCCCTCCCCAGCCAAAAACCAAAACATTTTGGGCTTTGAGGGTCATGTCTAGATATTATTTACTGTTCCCCCCCAAAATAGTTTTTCTTTTTTAAAGCTGAGATAACCATGCTAGATTTTTGAACCTGTCATCCCTGAAATCTGATGCTGATGACTTAATGCTGAGGGACTGGAGGAAGAGCAGATAATAACAGCCATAGGGATTGAACTTGTGATTTCATTAGCATAGGGACTTCCAGCTGCAGAAACTCCCCCTACCTGTTGGTGCCTTCTCTGTAACATAGTTTGGAATTGTCCGGGGGCAATGGGAAGTAAGTGACTTGTCCAGTTGTCTGGTTGAATCCAGATCTTTTTGGCCTTCAGGTTAGCCCTCTACTCACTATCTCAGTGTCTCTCTAGTTAATAATAGTTTACTTTTATATAGCACAATAAAATTTACAATGAACTTTACACAAATCATCACAATTAACCCTCACATCTATCCTATGAGGTTTTAAAAAATCCCAACACATGCATAGCTTCCTTCTGTCTTAGAACCACTAGGCAGAAGATCCATAAGGGCTAAGCAACTAGGGTTAAGTGACTTCCCCAGAGTCACACAGTTAGGAAATGTCCGAGGTCATATTTAAACCCAAGACTTCCCACCTATAGGCCTGGCTGTCAGTCCACTGAGCCACCAATGCCAATATCCCCAAATGAGATGTATCCCTTTTTTGCCCTACTACATTACCATAAAAATTTCAAACAGGGAAAGGGCCAAAATGGAGTTTTGGGGGGCTTTAATACAAGTAGTAAAGTTATCATTTTATAGATGAGAAAACTGAGGCTCAGAGGTTGTGACTTCCCCAATGTCATAAGGCTTTTTAGTAGAAGAGACACTCTAGAAGCCAGGTTTTATCCACCCAAAACCCTTGTTCTTTCTGCTACAAAGAATAAAACTAATCAGTGTGTTGTAGTAACCTAAAGATTTCTTTTGTTTCTCTCCAAAGCATATAGCACAGGGTTCCTAGACATAATGGACATTTGCTGAATGACTGTAGATCTGCCCAACTTCTTTCTCAAGTCATTTTGATGTTGCTAATTCACATATTTGTGAAGCCACACTGGGATGCTGTACTTCTCAAGCTTCTAAACAAGAAAGACTCATCCTTAAAAGGGCAGAAGAACCAACGTTGATAATGGTAGAAAGAGAGAAGTTATTTCTATCATTATTAACTATCAAGGCTAGTCAGTCTCTACACCCTTTTTCTCAATTCCTGATCCTTCCTCCCCTCTCTAAAACTCACCTCTCTAGGCTTATTCAGGAAAGCCATCCAGGAAAACAGAAGTGGTGGGATGAATCACAACCCCTGGGAATGCCCTTCCCACCTTCCTCCTTCTCTCTACTGCTACAAATACTTCTAGGTTACTTAATTGTGTCTTAGAATCAATACTAAATGTCTATTCTAAGGGAGAAAAGTGGTAAAGGATAGACAACTAGGCTTAAGCAACACGACTAGGGTAAAATAACTTTTAAGTGTCTGAGACCAAATTTGAACCCAGGATCTCCCAACTCAAAGCCTGGGACTGTATCGACTGAGTCATCCCTTTCCACCATTTTGCAACTGATTTTTCTTCCTCCCCCATTTGAATTTAAGCTCCTTGAGACTATAGTCAGTCTTGTTTGTTTGAATTTATATACCCAGCACTTAGCACAGTTCTTTACTTGATGAATGCTTTTTCATTCTTTCATTCATTCATTACTCATTCATTCTTTTATCTCTCAATGAATGCAGGCTCACTGCTGCCTGTTTACATTGGAAGACTATTGTAGGTGGAACTGTTTAATTGGGCATTTAGTTGAAATGAATGACCTCTCATGCTTAGCTCAGTTCTTAGATTCTCACATAGTAGACAGAGTGCTGGATTTAAAGTAAGGGACATCTGAGTTCAAATCCTGACTCTTACACTAATTATATGACCATGGGTAAGTCACTCAATCTCACTAAGCCTTAATTTTCTCATCTGTAAAATTAATGGTTGTTTTAGATGGTCTTAAAATCCCTTCAAGCGCTAATGATCTTGTAGGAAATTTTCTGAATTTTATCAGATTCTTATAATACAAGTCTCTCTTCAAGGCATAGAGGTGACACAGGGTGAATGGTGGGTCTGGTAGCCAAAAGTTATAGCTTCAGGAAAACCTGGGTTCAAATGTAGACACAGAAACTTACTAGCTGTGACCCTAGCAAACTCACCAAAATGAAGATAAGAACATTTTCCAAACACGGTTATGAGGATCAATGAGACAATATTCGTAACGGAGATCTCATAGGGTCTGGCACATAGTAGTCATTTAATGAATGGTAATTCCATCCATACACCCATTAAACCTCTATCTCTAATCTATCATCAGCTGTGAATATAATTAAACTCTTTGTAAAATAGCATTCTTTCAAGGAGTCTTCCCTAGATCACAGCTAGTTCATAGTCTAGGCAGGATACGTACCAGCCTCAGAGCCAAGAGTGCTTGATACAGGATTATCCTTATTTTCATGAAGAAACGATAGGTCGGTTAATGAAACATTCTTGAATCAGATATTAAGTTTGATAGAGTGGATGCCACTTGTCAAGAGACCTATTGCTTTTAGTCTTGGTTCTGTTTTCCCTCCCAATTCATTTTGCAATGTTGTAAAAGACAAATCTTGAGTTTCTTCATCTGTGTAAAGAAGGGGCTGGACTAGATTGTCTCTATTGTTCCTTTCAACACTAATATTCTATAATTTGGAGATGTTTCTTTACTGGCTTCAATTTCTCAATGAAATTTAAGAATATTCAAACCCTGCCATCATTTTTTTCTTTACTTTTGGCTTTCCATCAAAGATATTTCCCTAAAGGGAAAAGAGAATGTCCTCAAGATCAGAGGGCCAATAAGAATGTCATGGTCACTCTCCAAATGAACAAAATATTTTACTGAACCTCATATGCACCTATGAAAAACACTTAATGAAAACTCTGGTTTCAGAAACAATGTCTACTTTTATACAAAGTTGAGAGGAGGGAAATAGAATAATAGTAACAATTTTTTTTCATAAAAATAGATATGATCACTGGTTCCTGGAAAAATATACTTATAAGGATTGTTTTTTTTTTACATATTTTCTCACTTGTGAAGGTTCATACTACACACAAAAACCATAAATTCAAATCTTTTCAGGCCAAATCCAGAAGTCCTAGAAAACTTTGTATGACAACAAACGCTGGTAACAAATTTCTCAGAAAAAGAGACCATAAAGGAAATGTAACTTTTAAATTCTTGAAAATGTTGGTTTTAAATAAATTAAATACTTCCCACACACATGCATTCTAAAGTAGAAAACAATTCTGCAGCTTGCACAAAATTAAAGAAAATCAACACCTTTTTAAAATTACATATTCTAGATGTAAAACATTACTTATAAAAATGCTGGGGTCCTAGCCTATTATGAAGAGTCCAGGGTAACTATTTGGCAGCATAAGCTACTAAGAGGGGAAAAAAAAGCAGGACTGAAATAGTACCCTGTAATGAATAGACTTTTTTCTCCTCAGGGTGACCTCTACCTTCAGAATATGATGGTTTTATTATGATTAATAAATTTCATTTCCACAGAGGAAAAAGGAACAGTGTCAGCTTAAACTTAAAGGAAGAAGGCTTCTTTTTAAATGCTAATTTCTAAACATGCCCTTGTATGACACTAAAATTTAGACACAAGGTTATTAGGGAAGATTCGGACTCCAACATTACATTTGTGGCAGATATTCCAGGCATATCAATAACCTGATATCCTTATAGCAGGCTAAATGCTAACCAGAGGTACATAGCCAATTCCCTTACTTAAATAATAGTAATATGAGACTACTGTACGACCAAATTATGTCCTCAAAAGTAACAGGGATTGAGTTCACTTATATTTTTTTGAAGTTTTTGGTATTTCTTTCCCCTTTCATTGAGATTAATCATAAAGTAAGTGTGCAGTATAAATTAAGGATAGCTTATCTTTTAACTATGAAAATTTAAAGCACAAATTTAGGAAATGCAGAGGATTGGACTGTGGGATTTAATGAAAGTTACAAGGGGAGAGGGAAGAAGACAAATGAGTGAGGAATGAGAAAGTAATTTAAGTATGAAAGTTCCTTCTTGATTTATTTCCTAGTGTTTCTAATATTACCCTTGATAACAATACTTTGACCCTTCTCTGAGGTTTTCAGAAGTAAGTTTTCTCTATATTGGAGATAGGAAGCCCACAATTTCACAAAATCCCAAAGAAACCACTATTTTGCAAGGTGATCCAGTGAGTTATTTTTGCAAATACACTTGCAGAATATCAAAGTGAAAAAAAATTAAATTATTTCAAATTGCAAATAACTTGTTTTCCTTGGCTAGTATAATAGGAATCATCTAGCAAATATGCTTGATGTAGTTTCACTATAGCACAAGCTGGCAAAGCATGGAATCTCAAATAACACAGTATCTCAATCTCAGCCAAGGTGCTCAGTTTTCAGGAATATCTGAATGTTCTTGATATAGTTCGGGTTTACCACCTGTTCCTCCAGCATGGGCACGATGGTAGCTCTCAAAAGACAGTTAAATCTATTTAAGTATATGCCCACAATCTCTTGTTTTTGATGCTGTTAGTAAGGGGAATCAAACATGTCCACTGATGGTAGAAAAAGGGCTTGTATCTGGGGGCCCACAAACTAAGCTCAAATAAAGCATATATTGTTATGCTTCTTATTTCTCAACAGCTGAATTACTGGGATCTGAATAGTCACTTAAAAGGCAGTCAGCCTCACTATAATATCTTCTTGCCAAGTGAATGTGAATCCATTTGGCAATCTGGAACCAGCTCCTGAAGGCACAGACTGTGTCTGTTCTTTCATCCCCATTTCCTTGGGAGGATTTAAAGATGTTCTGATCAAAATCATATGGAATTTTAAGATCATCTTCTAAATCCAACTAACTATAAATTAAGTGGGAAAATCTGGATATTAGAGCAGAATCAGTATTCTAATGTCCCTGTTTTCCAAAGCTAACACTATAACACCCCTATGACACTTTCTATGGTTAGAAAAGAAAATGCAATGAATATTCCTTGCAAAATGATATGAATGCAGAGCAGCAGAATAGGTGCTATAAGAAGAAGCTTTTCAAAAGAGTTATCTGTGTTACCCCCTTCCTCAACAGTACTTAGAGCAGTAAGTGAAACAACTCACATTGGCTATATCTTACCAAAGAATTGTTTTTGGGGAATTAGAACAGACAAAAACTTAAGTTTCAGAACAATGATAAATAAGAGAATGGGGATCAGATTAACTGATGTGGTATGGAGTCTCTCCTCTATAATCCCCTTTAGCTACTCACTTACCCACCTGGTATTTTATGCTCTTCATTCACCACCTGGGGATGCCACTGATTCAGGGTCCTGTGGTGCAGGAAGGGGAATCAGATATGCTCTTCCCTCCATGAGGCAGCTAGAGCATCTCTGCCACAGCTAGATAACTTGCCTAATATGGAGGCAGCATGTAAAAGTATCCTGGAGGGTACAAATGGGATTGTCCCATTTCTGACCACAGATCAAGCATCCAATTTGTACATTCTATACTGGGAACATGGAAACCTTGGAGGGAAGGAGGGTGCTTCTGTCATCTTGCTCTGTGAAGCCTGAGAACCATTTTAGGGAACTTGGATAAATGCAACAAAGTGTAAGCACATCCCAAACTTCTTAAGTAGTTGCTATTTTGCAAACACTCTTTTAGTTATACCTATGTAGCTATTTTTGTTTAAATAAGTTATCAAAGCTGTCATGAGAGAATTTTAGGTAGCATATAAATGTCTAATTCTATTCAAAGGTGAATTAGAGTCCTCAACAAGGTATGTTGGGAAATTCCAGGGCTCATTCCTGGGGTAAAGGCCACAAGGACTTCCTTGAGAAAAAAAAATGAAGGAGAGAAGGTGATGACACTTTCTATTCTCTTCTTCTGTCTTCCAGGTGGGCCCTTTTCCTAGGCTGATGAGACTTTAAAAAAAATAAGAACTCACATTTCTTCAGATCATTTAAAGTTTGAAAAGTACTATATAGACATTATCTCATTTTATTCTCAAAACAGTCCTGGGACATAGGTGTTATTATGGGCAGCACCTTTGGCAGAAGAGGTAACTGGAATGAAGTAAAACAACTTTCTCAGACTCACACTCTGTATTGAGGTAGGATTTGAATTCAAGTGTTCTGGATTCCAAGGCTTGAGCTCAATCCACTGTGATTCTGTTTCTTAAGAGAAAGTCAAATGAGACTTGTAGTAAACATCAGCCTAATCTGTTGACTTTTTTTTACAGTTATTTTCCTTTTGGAACATATGATTTGGGGTGAACTGTTCTGCCTTCAGAATAGATCATGTCCCATGAGGGCTCTGGCTGCCTTTCTCAGGTGATGACAGTAAAGATCCTTGGTGGCTAGGAAAAAAGGGTCCAGAGCCAGACTGAATAGAGGGAGAAAAAAAGCTGACTTTTCTTTTAAGCCCTGAAAGGTTCCTGGGAGAGAGAAATTTGGAGCTCCTGCTCTATACTTGACAAACCATGTCATATTCTATCAGATACAGAGACAGAAGTACTTGCCCTGACTCTAACCCCAACCTGTCCAATTATAGGGAAAAAATGATATAGATTCTGATAATGCTTGCCTCATTGTTAATTAGTAATAATAAACAATTCAATAAGAACTTTAAACATTTTTTGAAGGCATAAGGCTTTTTGCAAAAGCACTCATCACTTTTGTTGTAACAAAGTCTCAGCAACCTACTTCTGCCTTGTGTCCTCAGTGGACACTAGAGTGATTTAAAAAAAAAAAACTGTGAAAGGTTATTTAACTAGGGTATGTTCATGCTGAAGGGATGCTTCATTGAATAATAGCAGATATTTGTAACACATGGACATATAAAGTACCCTTCAAGTCCCATCCTTAAAAAGCACTCTGATCTCAGCAGCTAGGGAATAACTTTCTCATTGGATGACTCTTAAGATGACAGATTGCCCAAGATGAAAACACATGCATACGGCCCCTTGAGAGATGTATGCAAACACTTACTATGTCTCAGTTGTGCTATAAGAAGACCTTTGAGTTGTAAACGTCCCATTAATAAATCATGAAACCCCAGCTTTATTGAGTTTCATCAGGTTAGCCCTTGTGACCAGCTACATAGACTGACCTACAATTGCACCTGAGGAAGGCAAGCTGTCAGAGAGATAATGGCAAATAGGTCTGCCAATGTTTCTACCACTAGGTGAGAAGGAAGAAAGGATTAATTGAACCTCCTTTCAGAAGAACATCGGATAAGTTGAGGGGTCACCGATACCAATCAGTTGATGCCACCATCTTGTATCTTTTGCTTTAACAATGGCCAGAGGCAAGAAGACGTTATAGAGTTCTCAGATGCTAGATGTCACAATTTGTTGTAGCAGTAAAATGCTTTTTCAAGAGTTATCAAAGGAACGTGTGAATAAAGTTAACTTAGGAATATTAGTCAAACACTCTCCCATCCCATCCTCGACAGAGATTGGCCATAGTTTTAATTGGAGAAAAGATGTATATACATTATAAGCACCAAAGTCACTAAAGATTACTTTTTTAAAATCTGTAAAAAGTTCTAACTTATCCTTCTTATGGAATTTATTTAGTGGAATTGTGTGGATTAAAAAAAAAAACAGTATTGCCAGGAAATTTTTTCAAATGTTGTAAACACTCCCAAGTGGAACAAAGGAAGAAATGAAAACAGATTTCCAAGATAACAGTGTGGTATTATCCAAAATCAACTTGGACGTATTTGAAATTCTATTACTATCAGCTACATAATTGACATTTACTATAATAATTTTCATTAATTGCAAATATTGCACAAATTCACGATTTTATACACTCAAGAGAAAAGCCTGCTTGTACTTACTAACCAGATCTCAGATCTCTGAAGAATAGGTGTGTCTGTGTATATATATATACCCACTATAGCTATATATGTATAGATGTGAAAAATAGAGCTACATATCAATTTACATATATGTGTGAATATGAATATATGTTTATGTTTATATTACATTATTCATCAAAGTCCCTTGCAGAAATGAGTTTTCAAAGTAAGGCAAATTTGACTCCATCATCATTTATAATCCTTATGAATACAATTCGAATCTTCTAATATGGAAACTAAAAAGTTGAGTAGAGATCCTAGTTTCTAGGTTTGTCTGAGTAGCCAGAAGGTATAACAGAGGATATGGCTCACAGGATCATAGAATAATAGATTTAGCTGGAATAGCTCAGAGACCATCTATTCTAATGCTTTTATTTTACAGATGAGGAAACTGAGGCCCAGGAATATTAAGTGACTTGTCCACAGTCACACAAATAGTGTCAGTGGAAGGATTTGGATCCAAACCCTATGACTCCATGGCTAAAGTTATTTTTTGTCTGAACAAATCCCTGACTTACCATATACCCAAGACTAAAAGGCCTAAAGTTCTCTGCTTTAGTTTTCTGGCATTTCTTTTCATGTAAGGCCACCTTCTTCCCCTCCTCTGACAATGTATTTGCTTCTTCCTTCTCTAGGTATTCTTCACATGTTTTCACTTTCCTTTAAAGATCATAGATTTAGAGCTGGGGGAGGCCTTAGAAACAAAACTCTTTCATTTTACCACTGAGAAAACTGGGACCTGTGGAAGGTAAGTACTTGGTGAAAGTCCCACAGCTAAGAAGCAGGTGGAAATGGAACCTGTTTCTGACTTCAGAGCCAATACTTTACTATACAGTGTTTTCCCAATTCCTCCTTACCAATGATCACTACATTATTCAGTCCTCAATCTGTACTTCTGAATAGTTGGTTTTTGCTTGTATATCCTTACCATTTTTTATAAAATGCATTTATACCCATTATTTTGTAAACTTCTTGAATGCAGGACTCTTGTTTGCTTCTTTTGGATTCCCCCAAAGCACCTAATACAATACTATATACATAGCAAACAGTCAGTAAAAACTTAATGAATGAACAAAGATTTCCTCATATGTAATGTGGGCACGCAGAAATGGAACTGGGCCTTATATACTCTGTGGAATAGCACTTTATCTATATATGTATATTATATAATCACACATAAAATATTTAAGATGTGAAAAAGAATACACAGCCAACTCCCAATTCAGTTCAAATATGGATCACCCAAAGGAAAATGTCAATCCCAGGCTAGGTTTCTCCTAACAAACATTAAGTTATACATAATCAGGAATTGCTAGGCTCCTTACAGTGACAGAAAATATGACAAGTAAGGTAAATCTGATATCAAATCACATAATGCATTTCAAAGGCAAACAGAAATGATCTTTGGATTATCTGTTGTTTTAGATTATCTGCATCACTGGCCCAGTTCATTAATAAAAATGATTGGGAATTGGCTGCATATATGCATGCATAAAATAGTCTGACACAAAGGCTATACTGATATAATTACTATTACTTGCAATTTATTATCCAAAAGATGTAATGCACATATTCTGTTGGGTCACTCAAGTCTGTGATTTACTCTGTGCTCCCTCAGAGCTCTTCTGAACCCCATACCACACCCTAGTTGAGAAGTAATGCTGTGCTCAGCACACCTCAGAAATGGCAGGATGTACTACCATAGAGAGGAAAAGAAATATGATGGTGTGCTCCACTGGGGCTATGGCTACAAGGCCATAGGGAAAAGAAAAGTCTAAGCCCATTAACTTGCACAATTACTTTAGGAAAAGATTCTTTAGCCATTGCAATTTTCAAGGATGCTGTTGTTGCCAGCACCCCCAAATTTCACAATTAGTCCCAAAACTCAAAGGAAGAATAACCACAAAGATGCTGAACTCACTTTTCTATTGATGGCAAAAAAAAAAAACCCAACAAAATCAAAAACAACCCAACTCTGAAAGTGTTTAGTACCTTAGGACACTTAATGTACACAAAAGACAAGTCTCTGAAGTCTAAAGATGAGAGCTTTTTGCAGTGTGCGAGGGTCTTTGTATGGGAGCAATATATTCACATTGAATCATATTTTTTATAGGCACACATATGAGAGGAGGTTTAGCTTGATCAAAGCCCAACCAAAATAATAAACTTGCTTCTCAACTCCCATTCATAATCATGGTCCATCTTCCACTACCATCAGCCATCCTTGACCAAATCCCATATTATCACATTGATTTGGGTGCAGTGAATCTGTAGTCTAAGCTGTAGGGAAGAATTCTTCTTTCCCCTTTGTATTGTCTTGAGCAGCAGTTGGCTTGTAAGACTGTGCCTTGATGTCAAAGAGGCTGAACCTATATAAATACAGAGGTAAGTAGGTAGACAGACTGACTAGTTTGTGTTTCTCTGGGTTAATGGTATGTTGCTTGAAAGAGATCACTGAAATTTGTATCCTTCTGGAGAAAAAGAATGGCATGACTGGAACCACAGACGATTTAGTGACCGGTATAAAGCAGCAAGGGCTAAGAAAATAAATGTCCCCATAAGTACAATGCTGTAAACCCAGAATGCTTATAAGACCAGTTTATTTTACAAGGCTAGAAAAAGCAAAATAGGCATTTCAGTATTCCCCTAAAAGAGGAACTATCAAAAATTATAACCTCTCCTTCAGGAAGCATGCAGTTTGGTACAACTTTGAAAGCTAAAGAAAATGATTACTCAGTTTTTTTTTGGCAATAAGATTTGGTTACATGGCTAAATCTATCTTTTGATTTAAGCTATAGAGATGACATTTTACATCTGGCCAAGTTTGCTGTCAGTGACAAGCATAAACAACACAAGCATTACAACTCCTTGTGAGAATTTCAGCCACAAATATCATCAGACACTGTAATCTGAGATTTGAATTAAGTGCTTGTAGTTATGAGTATCTCACATCTTATAGGGTGCCTTTAACTCTGGTGCGGGTATTAAGAACCTCAAGCCATGTCTCCTGGCCCTGAAACCCAAGCAAATATGAGTATATAGTTGGTCAGAAGTTAAGGACCTCATAGCAGTACTATGAAAGCAGTAGAGCAGTAAAGAGAGGTACATTTGTCCTTAAGAATTCCTATACAAGATTAAGGAAAGTGTTCCATTAGCAGGTGGACACACTAGGTATTCTGAGGATTTTCTAGGCATCCAGGAGTCAGGATTTATTCCTCCTAAGAAGCAGTCTGGCAAATATGTTCACGGTGCATCACAATTCATGTTGTACAAGTAAGTAAAAAAGTAAAAAAGACTGGCTATTTATTTTGGGTCCTTTAAGAAAGTGATGGACAATGGAAGAAACAATCTTCCAGGTGATCCATCTGGGGGACTTATTTACAAGAAGGACTCAAAACAGCAATGTTTAGAATTTTCCAAAGGCAGAACACATATTAATATTCCACTGAAGAAGCAATATGGACAAATTATCTTTCACTTCTACATTTAATTAGTATCAGTTCAGTGCCCTCTACTGTGGTAGGCAACCAATCAACTCCTTTTTATGACTTTCACCAAAACATTCTGCTCTTATAAAGGTGACAATTAGCAGATCTCCCCTACGTGACATTTCATGCCTAAACTTAACACATTCAAATAAAATAAATGGCAGTTTAGAAAATACAAACAATTTAAGAGGAGAGTTGCAAGAAATTAGCTGATATTTGAATTATAGTACATTTGAAAGGAAAATACCTAAAAAAGCAATTCCTCCTTTAATGGAATACACATTTTCCCCTTTTAAACATCTGAGGCAGTTAAAATCCTCTCCAACACAGAAGCCCAGGAAAAACTATTACATGTTTTAGTGAAGAGATAAAGGTCTCACCAGGTGTTGCAGAGGGCAACTGCATCCTGAGATCGGGTACTTAAGACCATTATCAAATTTGTTTTATACAAATGAATATATTGCACTGCCATTTAAAATTGTGTGCATAGGGGTGAAGGGTATCTCTCACAATATTAACTTGAGCTTTTAACCATTTTTGAACATTAAAAATGTCAAGTTCCCATCAGAGAATATAATTTCTGACCACAAAAGGATGTTATTGCACCATCTATTGTATATAGAAATTAAATGGTCTTATGGTATAATGAAGGTTTTGATTTCAAAATTGGAGAGTTTAAAAAGATCATAAGGATTTTTTTTGGATCACTGTAACCTTTTCTCCATTGCCCATGTCCCCCAGAAACAATGTTAAGAACTAGATAATAGGGGGAAGCCATTCTTTACTACTAGCTGGGTAAAATTGTCACTTGTTCAAGGTAAGTAGTTATTTGCAAAATTCAATTTAATTTGTGTTTTTGAAATAAATCACAGGGATATGACTCATACAACTGGAGTGTGCATATACAGTATTTATCTTTTCTTCATTTCACTTGCTAGCTGATAGCATATTAGTAGGATTTTCTAGTAATCATTTAGATGGCATTTTTTGGTATAGACTAAAAATTGCACTTGGGTTTTGTTCCAATATTCACCTAATAGCACTTAATGAAGTAATTCCTTTCTACCCAGAATGTAGTTTAAACTACTCTGAACCATGTTAATGCAGCAAAAACAGAAGCTATTTTCATGTACATAGCATACAATTATGCAATTTCCATTTGCTAATATCCTACTATCAAAAAATCTTCTCTCTCAACCCTATTCCTTACATCACTTTTCAATAGAAAAGAAAAACAGAGAATCTTTATATGAAAGAATGAAAATCATCTTCTAAAAAGGTCTCATAAGACAAAGATTTCTCTCAGACAACATCTTCCTACAGCCTAACATCTCTATTACAGTAGATTTTAAGTGATTTCTTAGGGCCTTTATACTCATATGTATATGATATATACACATACACAGATACATATATGCATATATACATATATATACATCCATATCCCCACATACAAAATATGTGAACCCAATTATTTCAAATAGCATATTAATGCTGTATCCACATATTTAATTCTCTTATTCATTCAGTATTTTAATATTAGAGTCTCAATTATGCTCTAAGATTTTAAAGAAGCTTCATTCAACATAGTCTTACTTTTCTGGATCATGTATTACTAATGCTGGAAATAAAACATCAAAGTCAGCAAAATACCTAATGTCTTTTTATATGGCAAAGCCTAAAGGCTTCAGCTATAACTTAGTGAGACGACTCTAAAGATGGACTTTTACTAAGCTTTCTAGAGTGATTAACTGCAGCATGTGAAAAAGGATATTGAGACCTGGATGGATGCATCAAGGAGTATCAATGATTGTTACCTGCAGAGGTGTTACAAGAAATTTCATCTGCTGCAACGAAGACGAATTGATTTCTGCAAGAGAAGATAAAATTCACAATACTGCTTGCTCACTGGGAAATGTGCTATCTGCCAATTGACTTGATGTTTACAGATGGGGGAAGGGAGGTGCTTCACTTTAATGAATGTAGCAAGAAAAAGGTTGGCGTAGTTCAGAACTGGAGAATTTAGAAAGATCATGGAATAAGCATGCTGGGATCTTTTAAATGAATTAATGGTGACCTCTGAACATGGACTACTTACAAACTTTCAATGAAATCTTAATGTTTTGTGTTCTACTAAAATATCTTTATGAGGGTAGGAAATACCATGCTATACATATGTGTATGTGTATGTGTGTGTATGTGAGAGAGTGTGAATGTATCTGCTAAAAGATATGAAGATATGTGGAAAATCTATTTAATAAAAACAATTCTATTGTGGCTAACTGAGAAATTACCAAAATTTAGGCTTTAAATTTTCTAATATGATTTCAAAATAGAAAAACACTTTCTATTATTTCAGAAGAGAATTTGTTAAGACATATCCTCATATACTATAATTTCAACATTAGAATAGCCTTCCTACATAAAGCTATCTTAGGGAGAACTTGATTTGAAATAAACCTTCTCTTGCAAAATTCGTTTTTCCACAATGCAGTATAAAAAAGAACAATGGAAAATGAACTTTAAAATTATTTCAATAAACAGAAAATAAGGTAAAATTCTCTTAAGAAGTCCCAATTTATATAATATTTTCCCATGCAAATTCAAATCTAAAGGTAGCATTAGCGGCTGAATCTGTTTGCCATGAGTAAACGTGATGTGACAACTATAATTATGATTGGTTCAGCTTGCAACACTAGTTAAAAACCAGTTTGCAACACTAGTTTGTAGCAGTCGTTTATAACACTAAAGCCCAATTTGCAACAGTAGTTAAATGCTAACAGCTTCTCATCTAGGAATCAGTTTTGACCAAGAAGGTATTTTAGGTCCCATTCTGTCTTGCTATGGCCATGGAGACCTGACATCAATTTCTCCTTCTTAAGTATCTTGGCGTTAGATTCTAATTAGCTGGTCTCTTAAAATCTCTTAAGAGGGTTTTACTAAGGTACAAGCTATGCTTTGACATCTAAACATGAATATTATTTGGAATTCTCCAAAACTTAACATTCAATTCAAAATTGTATTAACTTTTACACCAAGGCAGCTGTCGGCAGAATTAAGCTTGCCTGAAGTAGTGTATTTGGGGAGTTTGCCTATCTAGTTATGAAGTTTTTAAAGTTTGGAAAGCAGAACTAACACATTTACTTCATCTCCTAAGACTTCAATGAAGCAAGCTGAGTAGATTCCTATTCTCTGTTTCTTCATGCAAAGGACTTTTAGGACCTAATAACATTGGTAGCTCAGTAGTAAGGACTAGATAATAGTAAAACTAAAATCAATGAAAATCAAGATTTGGATTTTATTTGCTTTGCCTTCTCTGACTTATATAGTTGTAACAAAAATTGTACAGCAGACTCAGAATGGGTTAAGATCAATATAGACCGCACACCTCTCAAGTCCAGGAGACTGTTTGCGCTGTCATGAGCCATGTAACACTGAACAGATAGCCTAAACTGGATGTTTCGCTTACAAAGCAAAATACCCATTTTCTTCTAGCAGACCCTCATGATTCAGTCTGGGACTCTTGCATCTCTACCAGAAATCCTAAAATCTTCTCCTGGGTACCAATTCTGACTGAAAAATCCTCCAACAAGGCTACATCCTTCTTGCCTGGTTTCTCTATTTTACTTAGCTCAGTGGACATTAATTTAAATTTGGTAATTAAAAGGGTAATTAGTAAATATATCGGCCTGATGCAAGTCTCATATGTTGTGTCTATGAGTTAGTAGAAAAAATAGGAAATGAGTCACAAGACCTGTGACTTTAAAGAAGAGATGAAAAAAGGACAAAGACACTTAGATTTACATTTCCAAATGAGTATTGTGCTTTAAAAGCATCCTGAAGACTACTGACCTGATTCCAAAGACATTACCACTGCTCAGATTTTTGATATTTCTTTTACTGACTGAACTGCCCTCAGAATGAGTTTATGCGGCATACTTGTTTTACTCACCTTATTTTTGAAACGTGATTCAAAATGATTTTTGACTGTTAAAGAAAAATCAACTCAATCCAGAAAAAAATGCCCATCTACCATCACTTAGGTTATTCAAAGGAATATGTTGAAAGCAATAATGAAAGAAGGGTTCCAAAAATATTTTAGACAAGGGCAACATCACTGGTATATGGTAACACTCTGTCAAGTTAATTATTCTGCAAGGACAATACTCATCTGGATTAATATGTGGAGGTATGTTTTTGAAAAATGATTAATTATTTTATGCTCACAACTTATAGCTTAGAAAACAGCTCTTTTACAGAGTTCATCATAACATTCAATCATAGAACAAACTAATATAATCAGAAGCTAAAGATTCCCAACCCTTTTGAATGGTTCTTTAACAAAAAGTCAAGTGGAGAAACAGCTTATGGAAATGAGACATGTAGCATATAAAAGTATGAGACTGGAGAAGGAAAGCAATCAGATATGCTATCAGGGAGAACAGTTAGGCTAACCTAGACCAGAAAGCTGGTCATGATCACGATGATGGTTGCTAAAAACAACTATAGCATTTTTTTTTTTACCAATATCTATTATTCCTTTGAAAACAGGAGGCAGAGATCAGTATTGCTTCATTATTTGAGAATGAGAGATTGCTATACTCTCTCTCTTAGGTTATTTCTCCCAGTTAATTTATAATGAAGTAATATAGTGATATAGGTGGGTGTCCAATCAAAAATATTCAGACATATTCTTCTAATTCTTTGTCAGTTTCAAAATAGACAGCTATAATATATGACTTCCAACACCACAGAAGTGTTTGTTCCTTGTAGTGTTTATGCCCAGAGAGGACAAGCATTCATCTTACAAAGGATGCCTTCCTTGTTTTAACTCTAGCTTGCTCAATATTGTCTTTTACATTATTCTTCCAGTCAATTCTTAAAAATACAATTTCAATAATGAGTAATATATTTTAGCAAGTTGACCTCATCCTAAAAGTTTAGAAAGCTTAAATAAAGCAATTATTTTTATGTCCACATAGTATGTTGTGGAGGCTTAAAGAAATATAACAACACAGGAAATATCCTTTGTGAAATTAGCAGAATCTTTGCTAGTGGTACTAATGCCACTGCTACATGAAACTTTCAAACTGACCCCTTGTAGTCATTTCTGCCTCTGGGGCATCTAAACCTTAAAGGGGCTTCTGGGACATTTGCTACAACTATTTTAGATTATTATTCTCTTGAACTATCATGGCATTATTTAAGTCTAGTAATGAGTTCTTTTAAAAAAGGGGAGGCTCCAATCAGAGTATGAATTCTACGAACCTAAATTTTTGGGAGAAAAGCCTGCATTGGGTTGGATCTATTACATTTCTGACCTCTTCTCTCTCTATTTCCTTCTCTTCTCAAGGTAATTTTGTCTCGGTCCCTTTCATTCATTCATTCTCCCATTACTGGAATTGTTCTTTTTCATAATTTATTCTAAAAGAATTAATTCCAACTCTAGGAATCTTCCTTGGTCTTAACCAAATTTCCATTTTCAGGAAAATTGCTTGATTTAGGAAAATTTCACAAAGAGAGAAGAAATCCTAATCTCAAGCAAAACTATCCATCTACATACCCATTTTAGTCCTAAGTGACTTTAAAGAGAGATGAATTTGTATTGCCTTTTTAAAATGTAAATTCCTAGAAGGGAGAAGCCTCATTTTTCTACGTTTTACACTATAAACAGGAAATCAAGATCCTAACATATGGTTATTGGACAAGGAGTTATTGTAATAGCAGACTAAACTTTCTAATTCTGAGCACTGAAATTTTGTCTCTTTTGGGTTTTCTCCACTCCCTCTTCTCCATGAATTGCCTCTTATTCTAAGAGACTAAAATTAAGGACTTCAAATAAAAGAAATTTCATGCCATAGCAGCATCTTTGGACAAGCCAAAGGCTTTAAATCAAAGAACCTCCACTGACCACATAGTTTAAAGACTATTAATTAATTAAAATTTTTTCTAGCCTCAAATCAAGCTCCAAAACGAAATTTTCAGGATACCCTTGCAGTAGACTGACATAGTTGGGTTCTTTTCCTGAATCAGGTGGTGGCAAATGTAAATATAGCTGATGATCTGATGTACAATTTGTTTTTTCCTCCCATAAAATAACTGACTGCTCACTTAATTACTTCTTCTGAAAATTCCCAATGGTTTGCTTTTAAAATTTAAGTTAAATATTAACTCTTAGCCATTTTCACTACCGTTGGAGTAGGAATCAATGTTCAATTTGCATAGCTAAACTGTTTCATTGGAAAAATGGTCAGCCATCTGGGAGAAACTTCCTCATCATATTCAATTTTTTGTTATGACTTTTAAAAATAGCTAGCATTTATATTGTGCTTTAAGTTTTGCAAAGTGCTTTATAATTATCATCCAATTTTATCATCACCACAACTTTGGAAGACAGGTGCTATAATTATCCTCATTTCACAAATGAGGAAACTGAAGCCCGTAGAAGTTAAGTGACTAGTCACAGAGCTAATAAGTATTTGAGGCTGTTCTTGAACAGGTCTTCCTGATTCCATGATACCTCTTAGTTTAGTGCTATTAATGATAGTAATTTTCTTTATTTGCTTAAATCCATTATTTTGTTCTAATGTTGTGGTTTGGCTCATAATATATATATTGTTCACTGGATATGTAATTCATAAATCAGCCATGGCAAGTTACTCCCTGAATACAATATAAGAAAAACTGAGCCTATGTATAAAATCTACATACTTTTAAAATTTTATTTTATATGTTTAAAAGCTTAGCTCAGATCAAATATATGGGTCTATATTTTAATTACTTAACACTAGGACTACTTTGATATACTATTTTGGGCAAAATACAAGGGTAATTAAGTTTTCAGGTATAAATGATGGCAAATTGATTAAAAATGCTTATTAAATTGTACAATACATACTAGCTGGAGTCAGGCCTCTTATCTTTTCTCCACTGGCACTATAGAATGCTCTAGTGCTTTTCCCAGTCTGGTAATGACATACCAAAAAAAATGTGCAAAACCTATTTGAAATTTCAATCTCCTTCAAATTGGGCATGCATAGTAAATTCTAGATCCAGAGCTGCATTATCAAGGCTCCAGAATCTAAGTCCCAAGGGACTTACTGGATTCTGAGTGAGAAAAAATACTTTGCATATGTTTTATATATTGGTTCTGAGATTTGGCTCAGTTACATTAACACAGTATTTAGTTCTATATTGGCCAACTCTAAGTCTAGATTTATTTTCAGAAGTATCTTTAGTTTTTAAATCTTGGACTTTAAATCAAATTACATTTGGTAGAAGACTTTTGGACATAGCTAATATGAGAATGTTTCTCTTAGATAAGTATATTTATTATAATTTATCACATATAACAAATCATATGTACTATATTATTATGTTAAATATTATGTTTTTTAATGGGAGCTAAAGAAATTAAATGGGAATTGATTTTATCCTTATAGTACATGTGTACTTTAAGTAAACCACAAACATGAGAATGCATATTTATAAAAATTTTTCATTAGGGAATTATTTTTTTCTAAAGATATCATAAGGCTATTGTGAGGATAAAATATAATAGTTAAAGAAAGTACTTTGGCAAATTAAAGTTGCTACAAAAATATGTTAGTATTAATATTCTTTTCATTGCAAAGGGATCTGTAATAAGACTGCTCAAAAGTCAGTCACTTGTAATGCCTTAAAATCTGAATCAATTTACAAATATTTATATATAAACTTTTCTTCCATATAAAAGGAAGTATGCATGTATATTAGTTAGAAATTTGAATGACAAAGGAAATAAGCATTACAATTTAGTTCCCCATTTTGAATATTCTGCCAAAAATTGGTGAGTTTTGCTAATCAAAATGTAGATATTCACTCACTTGCCAATGTTTCTGGGAATGGGTTATAGGAAGTAAACATGTCTGTTTTGCTGCCATTATAAGTTTAACAATCCCCCCCTCACATTCTAAAATTTGTGCCTGGGTTAGTTTAATCCCAGTGGAACATACTCATAATTGCTATATCTATAAAACTGATACCTGCCCAATGGCATTTGTTATGCCTAGTAATAGTGATACTCCCTGAGACAGAAAAGGGATGAGGCAGGGGGGAGAGTGCAGTAGGTGGCTCAGCAGATTGAAAGTCAGGCCCAGAGACAGGAGGTCCTTGGTTCAAATCTGGCCTCAGACACTTCCCAGCTGTGTGACCCTGGGCAAGTCACTTAATCCCCACTTCCCAGCCCTAATCGCTCTTCTGCCTTGGAATCAATACACAATATATATTTTTAAACCAACACTTTGATATGAAGTAAGTATAGTTTTTGTTATCTTTGTTGTGAAATATTTGTTGTCTTTTGTTAATTAGTAAAAATAATAAAAGCTTGAAAGTGTGAGAAAAAACATACAGTATTGATTCTAAGGATAGAAGTAAGAGTTAAAAAAAATTTTTTTTAAAGAAAAAGAAAAGGGAACAAGGCCTGAGTAAAATACCAACTTAACTGGTAAGGGAGGCTAGATGATTATAATCATGAAATCTCATATTTTATGCTAAATTAATTCTTGCTGTGGGGAACATGATGGAGAAAGATACTCTGCTAGTTAGTCAATGTAAGAGATTCCAATATAGGGATAAATTTCTATACCCCCTGAAAAAATTATCTACTAAGTCTTGGAACTTCCTCCATACCTTCATTCTAATATGGAAGTCCCCCACTCCCCATCATTTTGGTATATATTATACTTTATGGACTCCTCTTTTTCCATGTATACTCTTCATTGATAGGAATAACAATACATTATTGAGATCACAGGAATTTTATAGCACACAGCATTCCTCCACTCAAGTTTTGTTTCTTTGCCTCAATCAGGGGTCCATGCTCAATTAAAATTTGCACAAATTTATTAAAGTTATGTCTGCACTGAATGAATAAGAGGATTCATGTAACACTCTGGTAATATTTACACTGACATTGTGCAAGTTTGGGCATCTCAATAATCATTTAATCTTATTATTTAAGTGATGGCTATTATTTCATCATCTAAATTTTAAAACTAAAATGCTGCTCACCCAGTAGAAGAGGTGTACGAATGTGTGTGTAAGTGAATATATGTGTAATACATTCAATATTAAAGCTAGGTGTTTAAAAATTCCAACTAAAGAGCTTTTCTTCTTATTAGAATTATGAAGACTTATAGGGATGCTAACAGAAAACTAAAACAAATAAAAATTCTCCAGAAGGCAGTGAATTGCACGAGAAAGAATGTCAGATTTTGGACTGAAGGATCTGAGTTCATTCTATTATAATATGTAAAACCACAGGCAAGTTACTCTAAATCTGGAAGTCTCAATTTCTTCATCTATAAAATATGATCCAGTGATTATAAGCAATAGCTTACAGAAAAAAATATATAATATATACCCACAACCTTAACTATGGGTGTATGAATATATAATATGTACAAGTGATCCACATGTGTATATATGGTTTACAGACACATACACAAATATGTATACATGTATGTGTTTATCTATGTATACATGATTATATGAATAGATAACATTTTCTATATGTATGCATGAATCAAATGATGGGAGATTCTTTATTCTAATATATAACTATTTAGCTTGTTCAATACTCTCTTTTACATTACTCTAATGGATTTACTTTATGAGGAATAAACTTTCAATAATATAAAAAACTGATCTTTTAGCAAGTAGATAGAATCTTCCTTCTATGTATGTATTCATTATATATATGTAATACATCTATACCTGTGTGTACATACAGACAAACAATTTATTCTTCATTTTTAACAACTGAGAATTCAGGGCAATAGGAGTGTATTGATTTAGAATCTTGAACCCTAAAGACTACGTTTACCACAACCCCCTTTTCTTGTCGTGTGTCATGGGTTAATTTTGTATTCACTTTTGGTTTTGAGCACGTTTTGTAGCTCTCTGCTGGCAGTAGCTGCATGGAGCTATGTGGCTGAGCTAGGTAATTGGTGTCTAATTTTTCCCTTTTTGCTCTAAGTCAATTTTTAATAAATTGTATTAAAATAATACTTGGAACATCAAATTATTTCTAATCTTTATAATTGGCGACCACGAAGGGATTTGAACTGAAAAAAAAAATTTTTTTAAGGACCTCCTTTGCTGGGAGTTTTCAAACCCAGCCACCCCAACTGAGGCTTATTCAATAACACAGTTTTAAAACTGCTACTGGCTTACAGCCACAGCTGCTTCACAGTGCACACTGCCTGCTGCCACTCTTTGATGGCCTCCACGCCCAACCTGGGACACAGTGGCTGCTGTAGCCTAGTCACACCCTGCTTGACTTCTCCTGCCTGTGGCTCAAAGTGGCTGTTGGAGTTTTGTTAGCCACAGTGAGTTCCAGCCTGGCTCGCAGCTCCTGCTAGCTTGCATAGCCAGAACACCCTGCCCTGGCACCAGTTCGAGCTACTACTTCTATTTCCCATTTGTCTCAAGATCTAGTCTCTTTTTCTATTTTCTCTCATGATGTGACAACTTACTGTAGTCCAGACTGCTAACCGGGTTAGTGACTAATCACTACAAGAACCTATTGTGAGTTGTGATATTTTTTTTCTTTCTTCCCAGAATTTTTTTTAAGTTTCCTTTTTATATTTTTTTATCTGACTCAGAGGTTATTGTTCTTTAATTTCTTTGATTCCTCGATGTTTTTTGATACTTGATTCATATGTTTTATGACTCAACCATGTATCCCTGTGTAATTTCTACATGTATCCCTGTATACTCCTTAGGGAGGGGGAGTGTGTATTATTATTTTCCTCAGGGGAGGACTATGTTATTGTTGTGAAAATTGACTTGAATTTGAGCCAAATTTAGAATAAGAGAGTACTTCATAGAATCTAGAAGGCACTGTGAAGATGCCTGCAGAGACCACATGCTGTAACAGAAGATCCAGAGTGAACTTTGAGATATGGCGAATTTGAATTTTGGGAGGGTTGAATGCTTTTGTTTTGAATGCACACTCTTATGCCAAAGGGGACTGTCCCCTAATTGGGTTTTTGTCAATGCACCTCTTTTTGTTTTTTGTTTATTTTCCCGTTATCCCCAAATTATTCTAATTTCACTTTAAAACTGTAATATTTGTATATACCTCTTGTTCAAGGTATCAATTAGTTATGTTTTTATGATCCCAAGATTACATTTCCCACAATCCCCTTTTCCTGTTGTGCGTCATAGGTTAATTTTGCATTAGTTTTGGTTTTGATCACGTTTCTTAGCTCTCTGCTTATGGTAGCAGCATGGAGCTAGGTGGTTGAGCTATGTGGTTGGCGTCTAATTTTTCCCTTTTTGCTCTAAGTCAATTTTTAATAAATAGTATTAAAATAACACTTGGAGTATCAAATTATTAATTCTAATCCTTACAGGAGGACAGAGCATAGATATGTGTACAAGGGATATAAATATCCTAAATGAGAATACTGTAGCAATACATATTTATCATTCCTAGTTTGGCTTTTTACACCTGAATATCTTTACATATTTTTAAACCCAAACCAAAAACTCGTTCTTTCAGACTCCATTAATTTGACATTTCCTGTAAACTGGTTATTTTATTCCTATAGGGTTAGAAGTTCACAAGGAGTCCTATTCTGGATTAAAGAAGTCCTTGTAAAATTACTAGTTTTTCAAATCAAATATCTTGAGAAATCCCTTCAAGGTACCTTCAATAATTAACTCTGACATGTCAGACTTTTAGTTTTTACATTAATTTACTTTATTCAGAGACTAGAACTCATTTACTAGGATTTACAATGTATATTATGTTTAAATATAGTGAATATATAAATAGAAATAATCTGTAACTCCGACTTAATTCCAAAACAGGGAAGTTCTATGTTATATCTATGATTAAGTTGTTAGGACTAAAAGATCCTTTTCTCAAATGCTTGGGTCCAGGTTGATGATTAAGACATCATGTAACTTAACATGTCAAGAGAAGTTACTTTAATTTCACTAATCTTTTGGTGGATGATTTGGCAGGGAGCAGACCCTGTGAGACTGGACTAAAGGCAGATAATTTTGATGGAAGTGTAAGGGGTGGTGAAGTCTCTAAATTTTTACTTTTTGGTAAGCTTCTTAGGAAGATGGATAGTTTCTTTCTTTGCATTCCTTGGATTTTTATTACCAATACCTAAAACAGTATCTGGCATGCAGTTAGTACAATGAGTGCTAACTGATGGAATTTACTTCAGTGGAAGGGTCTGAATCATTGGTGGTAATAAGTTGCTGTAGGTCACATAGAGAAATATGGTATAGTCCCATATTGAGGAAAATAGGGACATAATTCTAAACAAAGGGATTAAGGGTTAAATTTGCCCTTCTTCAAAATGCTTAGCAAGGCAGGCTTTGTGGGCATATGTGCTAAGGAAAGCCACTGCTTTAGGTTGGTGAAGCTTACTAGGGCTGGTTAAATTATTAAATTCTATTTTCTAAAATCTTTCAAATCCAGGAATGAGTAAGAATGTAACTTCTTCTAGAATTAGAATAGAAAGAATTCTAGCAAGAAACCTTATTTGGACACTAAGTTCTAATTTAGCAGAGTTTATGTGTTTAAAATCTCCAAAAGCCTCCTTGCCCAGTTATTCTGCTCCCTGTCTCATCTACTCTTTGTATAAAGTTATCTGTGAACTCTACAATTAAATAATATAGGGACAGTTTGAAAAATAGTCTACAAATTAGATACAGAAATTAATTTTTAAAATGGCTAAAGAAACAAGTGTCTCAATAACACAAAACAAATAATACATGTGCCATTTTCAAAGAAAAAATATTATTTGCTTGTATGGGAACTGTAAAATACATGATTGGCACTATTTAGCAGGGTTAGATGTTATGCAGGGACTATAGCTATGTGAATAATTGGCAAGTCACTTAAACTCTCAGTGCCCGAGGCAAATTTCTAAGACTATATAAGTTATAGATCAATGTATAAACTCTTTAGGGGAGAAACTGTTTTGCCCCCAGCATAATTCAATAAATAACTGTTGAACTCTATGGATCGGTATCAGTGTAGGAGTTTTTTGTAGTAAAGAAATTATAGCTTTGGACCAAAAAAAAAAAAGAGGTAAGGGAGTCATGCCAAAATTAAAGAAGGAAAGAATCTTATGACTCCAAAAAGGTTGGGAATCACTGATTTAGATGTATCAAAAATATGTATCTCTTGGACATTCAGAAAAGTTTCTATTAATGTGATAATGCTATATCCTATGCAATTACATTTCACCACATTATTTCAGGTCTTATTCATCTTTGTCTAAAATGTTCTGGATAGTTGAGACAAAAGTACTTCTTTGACTTAAATATTGAGAAACTTGCTTCAATAATTTCAGTAAGCTCTCAGAAAAAAAATGTACAATATAGGCCCTTATTGTTAAGAGAAGTTATTCCAGATGAATCTCCTAACTCTGGACATTTTTGCTTATCAATAGAATATGGAATGAGTAATGGTTTTGATGAGTGTCTAATTCCAAAGGAATCAATCATATGATCCAAGCCATGGAGAATGCCATGAAAAGTCACCCATTTCTCCTCCAAAAGTGTCCACATGCATGTGCTATGTAATTCTAGAGAAGATTTTTGAAAGGCCAACATTCAAACAGAAATCAGCAAAACCAAAACAAATAAATAAATAAATTGCCAGTATATGTGTGTACATCCTTCAGGAAAGTCTCCAATGGCTCTCCTGGTTTGGAGAAGCCTTGTTGAGAGGCCATAAAGTCTAGACCAAAGTAGCACATTCAATCAGGTTCTACTAAAATGGAAAGGCTTTCTGAAGGGGTCTGGTGTCAGTCCTGGGTGTTCCTTAGCTGAGGAACAGCCTAGCTAAGTGAAGAAATGCCTGACACCGGAAGGTCAACCACAAGGGGATGATATATATATACGTATTTTTTTTGCCTATAGCCATTCAAAAAAACTATCTAAGGAATAGAAGCTTTGTGATATGTGTCAATGGAGGCTGTACCAACAACTTTTAAAAAATGTAATGTAATTCATTTAACCAGGAAAAATTAAGTTTTCATAAATATCTATAGCGTAGGATCTTACATAGAGGTATTATACATATTTTTAATTTAGAGAGAAAACTGGAATTTTTTATAAAAGGTTATATTCTACCTGAAAAAGAGAAATAATTTAACTTGCATATGCTGCTTTGCTACTTGCAAAAAGGAAGCCATCGGAAATACCTAGAAGCAGCATATGGCTTTTTTGTATTATCCTATCCTCACAATGATCTCTGAGTTACTATTCTGTTATTTGTCTCTTCCTTTTAATTCTGTTGTGTTACTTCCCTCTATGTTCTTTATTTCAGATGGAACAAGTCATCTAAAATAGCAGCATCTGGCTGGTCTCATTACACACAGCTCTAGTCAGCCTGCCTTCCTAAACCTAGAATCATTACCTGCTTCATACCTGAGCTTCTGCCTCACAGTACTTAGAGATATGCTTTGCTTATTTGTGGTCTATCAGATCAAATACCTGTCCAAAAATATGGCATTATTAGGCTCTGACATGATCAAAGAAGATATTAGAGCTTGTCCTGTCACTGGCAAAATGTTGATCCAGTTGACTGTAACCGATTTGGTCTATTGGGTTTGAATCGCTTCTAATAACTCCCTAACTCCATGTTGGCTCAGTCTGTTGACTATTGCATTTTTTAAAAAGCCCTCTTTAATTACATATTCACTCAGTAGAGCATAACAATTGTTAAAAAAAAAACTATTCTAGATTACAGGGCAAACGTGTAATTGGTTTGTTCTTGAAACATGAACTCTGGTAATTTTTCATTCTTATTTTTTGTTTGTTTGTTTTAAAAGAAATATAAGAAACCCAAGAAACAAATTTGCTAGTAATCACAGAACCAACTACTGCTAAATCTTTAATCCATAAAAGCAAGAAATTAAAAAAAATAAACATGAAACTATTTTCAGCATGTTATTTGGCTATACTTTTTAAAAAATCTTTTTCTCTTTCAAAGCCATTTAAATTCTTATTCTAGAATTTTAGCCAGGAAAGAGCTTTTCTGAGTAATTTTCATTTCTTTCCTCTTGTGAAATACTCTACGTAACAGATGCTATTTCTGAAATTTAAAAAGGGGCGAGGGGTTATGTTTAGATATGAAAACCCACAACCTCTCTATTCATTTTCTGCTTGGTGAAAAAAATGTATAGATGAGGACAACACAGATCTAACTCTGAAGGAAAAATAAAGCATGAAAATCCACATTTGAGAAAACAGATAAATTACAAGGATATTATTCATGCCTCAAAAATATTCACTTTACCAAAGGGTTAATTTAAATAATGACTTTCCCTAAACTATGATTTGATTTACATTCAACTTTTTTAGCAGCACATCTATCACATTAAACAAGGTACCAATTATAGATAATATTTCCAGACAAGTATCTCAACAATGTAACCTAGTCTGTCTATGTCAATTTACATGAATGCCCTAGTGGCTTGCCTCCAAATTTAAAAGTCAGCTTTTTCTGGAGGGCTGATTTTTTAGCAAAAAGTGTATCCAGATCAGTAAGCAGACAAGCAAGGTGTTGAATCCCTTAGAAGTGCACTTTCATTACTCATATCCTAGAATATCTTCACTGTTCTGGGAGATCTAAGAAACTGAAGTGCATCCATTTTGGATCTACACTTGCGATATGGCAAATAAAATCCTTGACTTTTTGACCAAAAAAATGCTTCTTCTAAGAGCTCAGATTATAAAGTGATCAAAATAGCTTTCTTTCTTCAACTCAGATAATTCTGAGTAGGAAATTTTTTTTAATTGCAAAAATGGCTGTTGTTGAGTATCTTTTGAAGCCCTCTACAATACTTGGCTTTTATTATCTACTTTCAAACTATTGTGTATACCCAGATTGAAGGGAATAAAGGAGACCAGCTCTGCAAATGGTTATTTCAACTTAACTACTTACACGATTTTTACTGATGATATAACATGTCCTTGGATAGGCTATTCTAAGCCCTTAAATCTTCACATTGGGGCATTGGTTTGAGATTTTCTGCTACAATGGCAGTTCAAGATGAGAGCATTTTAACTTGCACAGTCCTAGATGTGCACTGAACATAGCAAAAAAACCAAACCAAAACAAAAAACTATGAATCAAATTTCTGCTTGGTTAACATGTGAAAGGTTATCCCTATCCTAAACTTCTGTGACCTGTTTGTTTTGTTTTATTAATGCTTAGACTCACTAAATTCTTTGAAACTCAATTTTCTTTCGTATAAAATCAAACTTTGGCATGTAGTAAGTACATGTACTCCTGTCAATCTCCCATTGTTTCCTCTCAGAGAGTGAAGTTTTCACATGATCCTGCTATAAATCAGACTCCAAATGAACTGCAATTTCTATTTAAGTATGGCAGCCCCTCTCAGGAGTGATCATTTATAAAAAAAAGTTAATGTAAGCTGATTCCATCCTGCTGCTGCCTCATCAGAGTGGCTTCAATTAAGTTCAGGAGTCTTGGAACCAGACCCATATCTTAAAAACTAAAAGTTCGGTTGTGATTAGTCATACATAGTAGCTTGTTTGGACTAAAGTAGGTAGACCTGGATATGAACAGAATCTTCATAACTTTTCAATCTAGGTCAAAATGTTAGGGGTTTGATTCAGATGTGAGAAGCCATTAATCATAATATATTTTTACTTCTTTTGTCTAAACTGATTGGTCTATTCTTGTTAATTTAGTTTCACAACTTGAATATTCTTTACTGTGCTACATAGCATGAAAAAGTATAGTCATTAATGTATAAATGTATAAGAATTTAAAAAATTAATCTTTCCACAAAAAATCTTAAATGGTAAATTAACTTTTCCATTGAAGATGTTATGTTCTATATGCTGTCAACCCCTAATTTTTAAGTATATATCATTTTTTAAGGACCTCAAATGAAATGGGACAGTATTTCCAATGAAATTATCTGGTTGTCTATTTTAACAACTGCATTTCTATATTATTTATTCATGTCTAAAAGAAATATAAACTTAGATTATATAAATGAACAGCTAACATTAATGACAATCAACTCAAATATCACCTATTTTTATCAGTTAAATTCTTGGCCTAGGGAAGCATAAGTGGAATGTATTCTTATTTTAGGTAGTTTCCCCAGCATAATTTTTCTTCTGTAACATCTAAGATCAAATGCATCAAGAAAGCAAAGGGTCTTTTTGCTTAGAGCATCTATTTCAGTGATCCAAAGATTAGGATTGATTCTGATTAGCAAGGCTGATTGTTTAGGCCCCCTCCTAGCTCTCAAGGAATTACCCCCCCACCCAAGAAATGAAACTACTTCATAAGCAAATAGATCTGCAAGGAGTCTTCTCTGTTTCCAATTCTTGCTTCAGTTAAGTTTAGTTAATAAAGAACTGCAAAATGAAGCAAACCACTTCAGTCAAGTTCAGGAGTCTTGGACTCAGACCCATATCTTAAAAACTAAAAGCTCAATTATGATTATTCTTACAAAATGGCTCTAATGGGAAAAAAATCCCGAGTAATGTCTCTTCCTGTAAGAGATGATCAGCTAGATGTTTGGAAGCACATCATAGTTTTAAAGATGAAGGTGGAGGGATACTCGGGGATGCAGAATTTACTTGGGGTTCCACTATGCCGCCAAGAGAACGTACATGAAAAATTCTCTTATGTACTTCACATGGGGTTAGTTATAAAAGGCCTAAAAGCCCAGTGATATAATTCCTCATAGCAGTGTGCTAAGGTTGTTTGGCATGCAGTAATGGATTATTACATGCTTGGGAGGTTTTAAAAAGAAATAAAACATACGTTTTTAAAAGAAGAACTAACTTGTGACTACTCTAAGGGTCCAAGTAGCTCAGCTCTTAATGGAATCGATTTATCATTAATTCTTAGAAAAAAATGAACATATTCTATATTTTTATCGTGTTTTCAGTATATTATGTCCATATACATGGGGACATTTCATTTGAAATATTGTGTTTGCATACGGGGCAAGGATAAAGTATTTGCCTTGCAGGTAAGAACATGTGTATTTGGAAAGCATGTACACAACATATACATTTACCCAGAGATTGCTGGCAAAATTCATTATGCAGGAAATTTTTCTTTGCTCAAATACGCAACAACAATCAAGTCATAAAACACAGAACCAATAGCCAATCAATAAAAAATAAGCCTGCCTTTGGGCTTAATTCAAGCAAGCCATTCATTCATTGAGCTAATGGGATGGACCTGTCAAACCCAGTACAGCATTACAGACATTCTAGCAACACCAAGTGAGCATGCGATGACAAATGACAGTACACCCCTTCGCCATGCTTTGATTGGCTGCCTCACAAAAATCTTAATTTGATAGCTTTGCCAGTTTTCCTTAAATGATACTTGAAATACATAAGAAGATCCTGTTTGCTTTGGTGAGATTGGATACTTGTCAAATATTTCTTACATTCCAAGGAAAAGGATTTTATTGGCTCTTTAAGTTCTTCAACAAACCTGAAAATTCGATTATGCCAACCAGCCCTCTATTATATGGTAATCTCTGCCCAAACAGGACATCTTCCTTCTTGCAGACAAATTCTCCGAGCCATTAAGAATGTCCAAGGTCAACATTACGTGATCTTTTAACTAAAGACCATTTCAGAGAATCTATATGAGGTGCTTGTCTCAAGAGCCTTTGGAATAGTTCCAAGAAAATTGTAGTTCAATTTCTTCAAAGGCCCAGAATCTTTAATTTGATGAGGACTTTGTGCTGATAAAAGGTAAAATTTTGCCACAGTGGGAAACGATAATCTTCAGCACAGATCTCTCCTTCTCAAGAAGTCACAGAGAGTGATGTATGATTACAGGGTAAATGCCAGAGTTAATTTGTTAATAGTTCACATGATGGCAGCTTTCTGTCTTTATTCTACTGCTAACCAGTAGATAGTATCAAAGCCTCCTTTATTCCTGGGCCTCTCTAATGTGAAAAGATTTCTTGTTTCTTTAGAATTGTCTCTCCCACCCCACCTGAGTCTCTTCTCTCTTAGTTGTGGCTCATTACTGATGTCCTGATGCTCTGATGAACAAAGGTACCGTTATATGGAGCGCCTCAAAAGTTTTAGTGTGGTTTTCAGCTTTAAGAGACGTTTAGGACACCTTGAATATTGAGGCAAAGAGAAAATTCTAGAGTAGATGATGCTGAATAACTTTGTGTATTCAATCTATATTAATGAATTTTTTTATTAATCTCACATTTCCCCCCAAATACATCTCTTGTCTAAATAGGCCTCCCTTTCCCTAATCCCTTACTAAGGACGGCCTATCACAAAATGTACCCTTGTAATTTGTCATACATACATACACTTTACAAACCACACCATAAATAGCATTTTAAGAATGATAGTCTCATAGCAATTTAGGGTACCATCCATTGCATTTGCCTTGATGTTATATTTACATGTGCTGTAAGTATTATGTTAAAAAAAAGTTAAATCGGGATTTATATTCAATATCAAAAGCAACCAATTAGACCAAATGTGCGAGACCTACCTAGTATTGGAACATCAAAAAAAAAAAAACTTACACAGATAAGAGAATATTCCAGTTATCTTTTATGAATTAAAATTGCTGCACTAAAGTAGGAATTACATAACTATTCAAGTTTTACCCATCTAAAATTGAGGGCAATTGCCCAGTGATATGTGTGGGCAATAAAAATATCTTGAACCAAATAAGAAACTACTTATACATAAATTCACAAATTCCTGTCCTTTATAAAACTTGAATGAAAACTTTAATTTGTAAGAGGTAATTGCACTTTGAGGCATCCAAATTGTGAAATAATTCCGTAAAATAAAAACAATGCATTATTTATTTTGAAATATTTAAGAAACTGTCATAGAAGAAAGCCATTAAATTATAGATTTGTAATTAACATTATTCAACTGGGCAGGGGAGATAAGGTCAAGTATACACTTATTCTGAGAACATGGATAAAAACTCACAGAAATAAATACACTGAAGATTCTTATATCATACAGAAGGCTGAAATTATTATCATAATTATACACAATGTATTTAAGAATTTAGCATACTAGATATATTATCATAAAAAAGTAATTTAGGGCTCTAGTGCATTACTAATGATTAATAACATGTAAATTTCCTATGTGCCAACTGTAATCTCACTGAATCTTTTCATTTCTAGAGTTATAAAGTTTTTCAATTTCACCATCATCTTAATTATCCTTGTTGATCCTATCTATCTTCTCATTCAGTGTCAAAAAATTAGGAAGACAGAAGTATATATAAAACTTGATATTTTACCTTTGGCATAGAATTGTTTTTTGCCTTTGTTTATTTAAAAATGCATCCTGACAACTGCCTGGTTACTTTGGAGATCTCCTATAACCTTGACAACTTTCTTCTCCAGAAAAAAATAAAAGGAAGAAAAGTACCCAAACCAATAATCCTCTAGGCTCCTGGAGATAGTGAGATCTGAACTGTAACTATCTAAATGGTCTTTTTAAAAAATGGGTTTGTTTTTGTGATTGTTAAAATATAGGATTTAAGGATCAGGAATTTATCTGGCTTTATAGGATCACACAAGAATACTTTAGCTGCAACATGCTAACAACAGACCTTCGTGAAAATGGAATGAAAACTACTGAGTAAGCACGCCACTGTTAACCTTATGGAGGAACTGAGAGACGACAGGCCAGGCATATAGAGCAGTGCCTGTTGTTGCGTTACTGGTTCAGGAATCATATAAAGTAACTTGCTTACCTGTCTGATAGATACAGCATGCCTCAGCCACACATGCAATTTTTTTATTTATTCATGAAACATTGTTTAATTAAAAAAAAGTCATTACCAGAAGAAGCACTCTTTATGGCAACTAAGCATGCAGAGCATTTTTAACATTCACAATGTGTCCTTAGAAAATGGAAACGACGAATTGCATTTAATTGAAATACAGTTTTCCAGGGGACCTGTTGTTATGGCGATGGATACAAAAATTACTACTAACTTCCTTCTTATAGAACTAACTCTGCTGGCCCTAAAATAAGAAGCCTTACTTATTTACTCTCTCTCTCTGTCTCTCTCTCTGTCTCTCTGTCTTTCTGTCTGTCTGTCTGTCTCTCTCTCTCCCCTACTCTTCCTCCTTTTCTCTTTCTCTGTCTCTCTTTCTGCCTCTCCCCCTTCCCTTTTTCTTTCTTCCCTGCACCCCACTTCTGTCTCTCTTGCCCTACTCTCTCTTGTCCCCTTTCTGACTCCATACACATCCTCTGCTGTATCTTTACCACTTCTAGGGCAATTTCTAACTTTACTTAAATTCCGACATGTTCTTATTCTGAATAATGTCTCAGCATGACCAAAAAGAGTCTATTTTCTTTTGACTGCTACATATGCCCCCTCTCCATACCACACAACTCTTCTTTCCCCCTGCCCCAGACTGAGAGCTGTCATCTTGTTTTACTCCTGAATTTAAAATATACTGTGAAGGAAATCTCTGTCCTGATGCAAAAGAGGAAAAACTAGAAAGATAGGTCACTGCCTGAACAATTTCTTCCACTTTTTGCCTCAAAGTTAGATGAATAACTATTACTATTAAGCCTTGTTATGTGACCTTTGACAAGACACTCAACTTTTCTGGGCCTAAGTCACCTCATCTGTAAAATGAGGAATTAAGACAAGATGATACTGATCTTGAAGGTGCCTTCCAAATCTAAGTCTATGAATCCATAAAATGATGGTGTTGGTGGACTATTAGGTAATGTGTGTGTTCTCTGTGTTCTCTGTGTGTATTTGTATGTGGAGAGATCTGGAGAGTATGTTAAGGGGCACAGACCATCTCTGCCTAATGAATTATGACAGAGATCTAGAATTTATCTAGCTAAAGCATTCATACTTCTCTTGGATGGCACTATAATAACCAGTATCCATACAACTTAACTTTCTGTGTTTCCTCCATCAGTCATGCAGTTTCACCACGATCAAGGTATTACATCCTTTCCCATCAATTTCATAAATGTACAAGTCCTTATCAATAATTGGAGAGGACTTACCTGTCACTGTAGGCAGCCGCAGTGGCGGTGGCGGGTTGGGCATACCGGTAGGCAGCATAACCACCCTGAAAAAGCAACAAACTTGACTTGAGAAATGAAAAATGATCAAAAACATTATTAGCTGACAAACACTGAAGCAATGCTAGAAAGACTATTACACAGATGCTATCGTTCTAACTACAAGGTTAATTAAAACTAAATATAAAGAAAGGTATAAGTAATAATCACACTGGATGGTTAAATAGTTTAGTACCAACCCCATTTGCATGGCACGCCTTCTGCTTTAAATCTATCTAAAGGAATATTCTTTGGAAGCAAGTTTTCTATTGAACGTTTATGTACACATTTTGTATAGACATTAAGAACCCTTACATGTGAATGCTAATACTATTTAGTCAACATTTCTCTATATTCAGTAAGGAAATATTTTTTAATTAATATTTTCATCCAATGAAGATTTTTTAATTAATATTTTCAGCCAATGATAAGTCATACACCATGACATATCACTATGATTCAGCCAGTGTATTTGTTTTATGTTAAAAACATGATAAAGTCTTCTAATTTGTAAATAAAATCATTATTGTGAAGGAATGTGAAAATAATTAACATTCACTTGTATGTAACAGTAATTGCAGCTGTTCAATTAAGCAAAGAGGACAAGTGAATGCACGTTATTTGAAAGGAACTGTGTGCAGTGATGCATTGATTTATCAAACTGTGAAAACAGCAGAGCTTCTTGCTCAATAGACCATGGTGATACATCAACCATTTCCAAATGATCTTAGCACAATTAACAAATGGGACCTCGTCTCCACAGAAAACACAAAGACTACTCAGATTCTAATGACAATTCATCATCCCATAATTCTCTGGAATTGTGGGCTGTGCCCCACACCTAACAAACAAATTACTGCTGAGATACATAGCTTGCTCTACCAGTATCTGATGGCCAACCATTGGCCAAGCCATACCCAGTTGTCATACTGAGTCAGAGTCCAAATTGGCAGATGTTTTGTGGGGACTGCTTCTAGCTTTCAATCACTGCACCAAGTTGGATAAAGGTTATGGAGGTGAGAGATGAGGGGGCAGAAAGATGGAAGCTGTCGAATATAAAATCCTGCTATTTCTTCAGGTAATGTAAGCTCAGTTTGGGTGGAAGCCAAATACTAAATTAGAGTGTAAAGGTGTTTGCCGTGCATTGACACCACCTTTGTAGTCCATCAGAGCTGAACCAAGACAATCCTCAAATTTCATACTTTTTCAAGCAACTTTCCCTTCTTTCCCTCACTTCAAGATTTCTATGTGGATACATTCACTTTTTTTTTTTGGTCCTTTAATAGCTACACTGACTATTTAGTTTATCTTAAAAGAAGTCCTTTTTAAGGTATCTTTAAAATCATTCCATTTTGATAGCGGATCATTGGTATGTTGGGACCAACAAAGTTCCCTGCAGTAGAAAAATGGAGGTTAAGAGAAGAGGTCCAAGAGACTACTGTATGACTTAATTAATTTGCTTCCCAATCAGAAATCTATACTGGAATAAAATTAATTGAAAATTAGTTGATTAGTTTCTTCCAGGTCTGGGCCAAATATCATAAAACCAAAGCACTTTTCATAGTTATAAAAAGTTAAATTTTCTGCCAAATATCATATTACAGGATAGAGGCATAGAGATATAGATTTAGAGCTCTCTGTGATGTTTCCAAAGGTTTCAGCTTTTGTATTCTAAACCAGAGACCAAGTGCACCAGCAAATGCTTTGAAAGTCATTTTAAAACTATTCGATTTCTGGGAGGCATTAACATGAGATACCTTTAAGGCAGTAAGCTTCTAAAATATGTTTTCTGGCAGAATTCTTCCATGAGCACTATTATATGTGAGAAATTGCAACTCAGTAAGTATGACAGCTTAGTAAAGATTTTTATGGTCCCACATATGTCCAACAATACTTGGAAACTACGGGTTCCTTCCTTCTAATTTGGAAGGGATATCAGTCAACAGTAGCAACAGATATGGGGATGGTAGAGACTAATATCTTGAAAATGGCTGAAAATAGACCACGTGATCTGTTTTGTCATTTTTGGACTATACACAAAGTCTATGCCATAATATTTGCAGCCCTTCTACCTAATGAATTCATAGGCCTTTGGAATTTTTTAAATGGAATCCTATATCTAGTCATATTTAAGGGATGTGGTAATGCTAGAAGATATTTCTGGCTCTATGTAAGAGAGAACTGAATCCTATGTTTCTTAGAAGTCAATTCAAAGAATATCTCATTCATAAGTCAAGGCAACAATCTATAAACATCCTAAAGAGAAAATGAGTCTAAAAATAATAGAAGTACATTTTGGTCTTGACCATAAGTCTAGCTGATAACTGAAAAAAGTAATAAAGGAAAAAATGGATTGAGTGGCTAGGAACCTTGACACCTGCATTTTAAGAAATTTTTTTTACTTTGAATTTTTCTATGAAATTCCTATTAAGAGCATGACATATTTGTGCATTAACTCAGTGTACATGTGCACATTCTGTAAAATGATCAAAAAATTACAAATTACTTTAATTTGCTTCTCTAACAGGTGACTCTAATCAGTTTTATTGCTTCATATTTTGTAGCTCACTGAGCATAACTAGGGCTCTTTCAAGATTCCATAGAATTGTCTAGCAAGGAGAGTGCCTAACTACCTCGTGGCCAAGCTATTTTCACGTAGAATTGGTTCCTCAAAATAAATGACATCCTTTGACAACTCTGTGTGTGTGTGTGTGTGTGTGTGTGTGTGTGTGTGCGTGTGTTTTGTATTACACCCACACAGGAAAATGATGGAATGCAAAGTTTAATTTTATACTGTAGCTTCTAACATTTATTTCTCAGATGCTGTAGGGGAAGCATAAAGTTTTAAGTAAATAGTAAATATAAATTTAGCTATTTAAAAGCACTGTGGTATGAAATCCTATATACAATCATCAAAAGTCAAATTCCTGCATTTCTTTCTGGGGGGATGATAGCTATAGTAAGGTTACAAGAAGCCCATTTGGAAAGTTAATTTCATAAAATTTTATTGTGGAATTATCAAACTCAAAAGAAATGGTTTCCTGCAGGCCATATATTGACTCAGAAATATCACAAATTAACATTATCTATGTTGGATTCTATTTTTATTTATTTTGTTAAACATTTACCAATTACATTTTAATCTAGGACCAGTGGCACTCAGCCTCTTACTACTCCCATTTGCCAAACTGGACACCTTTGCTCTAGTGCCTTGGACAAGTAATCAGAATTGTGTGACTTATCCAGGGTAAGGCAGAGAAAGTCTGAATCTGATAGCTAGCTATAGGGTCTTAAAAACTATAGAGTATAGTTCAGTAGAATCATTCTGTATTTAAAATTCAGTTGGACTTTATTTCTCAAAATAGAGGCCTTAGGGATAATGTGCTTCTTTAGATAGCTCAAATTTCTATAAATCAATTTATATTCTAAATATGCCAGGGAGATCTTACTATTTAAAAGTATTGTTAAGTGAATCCTTTTATGAAGTAAAATACAGTTCTGCTAATTTATCTGTTTAATAATTTATATGCTGGGTTCTCTTAAAATGGGCAAGCAAGAGATAGGGAGAGGGAAGGTGAAGCTTTCTGCTGCATAAATCATGTAAGTTCATCTCAACAATATGACATGTTTCTACATGTTTGGGTCTAAGTTTATCAAATTAATATCTTCTCTAGAACTTTAGAAATTCCTATGATAAAATGAATTTACTTAAGAATATTTAACTTGAGCTATCATACATTAAAAAAATTAAACCCTTACTCTCTTCTTAGAATTGATGCTAATTATTGAGTCTAAGGTAGAAGAGCAGTAAGGGCTAGGCCACTGGGGTTAAAGGTTTGCCAAGGATCATTCAGCTAGGGAAGTATCTGAGGCCAGATTTGAAATGAAGTTCTCACAATTCCAGGCCTGGTACTCTATCTGCCATCATCAATTATTAATGAAGATGGCCAATAACTGGCGGAGAAAGACTAGCTTGAGTTGTCTTAGACTTTAGAAATTCCTACTTTTACTTTTTTTGATCTCCATTTTTATTTTCTGGTTTTACTGCAGTTTAAGATGACAACGGCCAAAAGCTTTGCATCCTTTGGTAGCCAAATACTAATAGTTCCACTACCTCATTTCCCTTTATTAGATCAGTAAATTCAATAAACTTCTGGGGAATTTTTTCAATATGGTGAAGAATGTTGAGGAAATTGGAGTAATGTATGAACCATGAATAGGATGGCGCAGAGAATGCTTTACTTTACTGCATTAAAACATAAGAAAACTAAATTGACATTGAGGCTCAATTAAGGTTATATGTTTGACCATTTGGATGGAATTCTTTATTCCATTTGGGCAAATATTCAATCAACTCAGTGTAAAAACTCATTTTGTTCTCTGAATTGTTGAGTTGTTTCAGTGAGATCACCAAATCAAATACTGGTTTTAACAATGGGCAAATCTGGCTTGAAGCTGAGTATTTCCAGGCAAGAAAAAATTGCAGGGTCATTTGGGCTCTTCTGAAGATTTGAATGACCAGTACTGACTGGTGTGTAAACTACCAATAAGTAATCTCCCACTGAGGGCCACAAGACATGTTTGTAGAGTCTAGAATGTGATTTGGGTCAGTGTAGCTATGCTTTCAGTGTTAGAAGATAAAAATGTAAATTTTTAGATATTCATTTAGGTTCTATGATGAAAACCCAAACTGAAAAATGCAGTTGCCTATGTCCTTCCTCCTTCTCCTGTATGAAAAAAGGCCCCCACCCCTTAGTTTGCTTGTTAGTAGGATTTCACAGCAAATCCACAGTCAAAGTGATGAGTTTTTCCATCAGTTGGGACTTCATACCTGCAGTAATTTATTGCCATACACAGGCTCTTGATACACTACTCTATAAGGAAACAGAAATGTAATGTTTTCAATGCAAAAAATGAAGTAAATAAAGATGCTTAAGTCAGACAAAATCCCAGAGCAATTCATTTACAAGTTTGCTTCTACTAACATATAGATCAATCTATTCATAGCTATACATACATAGGAGATAGGTGTGATCAAAACCAAAAGCAAATGACATAAAAAAGATATTTTCTGAAAGAATCTTAGTTAAGATTTTATTTTAATTGGAAATTCACAAAAAGGAAAAGTAATATAAAACACATAAAACAGAATAGCTATATACAGTATTGATATGCTTTTAAAAAAGAGAAATGATAATTTCATGGCTTCTGATTCCTCAATACATATTTAAACAGGTCATATTAACTACACATTTGTAAGGGAGGTATTCCTGTCTTGAATTGCATGTAAGACCCTCTGAGAATTTTAGATTGTGGCCTAATTACTGTGGATAAAGTAAGATAATTTTGGTGAAGTTCAAATTAGTGGAAAGTCCCCCTAAGTAGTTGCCCACATTCAAATTCATACTTTTCAAAGTTATAATTTTGTAAAATATAGTAATTTGTCCTAGCCAAATAGAAATTAAGTTCAAATTTGAATACTAGCACCATTTTCAGGGATACATTATTCACACTAATCAGGACTTTGATATAAGAGTACTAGTTAAATCATATTTGAATATATTTCTTTTTTTTTAACCACTGACTTCTGTCTTCTAATCAATATTAAATATTTATTCTAAGGCAGAATTTTAGTAAAGGCTGGGCAACTGGGCTCAACTGACTTGCCCAAGTTAACACAATTAGGACATATTTCATTGAAATTTTCTTTTCTTTCATTTATATCCTTAGTACAGGTTAGCATAGATAAAGTATAGTAATAACAATAGGATAAGTATAAGATTAACACTATGTTTAATAAATATAATAATAATGTTAGGTATGGCTTTAGAATTACATAGAATATTGAGCATACAGGAGAGTTTTTTATCTCTCCATATGCTCGAAGGGGTGAAATTATAAGGGTAATATTCAAAAATGAATATTGTTTTATTAGTTTAGAGATAAGAAGTAAAGTGGCTGGCTTGAGAAAGAACTGGAGTTTGAAGCAGAGCTGAGAGAGTGTGTTAATTTCAATTGCTGACAGTTATAAATGTTTTTCTGTGTCAATTACTCTGGCAGTTGAGAGTTGGTCACTGGCAGTTGGCAGAGACATACTCTGAGAGACTCTCTCAGGGCTGGAGGGCAAAGGTAAGAATTATAAGGATAATAGTGGTAGTTTTATTTAGATAGTATAAATTTGGGTTAGTCGTATCAGAGAAGATTAGTGTAGCCTGTGAAACACAGGAGAGGCAGATCCTTGTGGAACCAGGGAGTTTATTTGGGTGGACTTAGAATCCCTTAGAATTAGAAATCCTTGTTATCCTTATATATTTCAATAAACATTTTATTTTTATAAATTGCCATTTATTATATTTACAGAGGCCAGATTGAACCCAGGTCCTCCCAGCTCCAGGTCTGCCACTCTATCCACTGTGCTACCTTGTTGCTCTATATTTAAATATATTTTGTATAAATTATAAAAGGCCAACAAGGCTTTGCACATTTGGCTCAACCCAAGAACTAAGGACGTGAGTACCCCTCATGAAATAGTTTGCACTTTACTTTTGCATCGTTTGCACCGTTATTTTTAGTTCCTTTTCATAAAGAACATTAGATAGTATCCTTGAACAATAATGGAAAAACTCTTTGCCATAGGTAATTCATTTAGGCCTAACATATCTTCTATGTACTGAATAACTTCTTTTTTGGTTTCTATGCATAGTAGTAGAGAATTGGGGTTGTGGGGGGAGGGTAAAAAACCTTTTGCCCATGAAAAATTTATTTCATGTTAGCACTATTCTTTTATGTGACAGGAGACCTTCTACACCAAGTCCTCAAAGGTCTTAATGATACTCATTATAAGCACTCTGTTTTAAAAGAGCTCTGTCTTAAAAGTTTTATGTTTTTAATATTTTGGATTGCTTTCTCAAATTATTTTCACTATTCAGAATAACCCTGGCCTGTGTTAAGATCAATGAGTTGCTGGGCTTTGCTGCTAACAGATATTGACTGATTCTCTTACATTATTTCCCTCACCAAAATCAAAGAATATCTTGCCTTGTTCTACTCATTAAATATTTCAGGTATAGGTATTTTTGTGTCTCCATAAAATACATCTTTTGTGTAAGACCCTAAAGAGCAATAGGTCCATGTTACATGTTTATATTCTCCTCCTCAAGTCAAGTGTCTAGCACAATAATAGGGGCTCCATAAATATATTGAATGTAATAGATTTGTGTTAAGGTCATATTTCAGGGAATTAGAAGTTCTGGTGCTTATTACTGAGCCATACTTTCTCCTTCAGTCTTGCTATATTGATTGAGCCTGCTCTTTTTTGGCTTTCAGATCCATGGACGGAAGGCATTACTTCAAGTAAAAAATTGGTAATTGGCACTATTGTCCACCAGGGGCCTTGAGGATTACAGGATAACTTTAGGACATTATCTAATCCAATCCTTTTCAGATGAGGAAACTAAAACACAGATTGGTTAAGTGACTTGCCAAAGACAATATAATTAGTAAGAAGCAGAGCCAGAGTTTGGACCAGATGTTCTGGCTCCTAAGCCAGTGTTTTTTCCACTACTCAACATCAACTTGGAATTGTGAGTGATACTATGATTTTTAATAGTATTTTCTATTATTAAGTATTTGTATTTATGTGTTACAATAATACCAGTCTACAAATTCATTACGGTATTATTTGCTATTGCTGATATTGTTGCTGTTGTTTAGTTGTTTCAGATACTTTGTGACTCCATTTGGGGTTTTCTTGGCAAATATCCTGGAGTGGTTTGCCATTTCTTTCTCCAGCTCTTTTTATAAATGAAGAAACCAAGGCAATCAGGGTTAAATGATTTGTTCAGAGTCACACAGCTACTAAGTGTCTGAGGCTAGATCTGAACTCGTGTCTTACTGAATCTTGGCCTATGGTGCTCTTTACAGCTTCCTAGATGACCCTCAGCTTTAGTTATAAACTGGGTCTAGGCTGGCTATGATTTAGTGGAATTTAATTGCTGAAGAACCAAACAATTTCTATTATGATGTATAAGGAGGTGCCACAACAAAGACACCTAAGAGTGGTGTCAGCATGAGGTTTCACACTGGGCCATCCACTATTTATCAAATCGAGTGATTCAGTACTTACTTCAGAAGTCATACTGTTTCAAGGCACAAGCAACAAATAAATTCATTTTAAAGTTGTAAACCAGTCTTCTCTCTACCTATACCCGCTTTGTCCATCTGAAGGCAAATTGTAATGCCCTCTGACTTCTAAAGCAAACTGAATAATACTCTCACAAAGGGTGGCATGTTTGTGACCTAAGTAAACTTTTGCCATTAAATGCATTATTATTTTATCCAATGCTTCACTTTTTATCCAATTTTATCCAATTCCTTCTCGTTTCCATCTCTATGCCCCCCCCTTGCCTCTTATCATTCCAGCTGTTGTTTTATTGCTACCACTAATACTATATGCTCTCTATGAACAACTTTCTGAAAATAGGAGTTTGACTTACTAGCAGATCCTTATCAACTTTATGTCCTTTTAAAATTGCTATTTTTCTCAATATTAGGTGACTCATTCTATTCTTTTTTCCCTTTAAAATTTACATATCTCTCTCTAATCAGATCCAGGTAAATAACCTAGAATTCTGACTTACTGCTAACATCTGATGGTTCTGTAGTTTCCCCATAAGTTCTTGCCAGATACTTAGCTATATCACCCCAAAAGAACTGATTCCAATGCATAGAGGCCTTTCTTCTGAAGGACCTTGCCACTGTCCTAACCAAATATAGAACTGGACAAGGATTGGGGAGAAAGGGGTAGAGATCAAGGAAAACAAATATATTCTTTTGGATATTTTGAAGCCTTTGTCTATTATAGGTAAAAATGTATAAACTTTAGGATAAGGGTTTATGCCAATGTATCTTTGCATATTATGCAAGATACTATTTTAAAGTCCCCTCAAAAGTATAATAGCACCAAATGATAGAGTTTGGTTGCATGTGTGAAAAAATTGTAGAGATATGCCTTTAATAACTGTAAATAATCACCAAAGTTTTTCATTCCTGGGCTAGTTGAAGGGCTTGATGTGAATCACTGTGGAGGAAAGATCATAGAGAGCAACATGGCTGAGGGAATAAAGTGCTGATCTTGGGCAGTCAGAAGACTTGGGTTCAAATCCTCTCTAGAATACTTACTAGCTATGTTAACTACAGGCAAGTCACTTGATTTTTCAGTGTCTGTTTCCTCATCATTAAAATATAAATGATACTACCTATAGTACCTTCCTCACAAAGTTGGGAAATTCAGACTATATAATGAGTGTAAAATGTTTTATAAATCTTATAGCACTATGTGAACATCAACTATTATTATGGGAAAGAACTAAAAAGTGGAATAAAAAGTCTAATCTAACATAAATGATCATACCCTGCTCATCGAAATACCTCCAATCCTTGGATGAGGAAATAGTAAAGATGAAAACTAACTCATTCCTAATAGTAGAGACTCCTAAGAGTTGAAACTGCCTTAGAGGCCAATCTTCTACTCAATACAAGCATACCTTTTACAACTTCACAGTTTCAACGTATGTCAAGTGAGAATATCTAATATTCAAAGCAGCCTTTTCTATTGCTAGATAGCCTAATCTAATAGAATCGTACAATTTAGGGAGGAACTTTGGTGATCATTCAGTTCATATCATTGGACTCCACTTTACGGATCAAGAGACTCAGTGATGACTAGTACTAAATTCTTTATACTGGCATAACATCCACATTTTAAATCTGGTTTTACCCTTTACAGTTGAAGAGAACAAATCTATCACCTCCACATAAGAACCCTTCAAATTGGAGTTGCTTATTATGTTTCCCCTAAAACTTTTCTCCTAATAAAATATTAGATAGAAAATAAAGGAGAGAAATAACAAAAAGATAATGAAAAGTACTAATGGTAGTTGGCCTTAATCTGTGGCCATAAATATAAGCCACAATTACTATCACAACATAACCTTCCAGTGGAACTGGCAAGTTTGAGGCAAGGATAGAGAAGAGGGGAAAAAAGGGGGAAAAAAAGGAGTAGAAGAAGGCAAAGGGAATAGATGGGGTGGAAATAGAAGGAAAGGGAAAGAGATATGCGATGGGGCATGGAAAAGTGTCACAATTTCCTCTATTGCCATTCAGTGGCATCAGTGACATAAACTTGCCAGCCCTACTCTACTAGAACACTAAAAAAAAAAGATTTTTTTTTTTGCTTTAAACTTAGTAAGCTACTCAGCAGAATTGAATTTCGAAACACAGGTATTCTGAGGGCTCCTTTCAAATATACAAATGTTTGTATATTTTTGGGGGGCAGGGGGAGTTTGCAGGAATCAATATTTATCCAAAAGAGAAGCTCTATACAGTTGGGAATTTTCCTTGAATCCTCTATACCTAGAAATTTGACCTACTCCCAAAGTGATATGCTTCCATTCCAGTGATATTACAATTATGGGCTTTATGAGTTTCTTTTTGAGATGTTCTCACCTAATCTAACACTTTTTTCACATCTCAGGTTGGTTCGAGTCAAAATGAATTATGGAATTCAGTGTTCTCACAGGAAGACTGAAATTTTTAGTAAATTCTAGCATAAGTGCATCAGGTCTTTCATTCATAAATAGATGCCTTGTGTTTATTCTGTGTTGGTCTTATTGCTTCTTTATGTGGCACCTCTTTTGTCTGTTTCTCATTTTTTTAATTTGATTTCATTTTGCTTTGTCCTTTTGTTGCTACAATTCTCTCTGTACTCCCCTCTCCCTAATACTTCTGCTTACCTAGTGTTTCTAGCTATTCAAATTATTTTTCTCCCTCAAAGAGTTTACTGTTTTCAACTCTTCTTAATGCTACTACTTTCCTTTCAGAATCTTTTTTTCCCCTCACAAAGCTTCAGTTTATACTATTGTAAATCCTTATTAAGTGAGTTGTAGGTGTTCCGAGATCAGCCAAAAGCTCATTCATACAAGTTAGTACTCAGCAGGAACATAAATTCTGAACCAGCTGTTGATTCCCTTTCTGCTAATTTCTATATATGTATAACTCACTAAGTCTCTTTTGATACACATTACAGGTAGATATAACAATATAACACAGATAAAAGAGGAAACACCCATTTTTCTGGAAGAGGTAGAGGAGGAGAAATGGTAGATAGCCATAAACAAACTGAAGAATACCTCCCCCACCCATTCCTCAGGAAAACAACAAAAACAAAAAACAACACACATAGCTATTACTGAATCTAACACCGAGCTTCATTCCTCATTGTTAAAAAGATCATTCTTTGTAGTGATTATCGTTTCCTTAATTACTAACAGGTCCATTTTGTCTGGAACGTTTTATTAAGCATCACAAGTAACTTTCTGATCCATAGTGTCAGTCAGGTGGGTCTTTTTTCCTTTAATTAATGTTAACCTGGAGTTTATAGATAGATTGGGGGGGGGGAGTTTGTGAACTTGAAGGGGAAATCTCATTATATGCATCCTTATTTCAATTAAAAATATTTTATTCTTTCAAAAATATTATTCTAAGAAGGAAACAAGAGGCTTCATCAGTCCTGCCAAAGGGGTCCATTATATTAAAAAGGCTAATACATTACTTATTATTTAGATGAAATAAGAACAAAGCATGTTTTTAGTTCTTATTATGGTGGTGCAGACATTTGTCTCCTGGAGGTGGACAAAATGTAGAAGATCAAACTTTTGGATTTTAGAGCTGGAGACTATCTAATTTGATATCTTCATTTTACAAATGATGAAGCTGAGGCAAATGACATCAGTAATTAGAAACAGATATGGGAATAGAAAGAACTCCAATTCCCTAATTCCCAATCCTGTTTTTCTTCTATCAAGTAGAAAGAAGGTTTTTCTTTAGTGGTAAAAAAAAGGATTCCCAGCAAATTCTTATCCAAGTCAACAAACAAGTTATATCCACCCCTTAAATAGTAGAAATTGGAAATCAATATACATATTCATAGAATATATAACTTTATAGAATTTTATCTTAGAAAAATAATTTTCTTATATTATTTCTAAACTTCACAAAATACGAATCTCATTTTAAAGGAGCATTAAAGAAAACTATATGTGACTAGGGACGTCTAAGAGGTAACTATTGTTTCTTTTAGAAAGGCCAAAAGACTACGTTTCTTGAAGCTAGGATATATCACATATAAGTTTTAATTTTACTCGGATATTTATAAGAAGTGTATTAATTCTAAGGAAATCTGGTGTTTATATTTAATAAAGACATTAAAATTCTAGCTGGAAGTCAAATTATAGGTCATCTAGCACAACACTCTATGCCAACAAGGATGGTGAAACCCAAGTAAATTCAGGGACTTGCCCAAGGTCACAAAGGTATTGAATAAATGTAGTTAAAGTACTTTATGGGCTGTAGTATAGTGAACAACAAGCAGTTAAGTTGGCCTCCTCAACATTTTACAATTCAAAAATTCTAAATTGCACCCTACCTTACTAGGGAAAAAATGTATATCAATAGGGCTGGAATAATTTCATTATCTACATGAATTTCTAAAAATAATTTCATATTATAAAAATTATAGTTTACAAAGGATTAAGTAAAAAACAACAACATACTATCCTTACTTTCTTTCATCAAAATACCCTCTCAGAAATGTGAACTATTTTCATGTATTTAGTTTAATATCGTTAACTAGGAAGTCTTTTAGAGGTGCTTTCTTGAGTGACTGAAAATACAAATGGGCAATATTTTTAAATGCCATTTACTGAATTTTAAATGCCCCCACCAATTTAATTTATATCATTATTTTGAGGGTTGATGCTATAATAATTAAGATGATAAAACCTCTCTAAGAGAATAAAAAGTTTAATTACAAACTGACCTATCTTAAGTCTACTTTCCAGAAGTTAAAAAGGACAAAGAAAGTTAAGTAAAATTTTAAGTCAGATTATTTTTATTTTCAGGGAGAGAGGGAGAGATAGATGGCATAGAGGACACTGATGTTCAACAAAAATTTAGATTATATTTCATTATAATAATTTAACACACTTTCCTACTCATTTCAAGGTTATATAAGATTTTTTTACTATTGATAATAATGCCTAATAAAATGTGTTTAACAAATAAAAATGGAAACAGAGCCATGAAAATACCTTTTAAACCTACAAATGAGTAACCAAGATCATTTGGGTAGTTCTGGGTATTAATGTGAAGGGAGCATATTGAACAACTTTGGAGAGCATATTTTTATGAAGTGAGGAAGGAGGAGATATTGATTTCACAAAAGAGAAATCTTTTCTTAAATCTGTATTCTTTTAGGAGATGATGGAAAGGTTAATTTGGCTCTACTAAACAATGAAAGCTATAGTGAACAGAAAGGTTTTTCAACTTAAGTGTAATTCTCTCAATTCTTTCTAACAGTCCAGAGAAAAGAAATTAAAAAACAAAAACAAACAAAAAAACCCAAGAAAACAAAAAATAGAGTACAGCTTCATAGCAAACTTGTAAAAAGAATGACTCCAGGAATGTACAAGGACAGCATGCACATTAATGAATACTTACATAAATGTCTGCACCATAAAATCCATCCTGGTAAACAACACTGCAAGGATGCACACACAAAGAAAAACATCCATATTAGTGCATTTCCACATGCAAACACACCAACCCCTGCACTGGTGAGGTTAGTCTTGTCACAAGAATGAAAAAGGTATAAAGGGGACAGTGTTCGCATTGCTTAAGGAGGTTGGGCAGAATATCAATAGCTCTAGCTGGGAAAAAGGAAATTTGCATTTCTTTTGGCCAAGAAGCAGGGAATGGTGGTGTACCATATATCAAATTGCCAAGTGTTTATGAATGGAAATGTAGAAATACATAACTTTTAAATTTAGAAACCGTTGAGTTTTAACCAATGAAGCCCATGCAAATGCTACTTTCGAGAGCTAGTTCTCCATTTAGTCAAGCTTCACGTTTTCTGCTTAATATGTTGGCAAATAAGTGCCTGGAAACTGTAGCTTATTGGTTATGTCTATGTAATGGAGAAGAGCTGAATGATTGTTACTTTAAAATGCATAGTTTAAAAATATGAAACTAAAGAATCCCTCAGACTTTCCTTATAGCCTCTACATATCACAGGTATTTTTGTTCTTCTTATAGATAGCTATCATTCATTCCACGTTGTAAATTGAGAACAGTCTCCAAAACTCAAAATGTACCTATGACTGATGTATGAAAAATGACCTGCACATTCTTAGAATTATTCATTTCCAATTTAAATCAGCCCAACCCAGACTTTTAATTAACTTCCACAAAACTATCTTTACTGAATCACAATCTCTGCCAGAAAAGGACCACTCTAGAGAAAATATGACAGAGACAATTCTCAAATGTTCTTGGTCTAGCTCAGGCCAAAGATCTCCAATACATGTTCTAATGTATCTCAGTTATCTAGGGACCAAATGGCATTTTGCAAGTTAGGAAATCTATTTGATTAATTTTTTTCTGAGGCGTTTGATTCCTGGTGCTGACAGAATATGTAAATGTGATTTATTAAAGGAGAAAATATTTAAATAGAAAATCTGCCCACATTCACCAAATGCCTTTCTGGATTTTAGTATCAGGGCTAATATTACCCCCAAATCAACAGTTTGTTAAAGAAAAATCATTTTATAAAACACATGAATATCTCTTAAGATGATTTAGCAGAGAACTCAAAATGTGCATCCAATGGAGTCTTTTCAGAGCTGATAGGCTAAAGCCTGATATACTGTAGATAAGAAATGGTTATCAATACTTGGGAGGTAGTCAAGTATGGCTTTCTGAGGTTTTTATTTTAATTTTCTCAAAATAAAGTTGAGGATCCTACATGATAAGTAGGAAAAATGCCTAATCTGGTATATTAAAAGAATGTTTTGAACCATTATCTGGGTTCTCTTTACTCATTTCAAATGGGCATAGTTTTTGCCTTTCAAGAGACAGATGCGGGATCATCTAAGGGGCTTCAAAATGAATATTGTACAATAGAACAAACCACACATATGTCTCTGCAGCTCAGAGCTAGAGTCAGATTTCAAAACTCTCAAAATAGGTCTGTTCTAACTTGCATTATTATAGTTCCCTTTTGGGAACATTTGGGGAAGTAGTGAGGAGTGGGGAGCAAGATATAGAAAGATATGATAAAAAACTTGATTCTTGATAATTGTGATAATTATAGACTGTGTGATTGACAATAATTATTGATAAAAAACAATTCATCTGAAGTTGTAAACTGTAAATTGTACAAATCATTAGTATGATAATGTAAATTGTAAAAATCATACATCTGATAAGCATTGGAGTAGGAGTTTATACAAAGAGTATTTTTTAAAACCCTTACCCTTCCATCTTAGAATCAATATTATGCATTGGTTCCAAGGCAGAAGAGTGGTAAGGGCTAGGCAATGGGAGTTAAGTGACTTGCTTAGGATCACACAGCAAGGATGTGTCTGAGGTCAAATTTGAACCCAGGACTTCCCATCTCTGTGCCTGACTCTCAATCCATTGAGTCACTAACCTATTCCTCCATTCATTCTTTTTTTTTTTTAGAATATTTTTCCATGGCTACATAATTCAAGATCCCCTTCACCCACTCCTTTCTCCTCCCCCGTCCCAAAGCTGACAAGCAGTTCTATCGAATGATCTTTTAACATCAAAACCTTAATCATATCCCAATCACACTATGTGGTCAATCATATATTTTTTCTAATGTATTTTTGGTTCCACAGTTCATTCTCTGGACATGGATAGTGTTCTTCCTCACAAGTTCCTCTGGATTGTCCTGGGCTGTTGCATTACAGCTATTACAGAAGTCCGTTACATTCGATTGTACCACAGTGTATCAGTCTCTGTATAAGGTCTCCTGGTTCTGCTCCTCTCACTCTGCATCAATTCCTCAAGGTCGTTCCAGTTCTCATGGAATTCCTCCAGTTCATTATTCCTTTGAGCACAATAGTATTCCATCACCCACATATGTTCAGCCATTCCCCAATTTATGGGCATCCCCTCATTTTCCAATTTTTGCCACCACAAAGAGAGCAGCTATGAATATTCTTGTACATGCCTTTATCCTTATTATCTCTTTGGGGTACAAACCCAGCAGTGCTATGGCTGGATCAAAGGGTAGGCATTCGTTTAAAGCCCTTTGGACATAGTTCCAAATTGCCCTCCAGAATGGTTGGACTAATTCACAACTCCACCAGTAGTGTATTAGTGTTCCAACTTTGCCACATCCCCTCCAACATTAATCACCCTCCTTTGTTGTCATATAGGCCAATCTATTAGGTGTGAGGTAGTACCTCAGAGTTGCCCTGATTTGCATTTCTCTAATCAGGAGGGATTTAGAATACATTTTCATGTGCTTATTGATAGTTTTAATTTCATCCTGTGAAAATTGCCTATTCATGTCCCTTGACCATTTGTGGACTGGGGAATGGCTTGATTTTTTTGTAGATTTGACTTGGTTCTTTATATACTTGGGAAATTAAAACTTTGTCTGAGAATTTTGTTATAAAAATATTCTCCCAGTTTGTTGCTTTTCTTCTAATTTTGGTTGCATTGGTTTTGTTTGTGCAAAACTTTTTAAATTTGATATCATCAAAGTCATTCCCTTTACATTGTTCTCTATCTCTTGCCTGGTCTTAAATTCCTTCCTTTCCCACAGATCTGACAGGTATACTAATCTTTGTTCACCTAATTTACATTATGATTTCACTCTTTATATTTAAGTCATTTACCCATTTTGCATTTATCTTGGGGTGTAAGATGTTGATGTAAACCTAATTTTCCCCATACTCTTTTCCAATTTTCCTAGAAGTTTTGTCAAAGAGTTATTTTTCCAAAAGCTGGGATCTTTGTGTTTATTGAACACTAGCTTACTAAGGTCATTTACCCCATGTCTATTCCATTGATCCTCCCTTGTGTCTCATAGCCAGTACCATATTGTTTTGAAGACCTTATAGTACAATTTAAGATCTGGTACTGCTAGGCACCCATCCTTCACTTTTTTTTTCATTGTTTCCCTTGATATTCTTGATCTTTTGTTCTTCCAAGTGAACTTTGTTATAATTTTTTTCCTAATTCTATAAAAAAAAATTTTTGGTAGTTTGATAGACACTGAATAAGTAGATTAATTTGGGTAGGATTGACATTTTTCTTATATTAGCTCATCCTACCCAGGTGCAGTTAATGTTTTTCCAATTGTTTAGGAGTAGTTTTAGTTGTGTGAAAAGTGTTTTGTAGTTGTGTCTATATAGTTTCTATGTTTGTTTTGGCAGAAAGATTCTTAAATATTTTATATTGTCTAGAGTAATTTTAAATGGAGTTTGTCTTCCTAACTTCTGCTGCTGAATTTTGTTGGAAATATATAGAAATGATGATGATTTTTGTGGGTTTGTTTTGTACCCTATAACTTTAACTAAAGTTGTTAATTATTTCCACTAGCCTTTTAGTTGATTTTCTGGGATTATTTAAGTATACCATCTTATCATCTGCTTAGAGTGATAGTTTAGTCTCCTCACTGCCTACTTTAATGCCTTCAATTTCTTTTTCTTCTCTAATTGTTAATGCTAGCTTTTCTAGTACAATATTGAATAAAAGAGGTGATAATGAGCATTTTTGCTTTACTCCTGATCTTATTGGGAAGGTTTCTAACTTATCTCCATTGCAGATGATACTTGCTGATATTTTCAAATATATCCTGTTTATTATTTTTAGGAAAAGCCCATCTATTCCTATACTTTCTAGTGTTTTCAATAGGAATGAGTGTTGTATTTTGTCAAAGGCTTTTCCAGCATCTATTGAGATAATCATGTAATTTCTGTTGTTTTGATTATTGATAAGATTAATTATGTGGATGGTTTTCCTAATATTAAACAAGCCCTGCATTCCTGGTATAAATTACACCTGATCATAATGAATAACCCTTGTGATCACTTGCTGGAGTCTTTTTGCTAATATTATATTTAAGATTTTTGCATCTATATTCATTAAGGAGATTAGTTTTTGGTTTTCTTTCTCTGTTTTTGGTCTGTCTGGCTTTGTAATCAATACCATATTTGTGTCATCAAAGGAATTTGGTAAAATTCCTTCTTTGCTTATTTTTCCAAGTAATTAGGATTAGTAATTCTTTAAATGTTTGATAGAATTCACTTGTGAATCCATTTGGTCCTGGGGATTTTTTCTTAGGAAGTTCCTTGATTGCTTATACTATTTCTTTTTCTGAGATGGGACTGTTTAAGAATTCTATTTCCTCTTTTGTTAATCTGGGCAATTTATGTTTTTTTTAATATTCACCAGTTTCAACTACATTGTCATATTTATTGCCATATAATTGAACAAAGTAGTTCTTAATAATTGCCTTAATTTCCTCTTTATTAGAGGTGAGATTGCTCCTTTCATCTTTGATACTGTTAATTTGATTTTATTCTCTTTATTAGATTGACTAGTACTTTATTTTGTTTTTTCAAAATATCAGCCCCTAGTCTTATTTATTTGTTCAATAGTTTTTTTACTTTCAATTTGATTAATTTCTCCTTTAAATTTTAGGATTTCCAATTTAGTTTTTATCTGGGGATTTTTAATTTGTTTTTCTAATTTTTTTAAGTTGCAAGCCCAATTCATTGATCTCCACATTCAGTGATATAATTTTTTCCGTGAGTACTGCTCTGTGTCCCATTGGTTTCGATTTAATGTTTCCTCATTGTCATTCTCTTCAGTGAAGTCTGTATCTTTTTCTGATTTCTTCTTTAATCCACCTGTTTTGAAGAATTAGATTATTTAATTTCCAATTAACTTTAAATTTGCCTTTCCAAGGACTCTAGTAAATTATCATTTTTACTGCACTATGATCTAAAAAAGTGACATTTATTATTTTTTTTTATTTTGGGGGGGCAATATTTCTATGCCTAGTACATGGTCAATCTTTGTATATGTACCACCTCCTGCTGAGAAGAAGGTATATTCCTGTTTATCCCTATTCAGTTTTTTCCAGATATTGATTAACTCTAATTTTTCTAGTATTTCATTTACTTCCCTTACTTCTTTCTTATTTATTTTTTTGGCTCAATTTATCTAGTTCTGAAAGGGGAAGGTTAAGATTCCCCACTAATATGGTCTTACTATCTATTTCCTACTTGAGCTCCTTCAATTTTTCCTTTAGATATCCAGATACTATACCATTTGGTGCAGAGATGTTTAGTAATGATATTACTTCATTGTTTATAGTACCTTTTAACAAAATGTAATTTCTTCCTTATTTCTTTTAATCAGTTCACTTTCTATTTTGGCTTTGTCTTGGTATCATGATTACTACTCCTGCTTTTTTTACTTTAAATGATGCATAATATATTCTGCTCCAGCCTTTTACCTTGAATTTGTATGTGTCACCCTGCCTCAAATGTGTGTCTTGTAAACAACATATAGTAGGATTCTGTTTTTTAATCTACTCTGCTATCCACTTCTGTTTAATGGGTAAATTCATCCCACTCACATTAACCATTATTATTACTGTGTATTGCCCTCCATCTTATTATCCTCTTTATATCCTGCTCTATTCCCTTTTATTCTATTCCTTCTCAGCATTATTTTGTTTTTGTCACCTCCCCAGTTCCCTTCTTTTACCTTCCTTCTATTACCCCCCCTCTTCCCTTGTCTTGTTCTGCTCCACTGAGTATACTCGTTTTCCCCTCTCTGAGCCAGTTATAAAGAGAGTAAAGTTTAAGCATTGCCTGTCACTACCCTTATCCTCCCCTCTCAGTATTGATTTTTCTCATCTCTTTATGTCATATAATTTACCCTATTCTATGTCTCCCCTTTACTCTCAGTGCAACCCTCTCTTCAGCCCTTGAGTGATTTTTTACATGTCATTCATATGCATACATATCATACATATATATCTTTCCATATCATCATATTTATATATATATCATATCATCATATATAACCATATACATCATATTATCATAATTAGTTTACTTTTCCACCCTCTTTCTGAGTAAATTCCTTCTATCTTCTCTACTACTGACTAATTTTTGAGAATTATAGAAATTCTCTTTCCATATAGACATATAAACATTATTACCTTAATGAGCCCCTTGGATTTTCTCTTTCTTATTTACCTTTCTGGGCTTCTCTTGAGTCTCATATTTGGTCTTCAAACTTTTTGTTTAGGTCTGGCTTATTCCTTAGGAATGCTTGGAAATCTTCTTACCAAATGACCATTTCCCCCCCACCCCCCGAAATAGTTTACTCAGTTTTGCTGGATAGGTGTCTCTGGGTTGTAAACCCAAATCTTTCCCCTTTCTGAATATCATATTCCATGCCTTCCAATACTTTAATGTAGAAGTCACTAGGTCCTGAGTGATCCTGATTGTAGCTCCATGGTATTTGAATGGCTTCTTTCTGGCGGCTTTTAAGTATGTTTTTTTCTTGACTTGGTGGCTCCTGAATTTGGCTATTACATTCCTGGAACTTGTCAATTGAAGATTGCTTTCTGGAGGCAATCTCTGAATTCTTTGAATTTCAATTTTGTTTTCTTGTTTAAGGACCTCTGGGAAGTTTTCTTTGATAATTTCTTGTAATATGATATCTAAGTTTTTTTCTTCAGCATCAGGTAATCCAATAATTCTCAGATGGTCTCTCCTAGACCTGTTTTCTGGGTTAGTTGTTTTTTTCAACAAGATATTTGATGTTTTCCTCTGTTTTTTTCATTCCTTTGATTCTTCTTTATTGTTTCTCAATTTATCATGAAATCATTAGTTTCTAGATTGTCAATTCTGATTTTTAAGACCTGGTTTTCCTCTGTCAGTTTTTGTTTCTCTTTTTTCAATTGGTCCATTTCTTCTTGTATCACTTTCATTTCTCTTCCCCACTTTTCCTCTACCTCTAATTGGTTTTTGAAGTCTTTTTTTGAGTGCTTCCAGAATCTGTGTCTAATCCATATTTTTCTATTGGTCTCTGGGTGTGTTTCCTTTTCTTTTGTCATCCCCTGCTGTGTCTGCACTTTGCTCTTTGTCTCTTTAACAAGTCTTTAGAGTTAGGTGCTTTTTTGGTTGTTTGCTCATTTTCCCTATCTAATTATAAGTAGGCTGCACTGTTTTCTGGGGAGTTGGGGTACCCTCTTAAACTTCAGTTCTTTCTTAATGTTATTTTTGGCTTGTTTTCTGGGTTGTCACTAGTTTACCAGATGGTCTGAGGGCTGAAAACTCTTGAGAGCCCCCTCCCCCTGCTGATACAATTGACCCTTGAGATGCTGATAGCTTAAAGACTTTCCTCAGGCTTGGGTGTAAGCTTTTGACTTTGCTCTGAAATTGATCAGGTCAGGTGCTGATCAGATTCTACCCCCAGGCTTAGGCTCATGCTTTTTCGTCTCAAGGTATTCTTGATTCAATTAGGCATAGCTTTGATTGCCCTATCCTAGAGTTCTACTTTTAGTTTTGGGCAAAAAAGTTTCTGGGGAGGCTTTGCCTAAGAACTGTGAGTTCACCACAAACTGTGGATTATGTCCCCACCCCAAACCCAGACTGGCTTCACTCTGGGCCCAAGCAGATTGGCCCCCTTCAGCCCATATTGCCTTGGGGTGGGACTCTGGACTTCTCCACAGGTTTGCAATTTCAAGAGGTGTTAGTTGCCTTGGACATCTATTTACCCAGAAGGATCTCAGAGTCTGACTTAGCTTGAATTTAAGTTTGGAACCTATAAGAGCAGATGTGTGGGGTGGTGGGGTTGTGGTTTGCTCTTGGCTTGCTCTTCACTCACTGCTATGCCTTCTGCTAGCTCTGCTCCCCTCTCACCTTAGTTCCCCAGATGGTCTCTGCCTACCTTTTGGGTTTTTCTTTTTTTGAAGGTTGTTTCCCGTAGTCTCTGTTGGTTCTTTCACTCCTGTATTCATTTTGTGGCAATATTTTACTCTTCATTTGGGAGGATTTTCCTAGTGAAATTGCATACTGCTGCCCTAGTTACTCCTCTATCTTGGTTTCACCCCTTGAAGTTGGCTCCTCCGTTCATTCTTTAAGCAATCTTACTAGGTTTGAGTCTTTAATAGGAATTAGAAATATCTGTAAGGAATTTTCCTCCTTCCAGGGTCATATCTTATAAATTCACATGAATTGAAGCATCTATCTAATGTGATGAATTCTTCATCACTTCTTCATTTTCTACTTCTTTTATAGAGCTATAGTATTACAGAGTTGTGTGAACCTTAGTCCAAACAAAGAAAAAGTTGTTCTTTCACAGCCACATTGCTAGCTAATTAATATCAGAGTTGGTCTTAAACTCAGATTGAATGTTCTTCTCAATATCCTATCATATTAGTCATGCCATAAAATTAACTGAAACTGGAAATTGTTTCCATTTTTTTATTACTCAAATGCTGTATTTATAATATGGAGATGTGGTATCATTTGAATTAAAAGACCCACTGCTAATGAAAGAGAATGGTAATTTAGTGATGGTTGTTTTTTAAAAGCCTCACTTAAGTTCTTATCTGTCCATACTGTCTAAAATTATGAGCTAATTGTTTAACTCTCTACTTTGTCCATCTAAAAATGACCTCTTCTCTGCCAGGTAAGATCTCAGTTACATTTGTATTATGCTTTAATTTTTTCAAAGTGCTTTTATGATTCATTTTATGTGAGGTTTTTAAAAACAACTTCATAAAGCTGATAGTATGCATATTATTATTTAAACTGATTGGCAAGGAAATTAAAAGGGCCCCCAAAATTAGGTGATTTGGATAAAGACACATGGCTACGTGCTCTTAGGGGAAGAGCTGGGTCAAAAACCCATCTCTTGCAAGCCTGCTATTCTTTTTACTAACCCAAGAATAGTATATTTTGACCCCTTTGTGTATAATAGAATTCCTATAATTAAAATGAACCTTGAATTTGGTTTTAGATCAGGAGAGTCCAACTCCTAATTTGTAAGATGACGATGCAGAAGAAAAATACACTGATCCACATAAAACAAATCTCAACCCATGCATTAATCAGCATTTATTTGTTATAATTATCATATAAAAGAAGTTAGGCCCATATGTCTTATTTAATCTTTATATCTCCTCCACTGCTTATAAATACTTGGCATTAAGGAGGTATTGAATAAATATTTATTTGATTGAATTGAATGAAATAACTCATTTGATGGTTTTCACATGGTAAAAGAAACAAAACTGAACAAAACTTTGGACTCAAGCAAAATCATTCTACTTAAAATGCAAATTAATTGTATTTGGCTACACCAAAATTATATATTATATCTTAAAATATGACTTCTAAGACATGCAGAAATATTATTTTTCAAAATCATTATTTAAAAGTATTCTGGCCACTATGAAGAGGAATTGAAATATAATTATGGTGTTATGCTCTAGGCCTATTAGACGCTTCTTTAAACATTTAGAGATTGTCTACTTATTGCCAAATTCTGTATTAATAACATCTGAGGGGGAAATGCTGTATTAATTTGGAAAACATTGAAAATGAAGAAAGGTGGTATCATTTTTTTTGCCTAGTACTTTCATTAAATGAATAATGCAAATTGGTGATTATTAGTCAGCATGAAGGAAATAACAAAGTAGAGATTCCATTCTAGCATTTGGGCTTTATCTTATTAGGTCTCTAAAGATACTTCCTGTGGCATTCCATTTTTTAGGTGCCCAACAATAAGTGTAAAAACTTTATCTTTGGTTTTTATGACCCTAAATATCATGAAGCACACTGACAATCTCTTAATCATTCTTAAGGCAAATGAATTTTAAATAATAATAATATCTGTCTTATCTGCTTTATAAAGTTCTTTCTAAAAAACTTACATAAAATGAATCATAAAAGCACTTTGAAAAAATTTAAAGCATCATACAAATGTAACTGAGTTCTTTCTGGTATACATAGGGTATTACAACCCTATGGGTACCTCTTTTATGAAAGAGGAGTATAAGGCACATAGAGGCAAAGTACATTAACAAAAGTTATGCAGAGGGGTCCAAAATCCAAAATCTCCTGTTACCCCATCCTTATCATTTCTTGTTAGAAAACAATGGCCATGTAATAAATTAATTAAATCTTCAGAGCACACATCATTCAATTTAGTGAGGCCCTGCTCCTGGGAGAAATACTCCCTAGAAGCTTCTGCTTGTACATGTAAAAAAAGCAGGTTTCAGAGGATAGCTGGGTGGATTGAGAACCAAGCCAAGGGAAAGGAGGTTCTGGGTTCAAATATGGTCTTAGACGCTTCCTAGCTGTGTGATCCTGGGCAAATCACTTAACCCCCATTGCCTAGCCTTTACCACTCTTCTGCCTTGGAACCAATACATGGTATTGATTCCAAGATGGAAGGTAAGAATTAAAAATAAATTAAGACTTTTAAATTTCCTTTGGCTCAGGTCTTGTCAGCAGAAGATATAAAAATTAAGCTAAGTGGATGAAAATGATTATGTTGACTTCATGAATAAATACTTCCAGGATATAGATATCAAAAGAGTTGTATCCACTGGAGGTAAGATTTCTGATAAAAGTAGTCAAAAGGAAACCTTGTTTCCTTTAGAATGACTTTAGAATAACAACTAAAAGAGACCCTGTAATTAGGAGAGCCTGGCCATGAATCTCAGGTATTGGGAGATGATCCGTCAAAGGAAAACATCTTATCTGCAAAACCATGATCACTTGGTCCCTTGTCTATGCTTCTGTGTTTTCCCTAAGCATGTTAGACACAAATACCCTTCCCATCTTTTTCTACTCTAAATGAGTAAAGTAGATAAGAACGTGAATTCCCTTTTTCCATATACTAATTCAACTTCTACTTTGGAATAAACCTATTTCCTTAGGACAAGATGATCTCTTGAGTCTTCCCAATGATTTGGGGGATATATCTATAGAATGCCAAAATACACAAATGGAAAGGGGAAAATTCACTTACAAAGTTCAGTCTCCATGTCACCCAACATTCCAGTGGTTGCAAATATCCAGATATATAGTATCATGAAAAGCAAAACTTCTGGATGATGACCTGAGTTTTTCACTTTCCATTGGGTTGCTTTGTTACCATATAGATACAAGCCACAGGAGTCCCAGCATCCAGTTTTCTGGTACCTCTCCAGAATTCTGTCAAATTCCTTACTGTTATATTTGAATTGCCAACAAAATGTCAATAGCCTAGCTCATCAACAAAAGGTATATTTGTATTATTATTACAAAAATGATTAGTAATGACAGTAGGATATTAAATCTAAACCATTTCCTGGACATTCACAAACATTTTGTTCTTATAAGTTGAATATGGTTGCACAGCTCCCTTGTGAAAAAATCATTAATTAGCTATGCATGACTATCTCCAACAAAGATTACTTTTCTTTTAAGTTAGCAAATTTTAATTTTATAGCAGGTGTGTTATTCTGAGATTTTATAAACTACTCATGTGAGAATAAGCCATACAAGTTTACTTTTATGCTTTTCTGTTCAATATAGTGATAAGATACTATGGATACACATACGAAAAAGATGCAATTATCCTCCACTGAGTTAAGATACTTTTAAGCCAAATGAACGTGGTATAAATGTGTAATTTTGTATTTATAGCCATAGGACCTTGTTTTAGTTGCTTTATGAACATAGTAAGCATTTTTTTTGTTTGTTTTTACAACTCATAAACTGACCTAGCCCTGGGGAGGGTGGGGGAAGTGAGAATCTCATTAAAACTCAGTTTCCTGATCTATAAAATGGTGTGACCAGGGCTTAAAATTATGATTACAGTACCAAGGTAGATTAAATAATAATATCGGATGTATTATTTATTTATATCTCATGAAAATCCAATTTACTAAAAGAAGGGATTAGAGTGTCATTTTGGTCTAAACTAACTTGGGTCACATAGTTTTGATATATTGATTAAAGTCTCCTGAATCTCAAGTAATTAGACATCTATTGTGGGTAAAATGCAATGAGTTAGGGTTAAGATCTCAATGCCCAATGGCTATTGTCTAAAAATTCAAATCTGTAAAGCTTTAAAAGCCTCTTGACTTTTCTAACAGTCTTCTGAATGGCAATCTAGAACTTCCAGAGAGCCTGACCTCAGAAACCTGCTTCCTGGTAATTCCTGGTCTAATTCTATTTTGCTTCACTGAATTACACATATCTTCCCTTGATAAAAGTCAATTATTATTGCAATTCCTCCTAGAATGTAATAGCACAGATGCACAATGTCTCCTGATAACCATCAGATCACACCATTCCACTTGATCTTAGAGGCAATTAAATAGAATTTCACCACCATTCCCACAGGATTTGGCAATAGCTGAGTCATGAATTGCAGGACCAAGCCAACTCTGGGAAAGAAAAAGGTGTGCTTTTTTGGGTCCCTTTCCCTACACTCCTGCCCCCAAAGGGGAGGATGTAAAGACAAATATTATTTTGGTAAAAAATGAATAAAACAATTTTAATTCATTCCAATTTTGACAAGGCTCTATTTGAATTGATGCTCAATTTTTTCCCTCTCTCTTTTTTTTTTTGGCAAACACTTTATAAAATGAAGTCTTGACTTCAGTATATGTGTCATTAGGGAGGGACAAAAAAACACCACCATGATTTTTGTGTATAAAAATAGTCTGGGGCCCAATTTCAAGGGTTAAGCAGGATCCAACCTCCTTAATAACCAGATGTTTGCAATCATAAAAAATACATCTTTAGCTGTAACCATTTCTCTGTTCTACAGCATTCAGTCTCAAAGAGAATTTACATAACAACATGTGACATATAAAATGCTTAAAGCCACCAACCATGACAGGACAAATTACGCTCATTTTTCAATACTCGGTGCAAGGTGCTCCACTTCAGGCACTCGGATGGGCTGCATGCTGGGTTGGTTCCAGTGGGGAGACAAGACCAGCATGCACTGCACTCACAAACAGCTCAGTGCCTTAGGGGTGAGGACTAGGGGAGACACTGCCACGCTTACCCTCCGTAGGCTGGGATGGGAGGGGGGGGAGCCGCCGCTCGGAAGGTGTTGTAGACGGTACGGCCACGGCCTCTGAGGTGGGCTCCTCTGTAAGCAGCAGCTGCAGTTGCAGCTGGATAAGGGAAACCAGGCACTAAGGGAAACAGAAGAGAAAGGAGGAGAGAGATGGATGGATTAGACATAGGAGGCAAAGCCCAAATCGCTCCTTGCTCCTTACATACATGTGGACACACAGAAGGAGAATACAAGAAATCTACCATCATCCTAGGATCTATGGACTCAGTTTTCTCATTTATAAAGGCTTTAGACTGGATAATATTTAAAAGTCCTTTCTAGAGCTGATGTTCTAGAAGGCAATCATCATCATCATAAGTACCTTAAAGTAATAAAAGTTAATAACATTTAATTTAATAATATTTCTTTTAATAATTCAATAAATTTGATTTATAAATTTAACAATAGAATACATTTAATGATTTATAAATTTAATAAGTTTTATAATTCAATAATTTATAAATTCAATAAATTTGGTAATTTAATAGATACATTTGATAAATTTAATAATTTATAAGTTTGATAATTCTAGTTATTTATAAACTTTTTAAAGTTTAATAAAAATTTTAAAATAATAAAAATAAACAAATTACAACTGACACTATAAGTTCCAAGGCAAAAGACTGATAAGAGCTAGGCAACAGGGTTAAGTGACTTGTCTAGGACTACACAGTTTTGAACCTAGGATCTTCCATCTCAAGTCCTGTCTCTCTATCCACAGAGCCACTTACCTGTTCCTGCAGCTAACATTTATATATTATACTGTATGCCAGGTACTGTGCTACGCACTTTACAATCACTTCATTTGATCCTCACAACAACCCTGTGAGGTAGGTATTATTACTAGCATCTCTGTTTTACAGATGAGGAAAGTGAGACAAATAAAAGTTGTGATTTGCCCAGAGCCATGTAGCTATCAAGTATCTGAGGCTGGATTTGAACTTTGGTCTTCCTGAATCCAGGGCTGGCACTCTATCCACTATTCCCCCTAAATATACAAGGAGGATACAGTGAAGGCTACAGAAAAAAAGATGAGGTTTGATTTCAGAGAAGTGCTCAAAGCGTAACTCCAAGGAATGGAATGTGGGAATTTTTCCTTCCTAGAAACAGTGAGCCAAACTAGGTGACTTGGTTCAAAAGTAAGCTATTTGGAAATATACTTTCCTACCAGAACTGAATTATGGACCAAGCAGAGGAGTGGCTGGTGTCGTGGACAATATGCTATTTCTTCTTTTGGAGAAAGATTCTCTTCGTCCCCATCCCCTATTCTTTTTGGAGTTCTGAGGACTTCAGGATAGTTAAGGCAAGTGGAATGAAGCAAACCCAGCAGATTTAGGCTTTCTACTTTAGTTTAGTTTAGAAAACTTTAAAAGGTAAGAAAAGAGCAAACCTGCAGGCTTTATTTCCCTCCCAGGTTTCTATACCATATGCTGTCTGTAACACCTGGATTTCCTGGCTGGAGTTTCAACAAATGTGCTTTAAATAGTATAGAGGTGTGAATCTTAAGGTAGAAAATGAGTAGACCAAACTCTCCTAAATGAGAAGGCAGGGATGAGATGAGAAGCTTGCTTCCAGATTCCGGAGTAAGATGGGAGCAGGGGGAAGGAGGGTGAGCGCTTTTGACTCAGGATGTGTCTCTCCACACTTTAAATATTAAGTTTTTATAGAAATACATTGAATGTTGAAATAAAGAAAATGAAAAATTTGCAATCTGCTGAAGCAGCTGGCTGCCCGTGAGAGAGAATACTGTAATTATGCTGACCCATCCATTATCACCTGGCTACAGTACCTTCCAAGCTTTACAAGATCCCTCTCAGCGACAAGCAGCTTTTACAGTAATTCTGTTAGGATTTAGATGTTGAGATACAACATGAAACAGAGCCACAACAATATAGCAAGAGGAGAACATTCTGTTAAAAGTGCAAAGCCAGTATTCAATTTTATACCTCTTTGTTACAAGAAAGAAAATGCCTTTTAGATGCTGTATAAGGTATTTACAGGTCTTAATACATGGCTTTTGGGCTTCCAGTAGGCGGCATTAAAAAAATTCCTATTTTATTAAAACAATGCAAACATGTCTACAAATCAATTTTAGGATTTAAATTTCATATTCCTGAGGAGGCCACGTCTCCACTGTGAAAAGAGAGGATTGAGAAACCATCTTTCGATCTGGGGAAGTGTGGACCATCCATGTGGAGACTCTGAACACCAAAGTAGATTCTTCACTTAAACAGCTGTTTCACTTTGATCACCTTGAGTAGGGGGGCTGAGGAGGATACAGCACCAGGCCTGGAGTCAGGAAAATCTGAATTCAACCTCAAACATTTACTGGTTGGGTCACCCTGGGAAAGTCACTTTACCCAGTATTTCTCTGTTTTTTTCAGCTGCAAAATGAGCTGGAGAAAGAAATGGCAAACCATTCCAGTACCATTGCCAAGAAAACTCCAAATGGGGTCATGAAGAGTTAGACACGACAAAAACAACCAAACACCACCACCTTGAACAGGCAGAAATATACTTTGAAATCCATTTCTTATGTAAATGCTGAAAAAAGCTATTATATGAACTCGTCCAGAGGTGATGCTAACTGGCAGGGGCAGGAAGCATTAAGAGAAAATTAGCACTGGTAGATCCCATTTGGCATGCACAAGAAATTGATTTCAAAGGAAATTTTTGCCAGTTCAAGATAATAAAAGTGAAATGGATACCTGAATGAAGACTAAACTTTGTAGTTTGATGGCAAGGACCATCTCTTAATACCCTGTGAGCTTTCTAAAATACTAAATATAGTGTCAGGTACAAGGTGACTATTCAAAAAATATCTGCTGATGAACAACAGATAAATGACTTAACTGTATTACAGGCAGAGTTCCCAGGGTGATAATTTTCATTATTATATTATAGCCATAGTTCCCAAGGTGATAATTTCCATTTTTATATATGCTGCATTTGCCCAGAAACTGCAAACAAACTTGGAAAATATATTTTCTCTATGAGAAAACAAACAGCATGGACCCTAAAGATAATAATTTGGGAATTCTTATGGCTTTTAATTTAGTTAAATACTATTATAATGGAATGATGTTGGTATCTGAGTATTTTTTTTTTTACATTGTAGAGCAGTCCACAGACTTGATAGGAAATCCACAAGAAGAGGCATTTCATGTCTTTTTCTGTCATCATATAAAAGGATAGCTCCTTTTGGAGATACAAAAATGCATCACTCCATAACATGATAAATGATAAATATATGGGAAAAGAATGACCCGAGAATACTTCAACTTAGCAATACTTACAAAACACTTGCTAAATATAAGACCATATGCTGGGCATGATTAGGAATGAGGAAGAAATGCAGAAATGGAAGGAACAATCATTTTTTGACCTATGTATGTTGAATTTTTGCCTTGCTACCCACTGTCTTCTCTACACTGTTTTAAGAATAGAGAAATATATCAATGTGATTATTGGCTATTGTTTAGAGCAACCACTGTGCTAGAGTGGTCATATCATCCTTCTTTCTTCCAATGTGCTTTTATAGACAAAAGTTGCACATGACGTATATTTGAAACAATTTATCTACATAATTTGTACAATACAGAATGAGAGAGAAATAGCTCTCTCTGAACCATATAGATCGTGTCTCAATTTCATTTGATTTTGTGAACAAAGAAAATAGCAAGCTTCTTTGAAAGCACAGCTAAGGTGTGAGCCCCTTCTGATTCCTCCCTTGGCTACTCCTATCCCCTCAGTACTTTGTATATTTTGTATTTACTTCTATGTGCGCAAGTTGTTTCCTTCCAATAGAATGTATGTTCCTAAAGCACAGAGACTGTTTTGCTTTTCTCTTTAGGCTCACAACCCAACACACAGCAGATTCTTAGTAAATACTTATTAATGAATGAATGAATGGCACTGCCAGTTGCCAGATCATTAAAAACCTTTTCAATATAATTTAAAAGGAAATACAAACAACAAGGCTATATGCTAATTTACAAAATATAGCCTGTTGGCATAAAAAAAGAGTCAGAGATAAAAATCATAATTGTCCAATGTTGGCTTCTTCATTAACTCACAAAACTTAGAAATATCTTTCCTGTGTCATTCCCTTAGAAAGATATTTCTAGAGTTGCACATTTGAGTTTGATTTTGACTATTTTAACCTTAGTTAATAAACATTAAAATAAATCATTAATAAGGAACAATTGAACATGTACAGGTTAGCTTGCTTATACTGAAAAATCATTTAGTGTCTGACTGGGATAAGGAAAAATATAAAATGAACCCTGAGCTTTATTATACTAAAAATTTAAACCTTATTTGGCATGAATCAAAGTGAAAAATCTGGTATCACCGCAGTGAAAATTAGATCTAGTACATAAGCTCAAAATGGGTTTCTTGAGATCACAGCTTAAGAATCTTTGGAATACATGCTGACTGTACATCTTGTTGACAGATAAATATCCCTACCTGAAGCTCTCCTGCCCAGCCAGCTGCATTCTCACAAAGTAAATATTTCTATATGTTAACAAAACTAAAATTCTTTTAAATAAAGAGTGCTACATTGCGAGACAATAAAAAGAAAGAGTTACGATACAACCAGGCATGTGAATGAATGATGCAGCAAAACAACATGGGTATATTAGACAAAAGAGTTAACCAATATAATCACCAGAAGCTCTCATCCCACACCTTATTTCCTCCATCCTTCAAACTCTTGCTTCCTCCTCACCAAAGATAAGATTTACTGTGATTTGTGTCGTATTGCCTCTAAATTATATTTATTTTTACAACTGGCTACTGTGATTTCTAGATTTTAAAACACAGTAGTTACCTTCCAACACAAAAGGAATGATATATTCTCACAAACCTGGAGATCCCAAGAGAAGAAACACAAAACCAGTGGAAAATACTTGAGGGTTATAAACTGCATATTAAAGTTTTAGAGCTCTGGGATAGATGGAAGAGGAGCAGATGCAAAAACCAACAGGGGGGAAGATTCTGCATCAAAGCTATAAAAATATACAACCGCTTTAATGGGCAATTATTCTTTTGCATTTGTGCTCTGGTTTGAATTTGCATGAGACTGCCATATGCCCGGAGAAAGGTGTGCCATCAAAATGGATGAATGAATCTATCTTCTTCCCACTCTTCATCTCCCTTCACTCCATAACGCCAACTCTCCAAACCATGTGAATGTTTTAAGATGGAGAGATTTTAATGCTAATTCGAGTTTGAATTAGTCTGTGGATAATTTATTGTAGGAAATTTTCATTTGCAAAATTCTAGGAAGCTAAAGCTATATCAACATTACAGCCATAGTTCAGCAGGATTCCCCTTGGGGGAACTCCCATCACAAGTGCTGGCCAATAAATTAGGAAGTGGCATAAGAGGTAGCGTGCTGAGGTGAGATAAATAGAATCCTGTATTTCAGGGGGTGAGCAATTTCAGAAGCAGAATAGTGTATGACACAATAAAAAGAAAATTTCAAATAATTTGATTTTTTCTCATTTTAAAATTTTCATATTCAAATAAATTTTAAAGATGTACATACCTGTGTATGCGAATATGGCTATGGACACACACACATAATTTGCTCTGAATCATGTAATAATGTGCATTAACCCAATCAGCACTAGGACACTAAGTCAATATTCTTAAATAATAGCTGGTTGAGCTATTCATTGAGTCAGTATATTTTTGTCCTTGTGATGTCAAACCAAAAAGGTCAAGGTTTTCAAACCATTTTTTTGGATCATTACAGTATTTTCATTTGTAATTTATCAGAGAATCCAATGGTGACTAAAAATACCTACAAAATGGCCCTCTTAATTTACAAAAATCTTTTTACACAGTTAAGAAGCTGCTGGTAGTTCTTACATTTGCAGTATATTTTTCCATAAGGCACATATTTGGGCTACACTATCCTCACCACAATAAAAATATGTGTAGATATTAAATTCTGTTGTTTAGAAATGAATAAATCTACATTTTGGACAAACACTTTCATATAGGATGTTCTCATTTGAAATGCATTGAAAAGGGAAAAAAACAAAAATTTCTAATTAATGTACAAGTCTAATCACCATTCTCCACATGGAAGAGTAATTTTTCACTGTTCATTTGCTCAGTTTAATCTCAAAACTGACATAACAGAAATGCAATGGCCTATAAATCTGCTCTCATTTGTTTCTTTAATATTCATATTCCATTGAACTACAGCTGCTTGTTGCTACAGTCTATTACAACATGCAAAAGTGTCGATAAAAATATTATGAAAGGCAAGATGTGTTTCTTCATGACTGCGTGTGCCATTTATTTGCAGAAAGACAATAAATGACTCGTGGATTGTCCCTCAGCCTGCTGCTTGGTGGGCGATTAGTGATTAATTACCTTGCAGCAAATTGACATGGCACGAGGAAATTGACACAACCCTGATTAATTAACTTTTTATGGGAGATAGTTACTTACAAAACATTTCGCACCATAATTGAATCCTTTTACATAACGTCATGGTACAAAAGTTTTAGTCAAATCCAAATTAGCCAGAAGTTTCTATGTTGTTATATATTTAGGAAAACAATATTGGCAAGGAAGGGATTGTGCAGGCATGCATTTGTGCCTAATTGCACATTTTTCACATTGCTAGATGTCTGAGGCATCCAAGTTCTACTGAGAAGAAATGAAGTTTTGTATCTAGAAGTGAAATACTCAGCTATGCACGATCATAAGAGAGTTGAAGTGATTTACTGGGAGAAGATGGTTGCTCATCTTTTACTCTATCCTCTACCTCCGAGTCAAGGCAGGCTTGCTTTGTACTTCAACTTAGAACACAGCAGCCAAGTGATTTATTTATGATTGTGGCTAGTCTCCACAGACAGAGGATATTTAATAACACATTGATTAATGAGGATCCTATGTATGAAAGATTATTTTTTGTTGGCTTAAGTGAGATGGGCTTTCCTGAGAACTTAAAGCATGTGTCACACATCTTTGTGAAATTCAAGTAAACTTCTTCAGAGGCAAAGGGTATCAGGGAATCCTCATTTCAAAGTAAATGATGACAAATGCTGACGTAACCAGGACCCAAATTTATTGCCTGCTTCCCTCAAATTAATAGTCTTGGCTTGCCTTCAGGAGGCACAATTAGGCTAGTTAGTATAGTAAATAAAATTAACAATGAAAGCAACAGAGATCTTAACCGAGTCAGCAATGATCTAGGAATTTTCTCTAAGTCTCTAAATTTACCCTTGCTTCTTAGTTCCTAGATAAAAATTTAATTTTTCAGGCAAAACAAAACAAAAAACTAAGTGTTGATAACAATTCATTAGGGCCTAAGAAATTTGTATAAAAACTCCACAGAATAAAGTCAATAAAGACAATAAAGAATAAAGACAAAAAAATTAGAATTTAGGCTATAAAAGTCTTTTTTTTTAGTATTAACATTTTATATAAACTTTTAAGTTACCTAAAGATTTGAATGGCTAATTTGAGGGAGGTGCCAAGTTTTTCTTGATGTACTTGCTTGTATTTATAAAATAAGCCCATAGTGAAAAATGTTTGCAAAGAGTACTGGACCTGTGTTCAAATTCTATAACTTTTCCCTACCTCAGTTTCTTCATCTGTAAAATAAGGGGGTTGATGGCTTCTAAGATCTCTTACTCTAAAAGCTACAAATCCATTGTGAACCTTCTCTATACTCTGAAGCTATGCTTCTATTTTTCTTATAAATTGGAAAGTAGGATAACATAAAATCTGAAATGAGCTAATCTGAAGCTAAAATCCTGCTTACTTTATAATTCCACTGAAAGCATTTTTGCCCATTTTTATGAAATCTAAGTGTGTGAGTAAACACAACCTTAGATTATGACAAGACCTTCTGCTTAGTGCTTCAACTCAGCACCTAAATCATAGAACTCCTGTGGTAGGATTTCCAGGGAGCAGCCATGCATGCCTGGGAGCTGTCATTCACTTGCATACATGTGGTCATGAAACAGAAATATAGCTCTCTGCATCAAAGACAGTAGGATGTAGTAGAGAAATGAGGCAGATAAAAGAGGAAAGGAAGAATGAAGTGTTTTGGCGAGTTCCTAAAAGACACCATAACCTTTTCCCCATTGTTCTCCTCTAATATTCAACCTGGAAACAGGATTAAAACAAAATGAAACTCAACTACATTACAGGTAACACTATGTACCCCAATTTCATTTGTTTGTTTGCCTGAAAATTTATTAATGGAATATATTTAATCAAGACTTTAGAAAGTTGCTAGGCTAGGTCAACATTATCCCCAACATGACAAGACATTAAAATTCCCCACAAATTGATGGTAATGCCTTATGCCATTATTTAAAAAAACACTAATAATGCCATAGTATTTTACCCCCAGTGTATCATTTCAACAATGGGACAGTTCTATTAAAGCCAATGGCAAATAATACAAGTGTAGGAGCAACATTAGGCTTTGTTGAAAAGCAAGACTGCCTTATAACTATTACTCTATTTTTATTATACCAATAATAAATACCAAGGGATATTTAGAGTCAATATATCTTAATTTACCTATTGGCACAATTCGTGTTAGTACATGAAAATCTTGCCAATAGATATATCTAGAATTTGCTTTAAAGCAAATAACAACCTTATCATTTTTTCCCATAGCTATACAGGCTAGCTTCTATTCATGATAAGATATAGTTTAGAGAACATGTAACTTTTCTTCAATTATTTTAAACAGTAGATACTGCATTATAGCATTATACTGAGACTTACTATACACTTAAAATTAGTAAGAATTAAGGAATTATTCAGTAAGTTTTACCAATCAATATAAACCTTATGAGATCATTCACATTTTTCTTTCCTCTTGTCAGAATTTGGAGACCAAGGATTAGAAGGTTGATCTGAATTATCTAGATATTTGATTTTCCACTTTGACTTTAACTCAAACTATAAAATAGCTGCATTAGTAGAAAAAAGCTGTTAGTAATATACATTTTTTTAGCCATTTGGAGACACACACTACATTCACCATTTCCTAGAGAATTTGGAATAGAGAACTTGGTTCATAGGTTCTGAAATGCACAACAGTTTATTGACTAGGAAACATCCTCTTTTTTAGATTGTTAGATCTGAAAATGCCTAATTTTAATCTAAAAGTGATGGGGGGGGGAGGGACACAAAAAGAAATGGAGATTTGTCAGCACTTCATGTCATATGACATGAAAACTTTATAACATCATTTCTTTTGGACAATATGGGAGTGGAGAGGAGGAATAGAACCAAAAAATGAAAGGATTAATTTCCTTTGAATCACTAACTTAAATCTTCTAAAGGCTGATATTTTCCATTTAATTTCCATCTTGTATATTTTTTTAGAAACGTACTACTCAGAATTTTGCTATTTTTATATTGTTCCTGCATACCACCAAAATTATTTTTCCCCAGAAAAATGAATTAATTCAAAAGACATATTCAGGATGTCTTATTTCCTGAATGTGACATAATAAGGTTTTGCAGTGTGGAAGTGATATTTGTGATCTGCCTACTCAAATATATTGACAATTCCCTGCGGGCAGGATTTTTGTAACATTTCATTCAGCAAAGGGAGCATGAATCTCAATTGTGGAGTGTTTAACTTGGCAGAGCCACAGAAGGCATTTCCAAGTTACTTTCTGTTGTCTGCAAGAGCAATAAAAGACAGACAAAATAGCACCAAGCTAAAAATGCAAAGCTGAGATATATTTTAATTTAGATGAAATGATTTGTCATAACCTATTAGTTGACAAAACATGAACCCGTTTCAATTTAGTTTTCTGACAGTTTAACACAAAAAACCAAATAACTTATACAAATAATTATTTTATTTAATGCATATACAAAATACAGGTCCAACTGTTAAATCATTCATGATCTAATAGTTGCCTGGAACAAACAGCTACTGTCTCCCAAGGTAGGAAATAGCACAAGTGAGATAAATTATCTACATGATCCCAACCTGAATTCCAATTGAATTACAAGGTGTCTAGAGCTTCCTAACAGAAGATGATGTGAGGGGGCTGGTTGATCAAGGAGTTTGTAAATTGGGTAAATACTTCATTTATTCAGTGTAGTTTTCTACTGAAGTCCTGCTCTAATGCCCCAATGGGATTCAGAGATAAACCCAGTTCCCATAAGGACCTTTCCATGGAGTAGCATAGGCAGTAACTACAAAATAGGAACAGCTTTAGGTATGTAGGTGTCACTTAAGGGCCATCCAGTTAGTCTAGAGAGATTAATGAATAGACATTTCATCACAAGGGGATGACTTTTTCTTTTTTCTTTTTTTTTTTTGGCCACTGCATGGAATGAATGGCTCATCAGTGTTGCTACAGTTTGCTTTGGCAGCTCTATGTTTGAATGATGCCATCAAATTTTGTAAGTTAGTTATCAGAGCTCAAAAACCACCCATCATCTTTGTGGCTAGGACCAACATCAGAGCTGACATACAGGTTGCCATTCTAAAAGCTATCTGATGGAGGTGGTCAGATGTGAAAGCACATTTGTGGGCTATGTTAGCTATTGACCACTTATTCATGAACTAGTGGTACGAGCTATCAAGTCTCATGTGGAACCTCAGAATGTGTACCTTCACTGATGATGACAAAGAATCTATGCTTTTGAAAGAAAAGACTGGTGGAGGAGGCAACTCAAGAGTCCAAGCCAATGGGCATCTCTGGGTGATTATTAGATTTCTGCAGGTAAAATTCTTTTAAGTAAACTGGCCTCATTTCGTGAAAAAAAAAATGCGTGCCAGTCCAGTTTCCCTGCAAGGCACCTATTAGTATAAATATAAGCATATTCAGGGCTTCAGCCTCAAGATTCTTACCATATGCTACCAACATTGTATATTGCCATATTGCCCACACATCAATCCAAGTTTACAGCCTCAGATTAAGAGTTGACTTGTTCTCCTCTTTAAAATCCACATCACTTCTGAGAAACAAGTCAAGTACAACCAAGTGGTAAAAATTCATAGCAATGGATCTTCTTAATATGCTTTTCAAACTGATTAAAGACTTTCCTATTGCCAAGTAAGGGCCAGTAGAGGATGAAAAATGACAGATACTTAAATTTTAAAGCAATAGCAAGCCGTTGGTTGATCCACTTAAGGAAACGTGAGCATTAAAAATACTTTCTGTCAACAGTATCACAGGACCAAGGGTTTCCAGGGAATTTCCGAGAACAACTGCCTCACCGCCTTTCAAAAACATCTCATCTTTGCCTTGTTGTTTTCTGGTTGCTCATGAGCTAGAATCCCAGGGCAACATAGTTTATTGTTTTAATATCTGTCTGACACAAAGCAAAAGGATTCTCTGGTGACTCCTTATCTGTCATATGTATTTCTGTAAAAGAAATATCAAGACAAATAAGATGTTTGAGGGCAGACCATGGGATAGTACTTCTGCTACTGGATGTCTTTTAAAGGAACAAAACCAGAACGTGAAAATATAAATGACACCATCTATATTGAGATTAATAACTTGAGCAGAAAGAGAATGGGGTATCAATCATTTAACATATGATTTCTCATACTCAGACCATGTCTCTGACACAGCTATAAGATTCACCTAGCCTTTTTTAAATCTCTGAAAATGGAGACTTGGAAATCATTAAGTCTTAGCAAAACAGAATGGCATTAGATAAGACAAAAATACATTTGAAAAGTGAAAATATACAAATAAGCCTATCTAGGTGATATTCAGGGGATAGTGAACTAAAATTTTTTCAATGCCATTTAAATTGTTTTTTAAAGAAAATTTAAAACAGGGACACAATAGGACATGGAAGGTAGGATGCTAAAGGTTAATAAAAATGATTATAAATGAGTATTTTTTAGATTCATAAACCTATCGTGATTTCTAATAAAAATGATCCAGTAAAGGTAAGAGATTTCAATTTGTTTACCAATTTTTTTCTCCTGTTATTCATGTGGAAAAAGGCTTTGAATGAAATGACACTAACATGCATTTGTGGTAAGGAGCATCTGCACACATGAAACAATAACTACCACTGTAACAACAAATGCCTAATCACTATGCCTTGGCCCTGTGCCAAGCTGAAGGGAGGTGCCCATTCGAGTGTGACATATTTCAATGTTAAGTCTGATCTTTTTCTATTAAGCACCTGGAGAGGGAAGTTAAATAGGGTAAGCAAATTAGCATGATACTATGAAATGGGAAGAATGTTGGAGAATCATTATTTACTGGTAAGATCATAAATCAACTTAAAAAAACAAACCCTTTAGTTTCATTGAGTGGAAAGCCTTAGAGTATTTTTGGAGATAGTATCCCAAGTCAAAGGTTCTTTTGTGATGAAGAATGACTGAAAAATGTGATGTTTGTTTTAAAAGCAAACAAAAACAAAAAAAAATCAAAAAAGACACTTAGAACAAGAAGGTAACTGGTTCATGACCACTGAAATTTGCATTTGACATGATTCCAAGATAAACATGTGAATAACTCCAAGAATGTACCAGAAAAAAAATGCAGCTAAAATGTGATAGAATCCACTTAAGAATGTAAAGAAGTCCATTAGCACAAAGCGTAGACATAGTCCTAGAAACAATACTCATCAATAAGTCTTTACTGTACATCTTACTGTTGAAAAATATGAGAATTGCTTTAAATTGACATGATTGTGAGAGCAATTTGACCATGCAAGGATTATCTGCATTAAGATTTTTTCTCATTTCCCTTTTCTTTTCCCCACCAAAGGGGCAAAAAACCCCGATTATGGGTACTAGTTCAAAATCACCCTGAAGAAAATGACAATGGCTGATTTTAAAGAGTTAGACATGATTTTCTTTATTCTAAATATACCAGGGACCTGTGATTTCACCATTCTTGTAGATTACAATGTCTACTGGAATAGCCTCCTATTTGGACACCTTGCCTGAAGTCTCTCTCCACTCTAATCTATTTTCCACTCAGTTTTCAAAATGATCTTTCCAAAATACAGATCTGACCATGACATAAACACTTCACCCCAGTCCTTGATCAATAAACTCTAAAGGTTTTCTCTAGTGTCTAGTATCAAATACAAAGTCCTCTTTTTGTCTATCAATGACCTTCATAACCTGCCCCAGTTCCACCTTTCCCAGTCTTCTCATACCTCACACTCCCCACTTCCAATACCACACATATACTCTATGATATAGTGATTTTGGATTCCTTGATGTTCCAAGAACAAGACATTCCATCTCCCAACTCCAAGCATTTTCATCAGCTGTCCTTCATCTCTAGAAAGTTCTCTGTCTTCACTTCTTCCTTGTTATTCAGTTGTATCCAATTCTTTGTGACCTTGTGCGCCATATTGTCCATGGGCTTTTCTTGGTAGAGTTATAGGAGTGGTTTGCCTATTTTCTTCTCAAGTGAATTAAGAAAAATAAAGGTTAAGTGACTTGCCCAGAGCCATATAGCTAGTAAATGTCTGAGCTCAGAATTGAATTTAGTTTCTTTTGATTCTAGACTCAGTGTTCTATGCACTTAATCATCTAGCTGACCCTCATTTCTTCCCCAACTTCCTTCAAGTTCCAGGTAAATATCTCACCTTCTATAAAGTTTTCTGATTCTCCTGAATTTAGATGCTTTCCTTCTGTTTATTATTTCCAAGATCTATTATATATAGCTTGTGGGACCTATTTGTCTATTCTCTCCTGCTGTAGACTGAATTCCTTAAAACAGGGACTGTTTTTTGCCTTTCTTTGTATCCCAAGGGCTTAGAATAGTGCCTGGTAAAAAGTAGGCACCTAATACGTGTTTACTGAGTGTTTATAACCCCCTAATGACTTAGAAGATTGTCTCCATGATTTTCTATGGCAAAAAAATATTTGTCTCCTGGTGGCTCACCCTCTTGATTTTGGCTTGGCCAAAATACTGATGACAGGGAAAAAATCAGTCACTGGGTTCATAGTCAAAACCTTTCTGGCTTGATGGAATGCATTATATTCGTGCTCTGCTTAAATAATATTATATACTACAGGGTCATATCCACATCATTATGGGACATAAGAATAATAGTTCAAATATGAGGATTTAAAAATAGAAAACCTGCTAAACTAAGCCAGATCCATGCCCATCTAGTTCAGCATTTTGATCCTGAGAGAAGCAGCACAGAATCTGCTATAGAAAGGTATGGCTCATTAACCCAAATGGCTAGAGAAAATATATAATAAATGTCAACATTCAAGTGTCCCTTTTGGTGGACTTTTTCTCTAAGTAATCACCTCAACCTGTATTTGGTGCTACTAAGTTGGTGAATGCAGTTTCCTTGCTGATATATATTCTGAGCAAAGCCAGTTGGATTGTGGACGATAAGCAACAGAGTTATGAGGAAATAATTGGTGTTTGTCTGCTAAGGCTTCAGGAAAATGCTGAAAATAGTGCCAGATGAATTGATGCAAGGTGGAGGAATTGGGAGTGAACAGCCCAACAGAAGAGCTTTAAGAGGAAAATCAGAATACAGGAAACACAAAGAAAATAGGGAAAACAATGGTGAGGGGGAGGGAAAGGAAAGCAGGATTTGCTTTCTTGTAACTAGACAGCTTTGATCAGAGTAAGAATGCTATTCCCAAATGTATCTTTTCTTTCATCAATCTGTGTATTCCTTCTAATGATGAAGATTAACCAGCAATCCCTGTTTGTCCTTCTTGTCTGATGTTTCTAAATGTCTTCCTCTATGTACAACACAGAATATCACTCTAAAAGCTAAAGGTCTTCCTCACTTTAAAAAAAATCTTTTTCTGCCTTAAAATTTATACTAAGTATTGGTTCCAAGACAGAAGAGCAGCAAGAGCCAGGCAACTGGGATTCATTTGCCCAGGGTCACACAGCTAGGAAGTATCTGAGGCTACATTTGAACCCAGGACTTCCCATGTCCAGGCCTGGCTCTTTATCCACTGAGACACCTAGCTGCCTCCCTCACTTTCTTCTGAGACATCCTGAAGATACTAAGGTTAGCTTATGCAATACAGATCAGCAATCCCTTTCTTATAATTTCAACTAGTCCATCTTTTCTTGCTCCTGTTTCCTTGACAAAACCCCAAGAAGTGTTGAACAAATGTTCTATGTGCTACACAAGGCTCATGATACTCTCAAGTTTGGTCTGAACCAGATTAAAATCTAATTGGGAAATATTTAACCAAACAAATACAAATCCAATAAGATATTGATAATATGACATTTTAAAACTAAGTCAATATGCAGCTCACAGGCATCCTTATGGGTGGATTAGTGCCCCTCATCTCTATTTGCCTTTGACACTGCTACTTTAAACCACTTCTCCTATATTATTTCTTGTTTATAATGTACTTTACCATGTTTACAACAATCGTATTCCTCCCCAGTTACCTGTTGGGAGATCTACAACTTTGGTTCATTATAGTCTATGGTATTTCATGACTCATCATCATATAACAGCAAAAGAATATTAGTATAAAAAAGTGGACCTTTGTTTCAAGGAGAAACTTTGAGTTAAAAAGACTTTCCACAGTGGGAAAATTCTGCATTTTTCCAAAGAGAATACACAGGCATCTCTCTCCCCCTCATATCCAATTCTGGGTACAACTCACTATTTGCAGTGTTTGTCTAGTATCAATACCTATCGATAGATCTAGACAGATACATACAAACATATATATGTACATGCAATATCTACTCATACAAAATACACACACACATAGATGAGCCTCTACAGTTTGGCAATTTAAGTACATTCCACAGTCTAGACATTAGAAATATTTTATGCATTTAGTGTTCCTATTTAATTCCTATTTCCTGCATCTCATTTGGGAGGCTCTGTAATGCTCTGGGATTTGATGCTATCAGCCCAATGTCATCCACAAACAAGAGCCACTGGAAGGCCTCATCATCTATAGGGAATACCTTCTGACTTCAGATTCTGGGCTCAATCTCTTCTATGACAATGGTAAACACTTTTGGAGGGCATAAATCTCCTAACTGTATGCCTAAGTTAATGTTAATCATCAGGAAGATAACCTCTATTAAGTAATTTAAAGAATCCTATATGATTTTATGATATTTATGGTCAAATCCATCCTGGAAAAGCCTTTAAAGGCAGTCATTTGCTCTGCCAAATAAAATTATTTTCTTAATACTCAAAGAGTAAGCAAAGTGCTATCTTACTGTTTTTTACAATATGAAGGAAATTGCATAATAGAAAAGATAAGTTTTATTATGGAATATTTATCTATAAAAGTTTGGCTTTTAAAGAGGATAAATTCAATTCAAAGCTTGAAGGTTATAGGTCTCAAATATAGAAAGGAAAAGGATCAGCTTCCCTAGGGAATTAGAAGATTAAAATTTTTGAATTGGAAGTAGGGCAAGGGTAATAAGAAAATTCTTGGCCTAAAGAAAGAATTTTAATACTAGAAAGGGAATCAACAACAAAAAAATTGAGTGTTACCTGGAAATGACTGTTTAGTTCTCTAAATTTTTATTAAGGTAAAAACCATTTTTTAGATAAATTACAGGTAGTTTTTATTCTCTAATTTCCTTACACTATAAGAAATATATTTATTTTAATTACATGGATGACCCAAGGTGGAGAGTAAAAGGGAAGCTCTTAAGAAGGAAAATAATTTTTTAAATGGTTTAAACCTTGAGGCACCATTTTTGAAGAAAGAGTTCTCCCTTTTTATTCTATTGGATGTGGTAATGGAAAATTAATGCATGCAAACTCTTTATGTTGGGGGATTGTGTCCCCATATTTCACAGTTCTTTAGGCATTTTCATCAATATAGATCTGCATTTAGATCTGGAAGGGATCTCATTTTACCCAAACTCTCAATTAATAGTTGAGGAAAACACCATTAATAGTTTTAGTTTAGTGGGTTTATGTAACTCACCGCTTAGGGTTAGCAAATAAATGTCTGAGGAAGAATTTGTCTTCCTGTCTTCATGTCCAGGATCCTATCTACAACATCATGTTATCCACTTATGGTCTATGGTGCATTCAGAAAACCTCAAGTATGATGTTAGATTAAAATGGTTAGCAAGCAAAGCTATAAAGCAAAGATGAATTCCCAAACCTATAGAGAGGGTAGAATGAGGGGAAAAACAATTAAAATTAAAGCAACTACCTATAAACTTACTTTCTGTTACCAGATCTCATTGCAACATTTTGCTATATTGGAATGAATAAAAGTGAGTCATTAATTAATTTAGACCATTAATTTAATTGCAGAACCATCTGGAAGTTTTTATCAATTATGCTCCACCTCACCCCACCCCCCAAAAGTTGTGAACCTGATTTATATGCATTCCTTCCACTTAAATAATTTTTAATGAATTCCACAAAATTACTCCATAAAATTGTAATCAATATATCAATTAAAATATGCTGCTATATTCTTGCCCTTGAGTTTCATAAAGCAGAATAAATGAAGATGATGTTGCATGCAGTTTGATAACAATTTGCTTCTGCAAGAATTTTTCCAAATCAATGTTTTTCTTGTTCAAAGAAAAAATTTTGAGAGATTTAAAATTAATTTTATTTTTTAAGATTTCCCTGAACAGCAATGCTAGCAAAAACTTAAATATAGCTTTAGTAGTACTGTATGAAAACAAACTATATTTACACGAATATTTGTGACCTGTATAATATATTCTCTTATTCTTTTTTTTTTTAAATAAACCCTTACCTTCCATCTTCGAATAAATACTGTGTATTGGCTCCAAGGCAGAAGAGTGGTAAGGGCTAGGCAATGGGGGTCAAATGACTTGCCCAGGGTCACACAGCTGGGAAGTGTCTGAGTTCATATTTGAACCCAGGACCTCCCATCTCTAGTCCTGGCTCTCAATCTACTGAGCTACCCAGCTGCCCCCATCTATTGTTCTTAATAGATGTATTTATTAGCCAATGAAAGAGGGGGAAAAGATGTTAAATTTGATTCTAGAAAGAACATTTGGCTAAAACAAGTTCTAAAGCAGATCATCTGCACCTGTTCCTGAAAATAGTACTTTTCTGCTGGTGGTGATCAATGGCACATAATATTGCTAATTAGTGTTGGAGTTTCCCACCCATGGAATAAATTATCTTCTTAAATTTCAATTTAAGGAAATGGCAGATCAAATTAACTATAAGAATGAGTCAAAATATCGTCTGCCACCATTTTCATCCTTAGAAATTGAGTTAAATTGGATGTATATAAGCACACAGAAACACACGTATGCACTCTGAATTACTGAACTCTAAAAACAAACTGTTAGAAAATTACGAAGCCCATTTCATCTCCTCTTAAGGGAAGGTGCACATCTTATACGTAATTGGGAAGAGGTGCTAAATAACTATACCAAAGAACAATGGCAAACACACATATTCTGCCAAGAAATTTTCTATTGATAAGGATTAAAACATTTTAAGATGTTATTATTCACATCATGAGACATATGACCTTGAAAAGAGCTTTTTTAAAAAAAACAAACAAACCTTTACCTTTTATTTAGAACCAATACTACATACTGTTTCCAAGTTAAAAGAGTAGGAAGGGCTAGGCAATTGGATCTAAGCGACTTGCCCAGGGTCACACAGCTAGGAAGTATCTGAGCCACATTTGAACCCAGAACCCCAGTGTGATCCATTGAGCCACTTTTTAATGAGATCTGCATCAGATTAGATATAATAAGATTCATGGCCATAACTAGGGTGGGAAACCATCTCTGCTTCCCAAGATGAAAAGATATAAATAGGACTTTCAGGTCTTCAACCCACACAGAAAAGGCAGAATCTACTACAGTATATCGTAAGAATAATAAATTAAAATTAGAAGCTATCAGATGGCAAGTGGAGGTAAGCCACATCTTCCAACTCAACTAAAGGTACTGTGATCACTTTGGGTGCAAAAATTTTAAACTCTTGTTTAAAATTCTTAGGAGGATCAATATTAGCCTGGGCTAAAGTACTTTATTTGTGGGGGAGGTTGCTGTGGTTTTTTTTTTCCCCCTGAGGGATACTAGAAGCACTTAAAAATAGTTTCACCTATAAAAGTGTCCTATATTAGAAACCCCGAACAGCATGTTAAAGGAACACTCCAATGCACAGTTGTGCCCCATTTAAAAGCAGGTGCAGATATACCAGTTACAAGTAGGCTCTTGTGTCCCACCCCCAACTCCTAATAGGCAAAGTTTCAAATAAGTCACTTTTGGTGAAAATTATTCATGCTTTAATTATACCTAATTTCAAGATTCATTTAAATAGGATGTTCCCTCTTACTAAGATTTAAGAGTATATAGTTATGTATATTTGGATAGCGATTTGGCAGAAGGGCCAGGGATCAGAGAATCCAAAGTGTCTGAAGCTAAGTAAAGATCAGAGAGAATCTATAAAATCATAATGAGAATACAGTATTCTAACTCTGAAACTTCAATTTACATTTTTTTCTGGAGTACATCAGTTATATAAAAAGAAATCCCACCTATCTAAGTCCCTAACATCTGACAGTTCTGGCTTGCTATAAAATAACAGATTCTCGGGCAAAGTACCACACACTTACTTTAAAGGGACCAGCTGGACATTTGCTTACATTTACACAGGCATTTCCTATGGATTCTATCCACCCTCATCTGAGGTCCGACTCTAATAAGAAAGCAATAGTAAAATGCTATCTAATTGTGCTTTTGTTCATTGTTTTTACATGGCAATGGTGGGAAAAAATCACATACAACAAGATTACCATGTTGAAAGTGGTGCAAGGCAGGCATTTCTGCAGAAAGATTTTGAATAGTTATTCTAATTCTAGTTGTCTTGACTGTAGAGAGAAGAAGGAATCTGAAAGGAAAGTAGTTAACTGCAAACAACCTGGCATAAAGATAACTTTAAATTGCTCAAAATAAGTTAATATTGGTGAGGAAACAAGGACAGCTGAACATCATCAACAGAAATAGCAAGCAGCCTCTCTTGTCACCTTGATCTGTAACATTGGTAGGTAACAAGAAGTGTCTGAGTTGTTCTCATGCTGCCTCTCCCACTTTAAGTACCTCGTCTAATCAAACAAGCAATGGACCTGAAGTCATAGGAGTTTAAGGTGACATGGCCCTCAGAGAATACAACCCGACCCCATTAGTTTACAAATAAGCAAACAGAAGCCTGTAAGCCTGTAGCAATGAGGTTATTTGCCCTAAGTCATAATGCAAGTCAATGATAAGAATAATAACTGGAATCCCAATCTCTTGACTCCTGTGCTCTTTCCACTGTGCCAAGTTTCTTCATTATATAAACTTTCAAAAACTCACAATTTTCGACATCTTAATTTCCTTCCTGTTCAATGGAGTTAAATAGAAGTTAATTTTAATCAACAGTAAGAATTGTATCCCAGCACAGTCTTATCAAGTACAGCCAAGATATTAACTAGCTCACGTTTTTCATTTTGTTCTTCTATCTAGAGCAAATGACACATGAATAAAATGAGTGAAATGAACCTGTTTTCCAACTCACCTGGTACAAATTATAATTGACCTAAGCAGCTGGCTAGTGCCCATTCCCAGGGTTGGTCTATATAGTGATCCCTTCCACACATACACTATCTTGCCCTAGATGAAATTCATTTATTCATTCATTCAACCTATTCTTTTTTACTCTTTCTATGACTAATAATATGGGAGGTAGCACTGGGGTATAAAAAGAGCAGATGTAATTTATGCTCTTAAGATGCAAATAATCTATTAGTAAATGCAAAAAATAGCAGTGTGTAAGACAAAAATAATATATAACTGCTTGAGCCATGCTCATAAGATTCAGATTTAGAAGGACACTTTACCATCTAATTCAAGGTGTCCAATTCACCAATGGATTTATCAATTTGCCAAAATGGATTCATCAGTCAATTTTTACAGAGGATCAGAATTATGGCCCAAAGAATAACTTGTCTAAGATCACGCAAATTTAACGCCCAGGTCCTTTGTTCTTTCCAGGAATCACACTGGCCCTCAGGAATTGACAGAACTATTCTAAGTGGTATGGTGTTTGTAAGAGAAGACTTTTTGAAGTGGCTCAGCTTCTAACTAGCTCTTTTGGGAAGGAAATAAAGAACTGAAAGTGAGGAGTAAATAGGGCAAATAGCATGAGCAAAGAAGAACTTTCTGGGCAACAACAAGTTGACTAGTTTGGCTGGAATGGATGGGTCCTCCGGTTGGAAACCAGCAGAAAGACTTAGATGTAGCTGAATCAATAGCTGCTATGTGAAATGATGTTTGAGTGTAGCAGCTGGGTACGGGATTAACTGGGACAAGGAGATCTCAGACATAAATCATCTAGAAAACTAATTCATTAATTCAGTCATGAGGCTATAATGTATTATACTCTATAAGGATAGAAAGAAAAGATTAAGTAAAAGAAACATAATCAAAAATAAAAGTGGAAGGACAGCTAGTGGAGAGAAAGTCAGTCCTAGAGAGGTGAGGTCCTAGGTTCAAATTTGGCCTCAGTCTTTTTTATCTGTGACCATAGAAATTCTTAACCCCAGTTGCCTAGCCATTACCACTCTTCTGCCTTGCAGCCAATACTTAATATTGATTCTAAGACAGAAGGTAAGGGGATTTGAAAAAAAAATAAACAAATGTGGAAAGCCTGGAAACTAAATGTGGGAACAGAGATTAAGACAAATTTCAATTTTACATTTTCCAAGTCTCAGTAACCACAGGGATGATAGTACACTATCCTCGAGAATGAAAAGGAGCTAGAAAGTGGTGATTATTTAAGGAAACTACTATAAATCAATGTCCTTTAGGAAAATAGATATATGGATCTGAAGTGAGAATGACAATTAAGTTCTGAAGATCAGCTTTGGAGAGTCATTCCATGGAAGTGGTTGAAATGGAAAGAGTAGATGAGCTAGCTTCTTTAAGGAATAAACAAATAAATTCATTGTTTTGGGTTAGGAAAAAAACCTTTGGTCACCTCAGTGTTTCCACTGAAATATTCTAGACATTAGATTTCAAAGTTTTAAAGGGGAGGTAAATATCAAGGAAAGATGGCAGACAGAGTAGGGTCTGTCCCAGAAGTTTATTCTTGAATGTTAGGTGGGACATAGGATAGTAAGACTTAATGGATTGATTGGTACCAGAAAGTAAAAGCTAAGATTGGAGTGAAAAGTTTAAGTTATTAAAGAGGTAAGTAAAAGTGTCCTCCATGAGATGAGAAAAGAGGAGGTTTAGGTCATAGGTGAGAGAGTTAGCATCTCCACAAAAGGTTTCAAGGTGGGAAAATAATGAGGGGAATGGAAATGAGGAAGGAAGCTTGTACCTGAGGATATATGGTTCTCATTTGTAACTAAGAGGAGATGAAAGAAAGTATTTGAGGTGTGAAACCTGAAGATTTGAAATAGATAATGTGGGAGGCCTGGGAGGTCCAGTATCACAACAGCTATTTAGGTCAGAGAAGCTTAGTTCTAGGAATATTTCTAGGAATACTCTACATAATGGGTACAGATATGGAAAAAGAGGAGTGGGAACAATCTAGGTCTGGGTGTGAACAAAATTCCTTTAGAATGAAGACCTGGGTTCAAATTCTACCTGACTAGTTACATTCATTGGAAGGAGCACCTATCTACTGAAGTATGAATGTCCACAATTACTATGATACCAATATTATTATTGTTAGAAATTTTGTCAGTTGAGAATGACAAAGATTCCTACAATAGTAGCACTAAATGCAACAAAAATGAACAGATTTTGTCAGTCATACTTTTATTTGGAGAATAATTAACCCTTACAACATCACAATCTTTTTCCTTATATTTAGACTATGTTAATATGAAGACACCACGGAAGCTATTAGTTACCAGGAAGGCTTCTACCAAAGCTTCCATAATATTGGATTAATTATGTTATGGAGTCTGTTCAAATATTAATTAGATTGTCAGCAGGAACTTGAGTAATGGCAGTGTTAAATAAAATGTCTTCTGGTAGCTATATCAGAAACCAACATTTATGTTGGTATTATTACTGAGTGCTACAGTGGAAGAGTGCTGGGTTTGGAGTCATAGGTTGAGTTCAAATCCTGTCTCCCACTTGTAAATATCAGAATCTTTACCTGATGCCTGTTTTGTCATTTTAAAAAATGAAGAGATTGGACTAGATGTCCTCTAAGGTCTCTTCTATTCACAGCTATGATAGTGGGTTTGTTGAAAATGTTCATTAAGGAATATTGGCATTGAAATTTACCTATTTTAACATGTCATTTTCAGTCATATTCAGTGATTATCATCAGTCATTATCGTTTACTGTCATGATCAATACTTGATGACTTTATATATATATATATATGATCAGTGAGAATCAGTAATAAAGGAAGCATTCTAAAGGTATGCATATTACATATTTAAAATAAACTCAATTATTTATACTTATTAATAATTGACTTGATCCTTATCATTAGGTGCTATGCCACAGATGGATTTACATATTGCTTTCCCCTCACCTCTTACAAAAATAAATTGAAATGCTTTAATTGTCAATTAACTGTTGCTTTGAAAAACTCCCTTGGCTGATGAATCAGCTGACAAAGCAAATATGAATTTTTTCTCCTTTGGAAGCTATATCTCATTGCAGTCCAAAAACATTTTAGAAGGGGATAAAAAGAACAAGGGGTTTGTCAAGAGAGCCAATTTTTTAAAACTAAAAATGGAAAATTCTGCCACAATGATTCACTAGTTTCAGTATTTATTTCTGTGATCTCTTTGCTCATTACCTTAATGGCTAATGGTTGGATCTGGCTGACATCTTTGAGATGCCACCCAGGCAGATATAAAGAAGAAATTATATAAACATGCTATAATAAGGTCTAAATCCCTGAGCTTATATCCTCCCTAGGCATTTCCCACTAGCTCCACAATTTATTATTGAGTACCCAATGGAACAGAATTCTTCAATCAACCATTTCCAACATTTTCAGGGGCAGTATACTGAAAAAATGTTCACTTGTCCTAAAAATATTTTTGCTCCTATATAATTTAGTGCCAAAAAGTTTCTGATCAACACATTACATAACATGCAAAGTGTGTTTTTGTTTTTGCTTTTTTCCAATTATTTCTTAGAGATATGCTGCTGTTTAGGCTGTACAGAAAATTTCTACCTCCCTCTTCTCTTCTGCACCACCCCTTTACTTTCAATAAAACAAGTTCTTAGACTGGAAGACATTTTTAAATAGCTGCCTTTTGTTTTCAACTTTCTCAGAAACTGAAGCGAGTATTGCTTCGGACAAGACTTATGGTTTAGGTGTATGTCCTGGGATATCAAGGAAAGATATTGGAGAGAAAACTGATTGTCCCACTTTTTCCTGGAGATGTTTTTCATGTCTAGGACAATGGCTTGAGTTTAAATAGGGAATACTGGATTCTGCTTGAGGGGTACATCTTGAGTGAGCCTGTGCAAGGATGGGAGATTTTCCCCCAACTTATTCACAGCTGAGAAGTGAGTTTTCCTCAAGTGGTTGAAGTATTACCATGTTATCCTGATTCATGTCATCACTGGCTTTTTCCTGTCAAGGCAACTCAAGAGAATTAAAAGGGGAAAGAAAACAGCAAATAAACTCTTAAATCTGTCCCACTATTAAGCTCTACCTCTTTCCAAAGAAAATGATTACTAATGACTTGATACAGACTAAACTATTTTGGCTAGTTTGGAAAGTATCACTCTTTGTCGCTGTGGCAAGAAATTTATTGATTGGCAGTCACAAACACTGAAGAGCATCCTGTTCTTACTTTATATATACAGCTAAAACTGAAACTTTTTTATGTTCTCTCCTGATGTTAGAAATTCTCCATTGTCTTCAAATGACTTCAGTTGCTTCTGGGTTTTTAATAATCTCAACTGAAGATGTTTTTATCCTTTTGATTGCTTACAACTTCCTGGCCCATCAAGGAAGTCTCCATTCAGTTCTTCAGGCTGGACAATTCAATGATGATCTCAAACTGGAGAGCAGTATAAATTGGCAATTCTGGCCCCAACCCTTTACCAGTGCAAGTTTCAGGCTGCTGCCCCACTCAGGAACTGGTGAAGAGATCTTCAAAATGGAAAAATCCATCTAGAGTCTGTTTTGAGCAAAGTCACCGAAGAAGTCCTCTCCTTATGATTACATCTTCCTCTCCATTCTTCTGGTCAGTATTTTGCAGTAAATATACACATTGTATGAAATGGGTGATAAGGTCTTAGACTATAGGAAATCCAGACAGCTAAGGATGAGAGTCTCCTTGAGGACGGACTTAATTATGAAGAATAAGGAGAAGGTGAGAGAACCCCACGGCCCAAATAAGCAAAGATAGCTTTTTGCTTCAGCCTGCTTTAAGAATTCTAGGGTCATTTTCACTTTGGAGTCATGGAACTAGTTTGGGGACCTGCTTCCATATAACCAGATTGGACCCCCTCCCTTTCTCACCCCAACAGCCCCCCACCCAGGCAATGTTAAGGAAGGTATGATGCTTTTACATCACTCGTATGATTTTATGGCCCTACTTATTCAGACTCACCCTTACCCAGACTCCTTCCATGCTGAAGAGCCATGAATATATGGAGCCATCTCTAAAGATGAACCTGAATCTTAACAGTTTGGGCGTATTATTATTTTTTCTCCTAGATTGAATGGAGGCTGAAGCAATTCCTCTTTCCTTTCGGTAGTCACTTAGAACATTCGATGAAACAGCCTTGCAAATGTTCCACTTGCCAAAGATAAATAACATTTTTACAAATGACAAATAGGCTACTGATTTTGTATATACTTCACTGCCTTACTACCTCCAGAAAGGAGGAGAGTTTAGCATGTTATATTAATGGATTGGCAATTTTATTTTATTTTGCTTTTTATTTGTAAGGCTGTGGTAGAAGGTAGGCAAAGGGCTGTGGTTCTTCCACCATTGAGATTATCTGCAGATAACAGAATGAAATTGATGTCTAGACTATGAGGAATCAGACGGGGATGATAATGAGGAAAGTGAATAAGATGCTACAGAAACAGAAAAAAGCATGCTAATGATTATCACCTTACCCTCAAGGAGAGCTATAGTGGGGGAGGGAAGGGAGAGGAGGGGAAACTTACATGGCAGGGAAGGTGATTTGACTCATATTTATGTCACAAAACAAAAATAGAGCCGCAACACTGGCTTACTTGTGGAAGTGTATACTAGTGAACTGGGGGCACTGTACACAGAAGATCCCTCCTGGTTTGCCTGGCACAACAGCACCGTGCCTACAAGAGAGAGAGAGAGATGGTATCTGGTTTTGGAAATGCACACTAAACCTGAGGCATTATGTCAAATTAAAAAAAAATAATACAGCCATATACCAGTGTTCATGGGACAGTGAAGACCAATGAGATTGTCTGCCCATATGCCTTATATATTCCAGAGAACTCAACAAGTAATTCTCAAGAAAAAAAAAGGAGAATGTTTCTGCCCAACCAAGCCCACCAAACAGGAATCACCATTTTTCAAAATTTGGAGCCTTGCTTTCCAGCAACCCTTTTAGGCTAGTTTTTCAAATAAATAAAAAGGGAATTTTTTTCAGCCTGCAGAGCTCTATTGAACTTAGCCTACTTTTTTTTTCTCCCTGGAGGTACAGAGGTAAGAAGAAGAACCAATTTGACATTAATCACTCTTACTTGTCCAATATAAACAGCTAATCACACTGGGCAAGTAGTTCTCTACAAGACTTTTGCTATTACCATTTCTACTCCTCGATAACCTAGATCCTCTCTCCGAATCTCTGATTTCAGCTAAAAAGCCTGCTCGACTAATCATTGAAGATAAAGGGTTCAAATCATCATTCTTCCTCTGCATTCATATGGCTATTTTCCTTGCTCTCATTGAAAAGATAGCAGAGAGCAGTCATATTACTGCCCCAAAAAAATGATTGACATCTTGGACCCTCCTGTTAATAACACATTTGAAATAGCTTGATCAAATACTTGTCAATTTGGAAATTCTTCAGGAATTATTATTTTACCTCTTTTCTAATACTACATATGGAAAGTAGAGATATTCATAAGATTTTGAAAAATATTTTATGTATTTTTAATCTATTATGGACAGTGAAGTAAGCCTGAAGTTCATATATTATCTTCCCTGAGTAGAAACTGTCAACACTTTCAGTTTATTCTTCCTTCATCATCAAAGGAGAAAGGAAGTTAACTACCTCAAAAGTTCACGTATTACAAATGTTCAGCTATAATAATGAGTTCTTCTGTTCCTTAGAGCCTCACCTAAGACTAAAATCTAGCACTACAAAATAACCACAGAACAGAGTTTAATTCAATTCTTCCCCCTTGCCACTATTTTTTAAAATTCAGCATCAGGTAAATTTGGGTATGAAGAAAGGCTGTCTGAAGGTTATCAGGAGGAAGAAAAAAAAGACTTGGGGGTACATGAAAGCCCAATTACACCTGTTAATATTTTGTTCTTGAAGGTTAACAGAGGAAATGAAAAGCAAATGCTGAGGAGCTGGGAGAGGTAAACAGTATAATATAATTTTGAATTGCAGATTATAAATTACTAAGATAATTAGGTTAATAAGAATTATTCTCATGTGTTGTGGTCCAAACTTTCTTAATTTCATAATTTCTCAAGTTTTACTCCATATGGACCCATTTCATAAAACAAAATATGCCTAAAATTCCCAACCCACAGATCAATTCCATTAAGAATCAAATACAGACATTTCACATCCAAATTTGTTAATAATGAGAAAAAGATACCAATTTGAAAAATGCTGGCCTACCAATCAAACATCTTCCATTCCATTTCCATTTCAGACCTTGGCAACTGAGAAAGTAGTTCTTAAAGTAGAGTAACTTCATTTTCTTCATTTTTTTGGCAAGTAAATTGTTTTGAAGTCCTGGATCCTATTAGGTTGCCCCAATCCTGATCTCATTTCATTATAGTTAAAAATCTTTCCATTTTCTAACTGTATTCCATTAACACTATATCATAAAACATAACTATAAAATTGAATTTTCAAAAGGTCTAATTTTTCCTCATTTGACATTTTGATGTTATTCTGCATAATCATAAAAGAAGATGCTGATTTCAAATAAAAAAGAAGGAACCCACTTTTTTGGAAAGGTTATCTACTTTGTTTCAGATGTACTCCTTCCACCAAGTAAAACCAGGTTGTCTTACATATGATACTATCTACTTTAAATATTACCATCAATACTTATGGACTAGAGTTTTCAGAAGTCAATAGGATTCAGTTTAATGAGAGGTAAAGTTTCTTGGGGTATCTGTGTTTCAAATGTAAAATAATCTATTTCTAGTGAAAATGTCTAGAAGATTTAATTATTCCACAATAAGGTCCTGAGGGGACATGCCAATATCCTGGATACAATTTACAAAATCCCAATAGATTGAAATATAGGATTTCTGTTAGAATACTATAATCCTGGCAGAACATAATGAAACCTTGCTCATTTTCTTCCGTTGTGTTTTATAAGAAACTATATTTGAATAAAGTTCTTTGGATACCATCGTATCACACACACATAACACACACACAACACATACACGCATACATACAAAATAGCCTTATGCCATAAGGCTGACCTTTGTAAAATGAAAATCAACATCTGCCACAGGGCTCAGTTTTTAGATTATCTAAATATGTTCTCCTATCCAATTTATAATGTACTTATGTATTCAGTTAGGACCTCTATGACCTTTTATTACGAGAAACCTTGAAACTCAACAAAACCACACAGCAAAAATATTATTTAATATTCATGTAATTTGGAGTGTTTATTTTTAAAAGGAAGTCAATTGGACAAATATGTAATATATTTATGAGATTTCTAGTTAGCTATTCTTTTATACTTCAATAAATACATGGAGAGGTTTTTGAGATGTTTCATGAACACACTGCTCTTTTCTGAGCTAAGTTTTGCAGTTTAGAACTGAAATACCAAAAATAGGGCTGTAGATATAAAAGTTAAGTCCTGTAGGTTAGGTTTTTAAAAAATCTACCTGAATCTTTTTACGGTCATACATTCTGATTTCAAATGAGAACCTGAATTATTGATTCCTAAAAATGACATCAAGTAAATGTAGCAAATCAAAACTGAGGTGAATTGGAGATTTCCCCCAAAAAGTCATGCTCAATAAATTATAATGTAATAAACATTCTATCAACATTCTAAATATCTATATTCTAAAATATCCGTCAACATTCTAAATAATGGAAAAATATACAAAGGAAATAGCAGAACATGGGGTTATTTGGGTTGGCAGAAGGGTAGCTATGATTGCCTTAAATTACACAATGAAGAAAGAGGAAGGGAAAGACTTGGTTGTTAAATCAAAAGGGGATATTGTAATCACCAGACAACAGTTACAAAAGAATGAAAAGTCAGCCTTGACACCCTATTGGGAGAAAGAACCAAGAAATCCTAACCCTAGAGTGTTTACTCTTAGAATTACATACTTAATGGGCTCAGCTGGAAGGGCTCAATTGGAAACTTGCCATATGAGTCATATTTACTTAATAAGGATTTGAGCCTTATGGTTAGTGACTTCTTAGCTCTGATAGAAAGTTGTTTTCTGAATTTGGTGAATGAAGACTGCATTAACCCAAGTAAACTCATCACAGTTAAGGGGAAAGAGTTTAGCTTTGCAAGCAAAATTCTGATTTACCTGATCATTTAGAAAGAGAAGCACTAGTACAATTCTGTAACCATTATCCAATGCCTGGGTACTTATACTCCAGAACATCAAGTTACTATATGTGGCTAACAGTAGATGTATTACATTCCCAGCTTTTCTTTAAATAATACTGAACATAAAAATATTGTGATCACAATAGATTGTACTAGTAATAATTATTATAGTATAGAGTAGTGGAAAGACACTGAATTTGGAGGGCTGAATACCCAGGTTTCAATTCAGATTCTTCTATTTCTCCTTTATGTGGTACAATGAATAGAGTGCCAGGCTTAGAGACAAAAAGACCCTTCTTTTCCTGAGTTCAAGTCTGACCTCAGACACTTTTTAGCTGTATGACCATAACCCTGATTGCCTCAGTTTCCTCATCTGTAAGATGAGCTGGAGAAGAAAATGTCAAACCACTCCTCTATCTTTGCTAAGAAAACCCCAAATGGGGTCACTAAGAATCCAACAGAACTGAACCTGAAATACATCTTCTACTTACTGCCTATGTAACCTTGGGCAATTTTTCAAGTACTCAGCTTCCTCATCCTGTAACATGAGAGAATTGGACTAAATGATTTCTAAAGTCACTTCTATTTCTAGTTCCCATGATCAAAAGATGTGGACCTAAGGGTGTATAATGTTGCAAACAAATGGATAGAGAGTTTTGTTTATGCAATTAAGTTTTAGTTAGCTGGGTTTTTTTGTTATAAAAAAAGTTTTATGGTGCTCACAACATAAGCACATATATGTGGGAGGGATTATATTGGGAAATAACTGATGTAAAAAACAACAAACCAAAGGCATCAATAATTTTTTTACTACCTATGAGAAAAAAGAATGTTACCTATGAGAGAAAAAGAATGGTTCCAGTAAAGAAGTTATTTTTGTGGGTAACAATTTTCTTTGATTTTAATGATAACAACGTAACTATTTGTTTCTGTAAGGGTTCCTAGTGTTTCAGAAATATAACTAAATTAATCCTCTTGAAGGTATATCCAAGAGGTATAGGAAATACTAGTTGTCTCTAATGAACAGAGGTAAAATGATATTTCTAAGGGACAAAACAAGTTAGGACATATATATGTATATATATATATACATATATATGAAATTATGAAATCTCTTCAGTTGAGGCTTGGTAAAGTTGGATTCCCTGAATGGGTTGCTTGAAATAGATTACATATACACTGCATATAAAATGACTTTCTCAAAAAAAGATAAAATATGAATCAAAATATTCTTCAGGAAAGGATCCTTACAAAATAAATGTTTCAGATCTCTGCCTTGATGAATGCTGGCTCTGCTTTTAACAGTTCTCCTGTTATGAAAGTTGATTCTCTTCTTAGCCATCTCTCAGAATCTAAGTTGGTACTAAGGATCTCAGTACTTTCTGGTGTTGCTACTCAATATGTTGATGTGATTATCTATTTCTGGTGAGTGACAAGAACCACCCAGTCTGCCTTTGGAGACTGCATTTAGGTGACTTAAACTGGAGAGGTCTTGACTCTTCAGACTTAGCTGTTGAGGCTAGGGAAGCCTGATTTGGCACTGACCATAAAAATCTCAGTTTATACAATGGTGTGTAATGGGGCCCTTGACATCTCTTAGTCTTATTTGAAATTTTGAACTTCCTTGCCTAGATAAAACTCAGACACTTGTTGGTATTTATCTAAAAATTTTGGATCTTCCTGGTCCTGAGTGCTGGCTGTCTTTATGTCAGGGCTGAAGCCAGTTGTGGCTGCCTGTCTTTTCTAGCCTTGGATTAAGTGTCACATGAATATGTGATTAATAACATGGGAGAAGGGAGATCTAAGCTCCCCCTCCTTTTTCCAAAGAAATATTGGCTTATTGTTCTCACACTCAATATAATGCCAAGATATGGCAGTTTTGAAAAGTGGGATTTTTATACTTGGTATGACTCTAGGGAAGATTCTTTGATCATACTTTAAAAGAAAAAAAATCAAGACAAGAAATAAGCAGCCTGTAAAAATTCACTGCCAAATCAGTTCTTCAACAGTCTTAATTTTAAAAATCAGTATCAATAATATCAATACCAATAATATTTTCCCTTCTAACAACAATGCTTTGAGTTTAGATATCACTTACCTTCCAAATTTTACATCAATTGCCTCAGCTGAGTGTTGTCTCCTATCTATCCAAGTTAGGAAGGATCAAGTGTTACTGGTTCAATTTTACAGAATCTAAGATTGAGGTACACAGAAACTTAGCAGGTCTTATTCAACTGAAGGCAAGGTATACCTTGAAAGCTACTTTTCCTGACTATCAGACCAAGGCTCTACTCTACTGTTGACTATCTCCTTCAATTTGAGAGTAAATTTTCTTTTTTCCCAGAGGAGCTTGCATAGTTGTAGAAAAAAGTGCCCAATTACAAAAAAAAATCTGAAAACTATTTTCTCCATCTCAAAAAGGGAATTGAAGAAACAGAGCCAGCCATTCAGAATTAATTTTAACTTCTCCTTCCACAGTATAAGAATGAGAGATCTTTGGTTTGACTGTCTCAGGCTTAATTAAAAGTATAAAGTAAAACACTTGGAGTCAGTTACATGGTTCACTGGATAGAGTGCTGGACCCAGAGTCAAGAAGACCCAAGTTCCAAGTCACGTTTCTGACACTTACAAGCTGTGTGAACTTTACCTAATGTCTGCCTCAGTTTCTTCATCTGTAAAATTGGGATAATAATAATAATACCCACTTGTCAGAGGCTGGGTGAAGATGAAGTGAAATACTTAGAAAGTGCTTTATAACCACTGAATTTATGTATGAATGTTAGTAATAGTATTCATTTAAATGGTTTAGTTAAAATATAGTTATAATTTGGTACTGTGGACCTTTACAATGGCAGCAGATGAATAGACAGATCAAACTCTAGCTATTCCATCGAATTGTTTTTGAGAGGCTGAGGATTTTTGGTAGCAAAGTATAGCAAAAATAAATATTTACTGACAGGTATGTGCAACAGAGACAGGAACCTGGATTAGATGGAAGGAAAACAATGACTTAGTTTACTTTTTTGTTCTGGTTCATTCATTTGTATGCTAAATTCTGGAAGAGTCTGACCATATCTAAGAGACTCTAGGCTTAAATTATATAGTAATCTACAAAAGAAGAATTTTCTATTCACTCAGACAGTGGGGTCAGAAAAAAAAATCTAAACTTACCCTGGAGGTCATTTTGCTTGAGTTTTTTAGCTGGGTTTGTTGGCTATGACTAAAGATCTGTGAGTTTGCCCTCAGAAAAAATTCCAACTTTTATGCTCTAGCAGAATGAAACTGAAGAAATGAGTCCAGAAGACAGTACCAGGGAGCATCTCAATATAGTTTATAGACTTGATCTCTCTGAGAGCAATGCTTAGCTGAGACTACAAGACCATTTGAGCCACATGTTCAACAGAGATATCACAAGACCAGCTGGGTAACAAGACCAGAAAGTAACAATTTAGTAGAGATTATATACACATAACCAGTTATCACGATGACCCAAATAGAAGGTGGAAGGGAAAAGAAATAATAATAATAATAACAATCAGCCTTTATATAGCACTTTTAAGGTTAGCAAAAGCCTTTACAAATATCATCTCATTTATCCTTGCCCATTGAAGGATGTACTATTATTCAGCAGGTACTATTATTATTAAGTAGAGTATAGTCACACACCCCAGAAGGGAAAGCAGGATGATGTCCTCACTGCAAGAAATCTGGGGCCCCACAGACATGTAAGCTGCCTTGTCCCATAGATTTGTCACCTGTGCTGCTTATGTGTGATTTCTTATGTGTTCTCATTCTCCCTACTAACAAACTGTCTATATTTGTGAAAGAATGTCTTACATTTGTGCGGAGATTATTTTATTGTTTCTTTTCTTTAATCTTTTATTTTATTTGCATTTAATTTTATTTTTCTCAATTACATGTAAACCAAAAATATTAACAATCATGGCACTTCCTAGCTGTGTGATCTTGGGTAAATCTTTTAATTCCAAATGCCTAGCCCTTTATTGCTTTTTTGTCTTAGAATCCATACTTGAATATGGAAAGACAGAAAGAAGGTAAGTGTGAAAACATATTAAGTTTCTTACTATATTACTTAGCTAACCATCTTAATGTTGAACTAATTGGGTCCTATGGCTGACTAAAGAAAAAAAAAACAACAGCTGCCTGGTGGGGTTTTAGGGATCTCTTTGGTTTTGAATGAATATGGAATCCTTTGAAACTAAAGGAGTTCCTGTGATGAAGGTTAATGTGGGAGAGTGGGGGTCAGTGGATCACAGGTTTGACATCCCCTGGAGCCTTCCCATTTTCCATAAGGAGGTAACCCTTGGCCTTTTCTATTTTGTCCTTATCAGTGCTGGTTTCTATTTTGCTGAACAAATGTATTTGATAGCCCTAGTGTGTCAGCTTTTATAATTAAACATTGTCTAAAAGCCACCCAAGTAACAACGATCCAACCTTAGCAATCTGTTCATAGTGAATAACTTGCTGCTGTCTCATTTCTATGACCTCAGTCAATTTATTTGACTTCTCTGGGCTATAGTTCCTTTATCAGAAAAATGAGAGGTTTTTCCTAACATTAACATTAACATCCTATGATTTGATAGAAAATGAGCTTTGGGGAATGATACTAGATTGATAAATACTTCCATTTATTTCAGTAAGAGTTCTGGGTGAATGAAATTTTTTTTAATCAATCATCTCTTTTGAAATGCAAGAAGGTAGAGGTTCTTTGTATTTAAATGATTCATTAAAATGATTAGGGGTTTTTTTATCATTTGTATAATTTTTTCCTCCAATTTATTTTGTAAGGGTAGATAAGAGACATTCTATTACCTCATGAGCAAAAATTAAACTTGGAGAACTAGAAAAGCAGCCTAAAATGTGGCTATTTATTAATTTTGATCTTTTCATAACTATATTTAATAAGCTCTTCAACCTATGAATGATAATTAGAAGCCTCTCTCAGTATAGCTATGCACACTTTAATAATTCTCAGGAGGCTGAATGTTTACACTAATTCACAATGTTGATGAGAATATACAGGGAAATTCCTAGTGAATCATACCTATATCTTTAAGAGCTCCTTACGGGATCTCTAAGGTCTTGCAAAGATACACTGGACTGAATTTTATCTTTCATTAAAAAAAAAAGACTACTGGCAACAATTAGGATACAACAGTTTAGTTGATTAAGGTGATGATGTTAAAGACAAAAATGGCAATTTTGAATAATTTGACTGGCATAGCCAGGCCAAATATCCTCCATCATGAACATTGATGCTTTTAAAAAAAATTTATTTCATTGCTTCTTCAAGGGAAAACAAATTATAAAAGAAAAACATTGAAGTGGATTTTTTTAGTATCTTCCACCCAAATGGTATGGGCCTTTATATCAGTGGTACCAATTATAGCTAAAAGAAAACACTTGAGAACCTGGATGTCTAAATATGATCGATAACCTCCCTTAAAGTACTTTTCCCTGTCTATCATTTCATATCACTTGGCATCAATCTGGGTTTGGATGAATCGAAGGAATGAAGGAATTGAAGGCTGGCGGGATTTCTATTCTGAATGAAATTTCTATTTAAATTTTTTCTATTTTCTAAGCAAAAATCCTATCTTCTCTGTCTTGTAGATTTAATTTTTTAATCCAGTAGTCCAAGAATCAGAGTTGAAAGGAAACTTAGTGGCTATATGATATATATATATATATATGTATATAAAATTCAACACACAACAGCACAAGATTCCCTTAACAAACAACGTCTGAAGAAGTCATCTGGCCCTGATTTGAAGATTTCATTTTCTAGTCAAAGTGGATAATATATTTATGTACATTTCTTTTTAAATTGTGTTGATTTGTTTTTTAAAAATCTCCTCCCAACACGAATCTCCCCAGATAGCTAAAAATAAGTATTTAATTTTTCAGACAATGACAATAATTTTTGAGAAATGATAAAGTGTCTGAAAGCAATGATTTTAACAGGAAATGGATTTAACCTTCATTGTACTATATATCCTTCTATACCATAAAAACACACAAACCAATCCACATGTGTCCCAGGCTAAATATTTGTGATATTGGGATATACATTTCTTTTAAATTATGCCAAGTTTAACACAATGATAAATGCATGTCAATTAACCTTGTACCAGATTTAAATGTATAACCCATTAACTAATTTAATCTCTCAAAAAATAACAGCCTTTGGCATTATTCTTTGAATAATCCTTGTTTAGTTTCCATAATGGTATACATTTTAATGAAAAACTCATTATAATGTAGCATAAGGCATAATTAATTCTGGATGATTCTTTTGGTGTAAATCGCTAGTACAGATGCTGAATTCCATTTTCTACTGACTTTATTAATTTTTCATAAACCAATATTTCGACTGTAATGGGTTGTAACAGTTCCATAGAAGTTTTAGAAATGCATTAACTGTCATCAATGCTGTTAATCTAAGTAGGGTTTTGCCATTTGTATGTTAGTACTTTAGCACTACATTTTTTTAAACCCTGTTACAGTTTTTTCCCTATTCTGTGAATATGAGTATCTCTGTATAATTAACATAAAGGATATTACACAATATTTGGCTAATTTGTCTATATTTACATAATGACTTAATCGCTTGAGCTAATAATGGTCTACTATAAATTTACAAGGACGAATACCCTAATTGGTAAAAGGAAAAAAATCTTCGAAAACAAAATGACATTCAATTGAATTGCACAGCAAATAAAAACAACAAAACAAAATCTCTATGCTTTGCTCTTGGATATGGACTCCAGTCCCTCACTCCAGCAGTCAGATTTCATAACAGTCTTGGAATTAAATATAAAACTTCACTTAAATTACATTTAACTTGACCATATGCTGTGGACAAGTAGAGCTACAACCTGACCTGTCTTTGTTAGTGGTTAATTTCTATCTATCTATCAGTCACTGTTTTTTATAGTAAGAAAACTATCTATTTGACCTTTATTAAGTATTATTATGGTCATTATTTTGAGCTTTCTACACAATAATCCTCAGGATATTGGAATATATAGTTCACGAGCTAACAACAATAGGACATAGCAGCTGAGTGTCTTCCTTTGCAGAGCTCATAGATATATACTAATGAATTTGCATTCTTCTGATCCCCACTCTGAACCAAAAGCATACATTGAAGAGATGGGAAGCCAGGTGAAGGTTACAATCCACAGCCATGAATGAAACAAAGTAAAGCAAGGATGGGTTGATCCCATAGCCTTTGCCCCATTATCACTGCATTCTCACAAATTGAGCTAAAGAGCCACAGATTTTTTCCTCAGATGAGCATATAAAGTAAATACTGGCTCTGACCTGTTTCTTTGGACCTATAAACATAAAGAAGCAATATATGGCTTCCTCAAAATTACTGTTACATGCTAGGACTTCACTGAATTATTTTTGAAAGATTCTTTTTATATCAATTTAAAAACTATATTTTCCTCTTTATAACAGAAACTTAGTATATAATGTACAATATCCTCGATGAAATGTTTCTGTTAACTTTAAAGCTCATCAACAACAAATCTAACAGAGTCCTATAGTTTCTTATAACTACTTAATAGAAGAACATCATAGTATATATTTTCTATAGATACTATATTTCTTGTATAAATGTTATTGGGGACTTCTGTGCATATATGAATATTGCTGAGAGGTTTCTAGGAGGGAAAAATGGATATTTAAAAATAATTTGTAAGCTCAGAAACCTTAATTTCTTTTCTAATATTCTCTCAGTATCTCCCTTCCCTACCATTATTTTAACTTGGCCTAAAGTTTAACATACTTTCAACAAAATGCCCAAAGATCCAGTTTTAGAGGGTTTGTATAGTCAGCTACAGAATCTTACAAATCAGGATTTATCTTCTAGTCTGATTACCAAATACTTAGAGATTTTTTCTAATTAATGCCCTGAAAGTATTTGAAACAATTAGCAGATGTGCTAATGAAATTTTATTTTTCTTTAAATTTTCATGTATAATGCAATCAATCAAGCAAGCAAGCAAAAATTATGTAATTGAAATATTGAATTATACAATAAATACGAGTATTTAATGAATTGGAAGTCAAATTAGAGTTATATTCCATAGCCTTGTCCATTAATAAAGTATATTTAAAATTTTTTTTCTTTAAATATTTTCCAATCATGTGCAATATGGTATCACTTTTAATCCATTTCCTCCATACCAATGGAGAGGGTCACAGTTGTGGGAAAGGTTCAATTTTTGCCTATTTGTACAATGAGTATATTCTACCAAAAGATGCATCATGGGATACAGAACTCATTCAAGACTCTATTCTTGTGTTTAAGAAAATTATTCTACATCAAAAGATTGAATGAATGAAATCATCTTCAAGATTCCTGGAGAAACATATACCCAAATATACACATGAAATAATGGCAGAAGGGATCAGGAGGTGGCCATCAGAACCAACCAAGATGGGTTTCAGTCTTGCTTCTGGGACAAAAATCCTAAACAAGTCATTTAAATTCTCCATGCCTCAGGCAACCACTAAGGCTGCTAATTGTAGAAAAGTGCTAACTTATATTGGTAGAGAGAGTTCCCTCATCTAACAATGAAATCACCTTTCATTGGACAAAGATCCAATCCTTATCCAGATACATACTTCAAATCATTGGACAAAACACCTATGTACATACGCATGTGAGTATGTATGTATGTATGTAGAGGCAGAGAAGAAAGGTCTTCTTTAGGTAGTGGGCCAGAGCAAGGGACAAATAGTGTTTTTGCTTTTATTTCCATCACTAGTACTGAATGATTGACTGACTTGATTAAATGATGAAGAATTGAAGTGATGTTGCAAGGAAAACTATCCAGGCAGCCGAATACAGACACTGAAAATTAGAATCTGAAAAATACTTATGGAATTCTATCCAGGGAGCATGATCTCTAATGATGTAGATGCTGATTGACAAAGAAGTTGAAACATGAGTCAGGACAGCCTGTGTCCTTTTAGAAGCTGACAGAGTCAGGCATGAAGCTTCAGCCCTAGCTCAAAGTTGAGGAAGTAGTCGTCATGTACAACCTTCTTGACACAACTACAAGACTTGTGATATTTCTGGCAAGTACTTCTAACCTACTGAGCAATTTAATCTAATCAGGATAATCTTTACTCCAGCTATTCAGAACTGTATAAAAGACTGACTAACTTATCAAAAGTTATAGCAAGGATAGGTTTCTTTGACGTTCTGTTTAATGCAAATCTCTATCATCAACAAGCACTGTCACCCACCATAGAGTATGTTAATTAGTCTTTTAAAAATATTTTTGAGTTGTTTGAAAATTAATGATCTACAAGAGAAATATGGCGTTATAAATCACAGTGGAAGGGGCCTTAGAATACATTTAGTCAAACATCCTAATTTTATAGGAGAGAGAAGAGTACCAAAAACATTCAGTGACTGGTCACACATTGAGGGGCAGAATTGGAACTGGAATTCTGATCTAAAGGGTAAATATTGGTGATGTATTTTAAACAAATTATCCTTCCTCCCTCTCCTATCCTAAGTTTCTCCTATGCTTCATTTAAAAAACTGAAAATGTCAGAAGGTACATTTTTCTCTGTACTGACAATTAACCAGAATATTAATTTAACCAAAATATCCCATTCCCTTGCATTATTAGCCAGTCTAATAGTTCCTGTTCCCATTGCAACTTCTCAGTGAATGGGTGAAGTAGGAATTTCAAAGTAGCTAGTATATGTAAGGTGAGCTGAGGCTGACCAAACCCTAGGGAAGGCGTGGAGTAGATGTTTTAAGGATGCACTGAAATACAATTACAAATGATAAAGAATAATTCTAGCTAGCTGGAAGAGAACCTAGGATAGCAATAAAGAATGTGGTGGCTTGCTATTAGCAAAAGTCATTGATGATTTTCAAGCCTAAGAGGCAGAGGTGCAAAAAGCGCCTGCTTCCAAAAATGGTGGGTGTGTACATATCAAGCATTTGATTCTTGTTTAAACTGATTGCAAAAAAGGGGATGAGATCACATAGCTAAGCCGTCATCCCTTGATTAGAGGTTATCAGATAAATTTCTTTGGCAGCAGTAAGCTTTTCTACTTTTCTTTAGGAAACAGCAGAGTATAAACAAGCACTAAAACTATCCCACGAATCAATTGAGAGGAACCCTAGCTCTCAGATTTGGAAATGAACGAGGCAGTGATCAGAATTTTCAAGGTTTAATGTGAGAAAAATGGAAGATCAATAAGATGGAGGGGGAGGAAGGAAAGAAAGGAAGTGAAACAAACTAAATCCTACCCCAAACTGAGACAATGAGAAGCAGATGTACAGAAAAATGTCTATGAAGTGGAAAATTTCCAGTTTAAAACCCTGTGCACTTGGGACATGAATTTGTATCTTCTTGTTCACCCTGTGTGCATCATATTTAAACCAGACACTTGTAAATTCCATAAAACACTACATGTAAAAACAAAACATTGTCCTCAATGGTTTCCAAAAGTCAAATTTGAGGGTAAAACTTCAGGAGATATTCTTTAGGAATGGAAGGCTCAGATAGCAAGGTGAAGCCTAGACCTTTGAGTGAACAGGAAAGGCACAAATGAATTACATGCCCAGGGACATACACAGATGATACAGCAAGAAAATTGGAACTCTTGATCACAAAATGTGATAGGTTCAGTTCTTCTCTACAAATGGTATTACTTGATACCAGAATCTCTTTTATTGTATTTTGGTTTATTGTGATTGTTTTTGGTTTTATGATTGCCTTTGAAACCGTAAAACGAGTTACTAGGCTTTACTCAGCAAATTCTAGGCTTTGAAAGCAGATGTGTAGGGAAAGTATGGCAACTTGCTAAAAGTTTATCCTTAATGTTATCCTTAATTTTCAAAAAGGTAAAGGGGAATCAGATATCCACTACTACAACACTAACAAACAAATCTCAACCTAATGATGACACATTCACTTTGCCTAAAATCCAAAATTTTAAGTTAAAGGCAATTTTTATCAACACCTTAAAGATATCTTATTTCTTGATGATCTAATTTCCTCCAAATGCAACTGTCTCCAAACCAAGAGAGAGGTGGAAAGAGCTCCATTCAGATAACTGAAGAAAAATACACTTCCTGCTGTTATTACTCATTTGACTTACAAACACAGACACTGTTAGGTATCCATCCCTGTTTAGTCTCACACATTCCCTATTCGAACTTGTCATGTGTTTTTCTAACACCAGATTTTTTTTTCTTTTAATTTGTTTTGCTTTTTGAGTATACACTCAGGGGGGGAAATGCCAATAATAATAATGTCACCAGGTCCACTGTTTACCATTATCTTCAAGGTTTTAGAGTTGATTTACTCTACATTCCTCCACTTTTGACTTTAATTGTCTCCTTCTCGTTGTCAGGACATAACTATATCTTAGATTTGCATTGCATTAGAAGATCTTTCCTTTCTCTATTGATCTTGTCTTATAGAGTAATTTAACTCAATTCTAATTTTCTTTTGCACGCGGGGTGCTCTCCATCCTAGGAAGTGAGTTATGTGTATTCAAGTGGTGCATCTTATGAATCTTGTTAAGCTTTACCGCCTTATAGCCTCACTGATGGAATATTTAATCACAGAAATGAGTTGGCAGATATGATATACAATGCGGTTAAGCCTTGCAGCATGTGTCTTCACCAGCAATTGAGAAACTGGTGAATTTTCCATACATCAGCACCATCTTGACAGCTTTGTGTAACCTCGTAGTTTGTTTTGTTTTTACTTATTTAGGAAGATTAAAGGTGCTTTAAATCAACAGTTTCTTTGTAGAAATCGCACCTACATATCTGAAGTGGCCAAATTTTTCATAATTTATTACTGAAAAAAAGAACTTCTCTTATTTACCATAGATTCTTTGGTATTAGCCCTGTAGAGACACTTTCATAGGAATGCTTTTGAAACAACAATAATAAAGCAAAATAACTTCAGTGTTGCTGGTGGTTCCACATATTCCAAACTCTTAACAATGGTCTCTCCAAACTAAAGAAGAAAATGGTCAGAAAACATGGAAAAAAATGTCAAAGATCTCCAAGGAGATAGTAGTTGTAAGTGTCACTATTTCACTGCTCACTGGTCTGGTTATCCCTATGGCTTCAGGATTGATTAGATTTTTTTTTTTAAATCAATGCTGTTTAGCTTAATGTGAAAAAAAGCCCACCAATCTCTGGACAGATTTCAGATTTGTTTATGGAATACAGTGATTATGTATATAAATTTCTGAAAATGGGCACTGGATATATATATTTTTTTAATTATGGGTATGTAAATTCTAGATCAGAGTTCAGAAAGGCACCCTTGGAAAGTCTCTTTCATAAAAGCTTCCTAAAAATGTCTTTTGCACGGTAGGAGAAATCATGTCATAATTCATCAAACAAAATTAATACTGTTGAGCTAGTAATTAAAGGTTCTCATTAAGAAGTGCAATGGCTCTCCCTAACCCCACCCTGCAATAAAAATGCATTGGGGACTTCAAGAGGTTATATACAAAAATCAATAACCTGCCATTTTATAATTAAAAGAGAAAATAAATGTTAGGAAAAAGTCTACTAAATTAGGAAAATTACCTTTAGGAGAGATTGAAAATATTGATTTTATTTTACAAAATATGTGAACCCTTCATGCCCTATTCTGAAAGACAATTGGAGGCTGGGTCGTTAATTCTGCATAAGCTTTGAAAATCAATAATTATACTATGGGAATATTATTATAGTCATCATTAATAAAAAATCATACATACAGAAATGACTAATGATTCCAACTTTCTTTTTCATGAAGATTCTGGTTTGAATTGCTAAATGCCCAAATCAAATCATTGTCACAGCCTCTCTTTAATACATTCAACATTGCTGATAGAATCTCTCTCTATGGTAAGGAACATCTAAACTATTGAACATCAATTCATGAACATAGAGGTAGATGCTCGCTGTATTTGAACAGTTGTCCTTTTGAATAGCATTCTAAGTGCATAAGTGTTTGGATACACACTTTATGTGCATGTGTTTTTACCTTTGTACATATATGAAGACTAAAATATAAAAATTTTGTTCTATTTTAAATAAATTAGAAATCTTTTGAAGTTAGAAAATGCTTTAAAGTGGATTCTTCTTCCAACCTTTCCCAAACTTTTGAAAGTCATAAGTTGTGTCTACACAAACACAGAGAACTACACATATACATGCAGGTATACATCCAGAGCAGAGGCCTTTGACTTTTCATCCTAATGTTCCTAATATTTGGTATCCTAAAGCAAGTAGCGGGAAGAAGACTAAAGAAGTCTGCTTGAATCTGAAACAAAACTTTCATGTAAAACAGAAAATTGAACTTCAAGTTTTTCAGTGTTTTTCTGGTTGGAAATATCTTGAGAACTGTTTATTACTTTTTCTTCATAAGTTTAACTACATTAATCATGATGCAGTGCAAAGAAATGAGGTGATCTCAAGTTTTAGGAGACAACGATATTTTAATTTTTTCTTAAAACTTTTAAAATGTGTCATAATTTTATGGGTTGAGGTCTATATAGCAGGAGATTGTTGAAATGGAGTGTTCATGTTACATGTAACTTTAGAACCCTTACCCTAAAAGAACTGTGAGTCTTTATCTTGGCAGGCAAATATACATAAAGGCTTTTTAAAAAAATTGACATTTGATCATTTTTTGACTGTGACTAATAACTGTAGTCAACATATATTTGAGACTAGGAAAAAAATCTACTTTCTTCCAAATTAACACATATCCCAATTCCTCCACTTACTGATTATTTTTTGTGACTATAATATTTAGAAAAAAGCAGAAGACACTTAGGACCGAAACCTACTTGTATTCCTGGTTTCTAACTACTCTCAATTTTATATAAATGTCATGTCTTACCTGTTGCTTGAAACCTATTGTTTGAAATGCCACTATTAAGCTGCCACTTGGGCCCCTGAGTGAAAGCATTCTTCAAAGGGAGAGGGGAAAGTATGTCCCTGTAATGGCTACAAATCTCTGCATACTACAGTAAGCACACATAAAAAATGTTTCCTACTCTTCAGCTACAAGAATTAACTGGCAAAACTAGACACTTTCACCTCTGAAGAAAGATACTTAGTAGAACAGTTTATTTGTAACAGATCTCTCAATTTTCTGCAAAAATGGTGCATTGGGAGAACATGGAAGGCTGAAATCCATGGATAATTAAAAATTTAATTCTCAGTATCTTAGACTTGATTTCCCACTGAAACATTCCCCACAGCTGTTCACAAACAGAATTGATGGCCCCAAGGGCTGGGTCTATAGTTCATCAAACACACAGATGAAAACTGAAAAATCTACATCCAACTCCAGATAATGGGCATTAAATGCCCCAAATATCTGCATAGATATTTGTTTTTGTTTTGAATCCATGTGTTTGGCACATAATCAAAGCCCAAATATCTACTATCTCCACCCTTCTTCTACTTTATATACATTCATAAAATATCAGAAATATACATTTATTTACTTCATCCCTATATAGATAGCTACATATATTCATGTGCATATGTATTCTTTACTAATTAAAAACAATCTTAAAAAAAACCTTCTCACATATAAGTATATAGGATAGGGTCACAATCTGTGATCTTACTAATAAAGAAATCTTGAAGAAGAGGAAATTCCTTTACTAATACAAGTCAGCAACCCCTCTGCAACTTTTTGTTCTTGGAATATTACTCAGAATATTAAGGAGATAAATTAGGGGTTACCCAGCCATTATGTGGCAGAATGGACTTCCTGCATGTAAGGAAATTCTTTATGTCATTCAGTTTCTCTTACAGGATGCCAAAGTGGACAAAGGAGTAGTCACCAAGTATAACTGATCCAAGGAGAAAGACAGTAGAAGAACCTTTGGATTAATCAAATCCTTTTTGAAGTAGAAGTTTCATCAGCACCTCATGCTTGAATTGTACAGATTAACTAACTTAATTATCCCTTTTGCTCTGCCAATAATAGTGTAATATAAACTCAATAAAAAGTATATGGCTTACACATGTATGCATATTGAAGAAAAATAATTACAGATTACATTTTTCCAATTGGGTATTGAAAAAGTGGATGTGTTTCATTCAGGAAAAATCAATGATGTTTAAGGGTAGAATCCCCCATACTTACCCCCATATCTTAAATGAATGAGTCTTTCTTTATTATTTATGTAATTCTAAATATTTTTGGTTTTCCTCAAAGAATAATTCAAAATTTATCAACATAAGTATTCATTTATTCAGTCCATTCTATAAATTCCTCTCATGTTGGCAGGCTACACAAACTGAAAAAATTCAGAAAAAAACAAAAAGACATTGTCATGCTCAGAGATGTTCTTACCTGCATAGAATTCAGGACTATAGACTGCACCCACAACTGGATTCAATTTCCAGCCTAAAAAACATAAAAAGTAGATCATTAACACTCTCATAACAAGGAATAAAACATCATACACTTAAACCCATTAACTATATTTTCACAACTTTTTAACAATGAACATACAGAGTGGCATAATAAGAAGGTCCAAAAAATAAGTTCAAATCCTGTCCTTTCAACTTAACATCTCTGTGAAGTTGGGCTAATCATTTAATGTTTGAGGCTCTAATTTTCTCCCTCTATAAAGTGAATATAGTATTGCTTGGTTAACTGACTACCTTACAGAGTTGTTTTAAGGATGAGATGAGATACTTAACTGAGCTGTATAAACTACAAAGCATTATATGAACTTAAGGTGGTAGCAATAATATCTTTTTTGGTGATTAAAAGAAATTTACAAAAATATTAATGTGAAAAAAGCATACTGGTGTTCTTATGTGCCTCTTGTGATATTGTATGAAAAAGCAAAATATTGCAACTAAAACTTCTGAGCATCTTTTTGAAATGTTCCTGAAAATGAACTGGAAAGAAAATGCTTCTTAAGTAAACATGTTTTAAAGGCCTCTACTTGGAATCACCATAATAAAATTATATTCTTTTTATAAATAATTTACTATTTATAACTATGTATTATTTATTTATAAGTATAGATCTTATTTATTGATATAAATAATTAACATCTTTATCATTCTTTTCTTCAAAAATATTTGCAAAGTACAACTTTTCATACAATCATAAATAGTAGAATTTTTTGCAATATTTTCCAATAATAACTGGCAGTGACCCCTCAGTCTGTCTCATTTCCTGAAAGGTCTTTTAAATTACCAATGGGAAGGATGCTTTGTACAATTTTAGTGTGAATCGATTGTGATATTTTCAAATTCTTTAAAAATTGATTAGCCAAGTATATTTGCTATGATAGCAATCAATAAGGCAGCATATTCAATTATCAGAATACTTTAAAAATATTGATATTTGATATTTACATTTTTTCATTTATTGAAATCTTGAGATTGGGTGTGGTTTTCTATCCCAAATAATCTAGTCTAGAGCCTTTATTTACTTAATAAATGTTTTCTAGCCATTCTGTGAAAAAAATGACATACTTTAAGATGAATTCTAGTCTAAGTTAAAAAAAATTCAGACTTAAAGTCATGACACCTCTAATTGTTTGCATCCCCATCTATATAATAATATATTCCGGATCTCCTTTTGATAAATTTTTAATAATTGGGATTTCCAAATCCAACCCAGAATTAAGAATCCTCTAAAATAATATCACTCAGAATAGCCAGCAGGTGACCTTGGGTTCTCAAATGTTATAGTAGTGATAAACAAGCTCAGACCCCACAATGGGAAGGTTTTAAGTACAGGCCTGATGATGGACTAGATGTCCAACCTCCAAGAATGTGCTTAGCTAATTTGAGAGAAGCTCATAAACAAGTAGAGGTGACCATCTTTTTTTGTTGTTGTTACAACCATTCAGAAGGAAAGTCTGCTAATGCAGAGAGGTGTTCAAAATTCTGTATTCCAAAAGAAAATACACAAAAGATAAACTTTATATCTTAGAACTTCATGGTGTCATAAAATAAAAACTCTGCTCATTTTAAAAATCAATGTTTTAAATATTTCTGGGTAGGAATCCTTGAGTTCAAATTCTGTCTTAGATACTTAGTAGTTGTATCACACTGGGTAAGTCAATTAAACTGCCTGCCTCAGTTTACTCATTTGTAATATGGAGATAACCAGCTAGTGTTGTTGTGAAGATGAAATGAGATATTTGTAAAGAATTTCTTAAAGTAAGGCTAATATTTTTATTATTAAGATTAATGGCATATCAATGCCTTCAATGCTAGCCCTCAAAAAAGGATCAGAATTATATCTAAGAGAGATAACCTGGGGTGCCAAAGGAACTCTGGATTTTGGAGTGAAAAGATTCACAGGATCATACATTTTGATCTAATACAAACAACATCTTTAGTTTCAGATTAGGTAACTAAAGTCCTAGGGAACAGAGATTATGGGTGAAAAGTAGCACAAGTACAAGGGTACAAAAGTCACATTTATTTTAGACTTTATGCAGAAGACTGTTATCTCTATCTGACAGATATGGGGATGCTGAGGTTCTGAGAAGTCAAATATCAAGGAAGTTTTGTAGCTGACATTAAGGGGTAGAATGAAATGACCAGTGAGGGCTTTTCCAGCTCCCAGCTTCTGTGGTCCTATGGAATGTCAGCAGGTATTCAAGATGTGTTCAAGGTTGAGAAATCAAAGCTGCTTAATGAAGATAAGGCAGGGGAACTATTTGGGTTCTTGTTAAGTTTATCTTTAACTAAAAAAATTACAGGCAGGTAGATTTTGATTCAAGAAAAGGAAGGGATCCTTTGTAACAAATAAAATCATTCCACTCAACGGGCACTTATATAAGTAAGTGAAAGAACTGGATGTCTGGAATAGAAAACATGTACTTTCTGGCCTCAAGATTTCAATTAATGAAAAAAAATGTGAAATAGATAACCACGAACTTTAGCCTAAATGCAGCTGCCACTTTTACAATGACTTGTTATAGGGATAGTCTTGGGGCATATCTGTATGATTGGTTTGGGGTTCAGGTGTCCTATTTATTCTGGCTAGGTTTTTTTTTTTCTGGATCTGGGCAAGTAGGAAGGTCTGGATTTAGCCTGGCAAATTTATAAAATTCACTTTCATTTGTTTTTTCTAGGACAGTATTAAACTGTGCCCCTAAATGAAAAAGTTCCACTAAAGGTACTGCCAATGGATACCAATTATTCAGAGTCCATTGATCACAGTATACTAGATGATGAACAATTTGAATGAATTTTGGACCTGCCAGCTCTGGTTGATGGAGCTCTCTAAGATCGTAAGTTATATTAACAGCTTCTCATTTTATCTAAGGGGAAAAAAATTCTTTCGGGATCCCAATTGATGCCCAGAGCTGAATTACTGCCCCCTCCCCCCATACCTCATTTTCTTCCTGTTCTCTGTTCTCAGGGCTGGAATGTTTAACTTTTTTGAAGCCAGCATGAGGAAGGCTTCATTCATCATGAAAATAACAGCAATTAAACTTTACTCTGTCTTGTCAGAGAGGTCTGTGCTAGCCCATAACTGCGAGGGTTAATCAAGTGTGATGAGAACTGACTTCTCCTGAGCAAAGAGCTGCCAGGAAACCCTGGTGTAGGAGGAGGAGCAAGAAAATCTCCCCAGTAGGTGTTATTGTTCACGTCTTAGTAGACATCTTTCTTAGTGTCACTGTTCTCCCTATCATTGTTCCCTTCCTCAAGATGGTGTGCATGGAGTATGGGGAAAATGGGGGTGTGCTTATATAATACATTTTAACTGTAAAAGCTCAAATATAAAAAGTATAACTATATATAAAGTATACATATATAGAAAATATACATAAATATGTTGTAAAATAGATAAATAAATATATATATAAAGTATAAATATATAAAAACATAAAAGCTCCCAAAAAGTATTTTTTTCCTCTGGAGACTAAGTATTTGGAATACACAGTCCTAATTAAAAAGAATTGGAGCTCTATAGCCCAACGGGTATATTTTGGAAGGCCAACATCATCCTTGTCATCTTTTCACAGGTTCCCTATCTCTTTCCAGCAACCACTGACATGATCTATGCTGGATATCTGGTGTAGGGGTATGGTATAGATGGATGGCAAGGGAAAAAAAAGGAAAAGAAATAAACTTTCAAGAAGATAGAATTTGATAGAGTTTGGTGCGGGAAATGTTTCTGAAAAGATACACACCTATAGAAATGCTATGCAAATTTCATGCAAATGAATACATGGCCCATATAACTATCTCACAAACTTGGAAGAAGCCCTTGGGACAGCCATGCAAAACGCAATGATCTTACAATGTCAGGAATGTGGACAAGATGATCCCAGAGATTGCTGCCATTTTTAATTTCTCAGCCTGTTAGTGTATTTCCCTAGGCCTTCCAAATTTAGAGATTTTGATCAAGGACATTAAACCAAACAATGAAGCTTACAACCAAAGAAAAACAGCTGACAAAAGCCCACAGCTCCCAACATCCCAGGGCCCCAGGCATGCTAAAGCAATGGAGTGGAGACTTAAGCCATTATGATCTAAGGCTCTGCTTCTGAGACTCAGACAGGTTATTGGTGTGCCATTCAATAGGCAAGATCTGTATAGCCACAACACTTCAAGAAAAAGGCTTATTTTGTGATTTTCCTCTCAGTTTGCAAAAAAAAAAAAAAGCTTCATTTTAACCACCTCTAAAAGAGTTCTGAAAAGGCATATCTATATTTGGGGAAAAAATTAATCAATGTATGTATCGTTTTAAGTTGCTGGAACAGAGATATCCTATATATGCATTTACAAATGTTTTATATGGCATTCTATTACTGTTCAAATAAATGAATATATGCTGGAATGTGAATGCTACTTATACATGTTCAAGGGACAGCTGGATAGTAAGCTTGGTTTTTAATTATATTAGGACAAGTACTAAGGGAAAATGTTAAAAATGAACACACCAGAAAAAATGGAAAAAGCTGGACTTTTTCCTGGCTAAAACCATTCAGGTATACAGACAAATTAGAAACTTTAAACAGGAAAACATATGTACTATGTCCTGTAAAAGTTTAAGTTATATTACTCTAAAACTTAGGTTAGCCAAGAGTTAATTCATGTTCCTCTTATTATTCTTTTACTATCTCTTCATGCTAAGAAGTAAATGAAGGAGTGGCAACTTATAAAGGCGAATAATCACCACTGACTGAGGGGGAAATCCATTGTGCAGTCCTATTGCTAACCCCTAATATGGGCAAAAGCTCCATTTTGGTCTATATAGCAGTAGAAATAAAAATAAAATATCATTTTTTAGTATTTTCTCATTTATACAAATTTAAGTCAAAACATTTTTCACAAATTAGCTACTATTTGCCTCAAAACTACCTCCTTAATCTTCCAGGGATGCTCTGTCTTTCAAGAACACCCTCATATGCTCACCTATTCTTATGACCCCAAATTTCATAAATTTTAATTGTATAATGCTCTTAAAGCACAACGGATTAATGGATAGAGCTAACCTTTGAGTTAGAAAAAGCTGACTGCAAATCCCTTATTTGACATATACTTACTATGGCATTGGACAAGTCCCTTAACTTCTCAGAATCTAACAAAAACTAAAACTACAAATTACAAAGAAGTTGCTGACCTACATTGGTAGAGAGTTTCCTCACTTGGGAAATCTCCTAACTATATCAATGAAATCATATACCTCATTATTATCCTTATATTCTTCATCTTTTGAGACTAAGGGGTTAATTTTTATAGCAGAAGGCCTTCTATAAGGAAGATTATTGTTATATGTTATCCTATGGTGGCCAAATAAATGACAAAAGTCAAAAGAGATAGAGATGAATGGAATATATCCATTACTTGTCCTTACAAATAAATTCCATGGTCTCCCTTACAGTCACCTAGAATATGGAAGTAGTTTTTTATTGGTTATTTATTATTATAGCAACAAACTGTATTATTCCCTCAATTAAAACAGCATAAGAAGAGTTGTATCAAATCACAGAATTCAAAGATGTTGTGTATATATATAACAATCACTGCTGCTTCATAAATTACAATAATGGTCCCTCTACGACCATGATGGTGAACCTATGACACGTGTGCCGGCAATTTTTGATGACACGTGGCCACATGTGGCTACATACAGAGAAGTATGGGCCTGCATGCTGACTTTTTGTTTTTCTTGAAGTGACCCACCACCCGAGTTATGCTTGGTTTTTTGGCGAATTTTGACACACCAAGCTCAAAAGGTTGCCCATCACTGCTCTACTACTTGAGGTGTTCATGATACTGGAACAACTGAGTTTAGATTTGTGACCCAGCTAAATGCCAGGAAGGCCTTTAAAAAAATCCTTCATGTGATCAATTGTTATAAGCAGCAGTTACTTAGTCTGTTATACGTGTTCTGGTATTTATTACCAAGTAACCTCCTCCTCCTTATACAGGATCCTCAAAAACAATGATGAAGCAAAAAAAAAAAGAGTGGATGGGGAAAATCACAAACTTCTTTTTTAATTTGTATTTATTTATTTTAATTTTATTTAGTCAATTTAGAACATTATTACTTGGTTATAAGAATCATATTCTTTCCCTCCCTCCTCCTCCCAATCCTTCCGGTAGCCAACGTGCAATTCCACTGGGTATTGCATGTGTCCTTGATCAGAACCTATTTCCATGTTGTTGATGTTTGCACTAGGATGTTCCTTTAGAGTCTACATCCCCAATCATATCCCCCTCGACCCATGTAATTAAGTAGTTGTTTTTCTTCAGTGTTTCTACTCCCACAGTGAAAATCACAAACTTCTAAAGAATATTCACACATAAAACCATTTAAAAAACACATTTAGGAAACTATACAATATGTTCTTTAAAAGGCTGATTTACTTCAGTACTGGATTGCCTCCTTCTATAACTGAAATGGCCCTTTAATGGCCCATGTCATCAAAGGTAAGTTGAGGCAAAGAGAGAAATAGTAGGGGGGAAAAAAAACCTTGCCATCTATTCCTTGAGAGTAAAAAAGAAAACTGTAAATAGTCTATAATTAAGAAAATAAAGTTAGGAGTTGTCATTGCAAAATGAGAATCAATTGTCATTATACTGCCCAGTGTTGAATTTTTATTTTAAAAATGCTTAACAATGAAAAAATCTAAATTTATGATGTCATTCTTCGGAAGATTTCATAAAACTTTTCTAAACAGCTTTTTCTGACATAGAAGAAAAAATCATATGGAATGAATGTTTAACATATAAGGATATGCTTCACTTCTCTGTCTTTTCCTCCTCCCCTACAGTTACAAAGGACTTCCATGACAGAATTGAGAGCGGCACTTGCTTGCATGGTCTACTCTTTTTTACTTAATTTAGTTAGGCTATGCTCATTGTGTTTCTAGCCAATTAAAAACAGCTAGAAATCTGGTGCAAAATACCAATCAAATTGAGTTAAAAATAAGGGTCAAATACTAATGTGGTAGTAAAATGATTTCATGATATGGTCAATGTGAAAGGAAAAATTAAAGGGGGGGGGCCAGAATTTTCTTTCCACAGCTGTTTTCTTGCTCCTAACAAGTCTAATTGATGCTACAACAAAGATATTACCTTCAAATGGGACCACCCTGGAGGGGCTGAAAGAAAGAACTGTGTGTTCAACTTCACCATCAAATGGGCAGTTTCTCTGTAAATCATCTAATTTGTTCAGGAGGTAATACTGTACCAAACTGGTAAAATAAAACGCGTTCCAGTGATGAGGCAGACAAGTCTTGCTTAACGAGTTCCCTACTTGCTTCTGTTTTTAATTCAAAGGAAGAACATAACTTTCAGTGAAAGGTATAACTGTACTTACCATTTGTATAAGGGTTGACTGTCTTTTTATTTGTCATTACACGTGCTGTAGCATTATTTACCTAAGTACATAGAAAACCAAATTAGTACATTTTGCTGAGCAAAGCTGTAATTCTATTAATTGCATGCATTATGGCTACTAGTATTCATATAAAAATGCAATTTAATTTATAAAAGGCAATAGGTGCATAACAAAATCATACTATTTATAACTACATTTAGTTCATAACCATTTAAACTTACAAATCATTTCAATAAAGCAACATCATATCATTTAAAAGTTTAATAAAGAGACATTAAAAGCAAATTAAAAGGTACTGCATAATTGAAGATTAAAAAGCATGCGTGTACTCCATGATAACACTGAAACAATAAATATTTAAAAACAGAAAAAAAATCTCTTATATGAAGGAACATGCAGTGAAGTAGAAGGGGAAGAGACAAGGTACAAGGAAACAGAAAATGTCAAAATAAGGGACAAACAAATTTTAGCAGTGTGCAACATAACCCTTTAGAAGAGAAGTACCATTGGAAAAGCAACATCTAGCATTCAACACTGGAAACAAGAGCCTTTTTCATTGCAAGAATTAACAAAATCATTCAAGCTTTAAAATCACAGCTAACAAAAGGATAAAAAGAGGGTGCAAATTATTTAACACAATATGGAGTTACAATCTGAGTAAGATGTGCACCAAGTCATATCCTCAGTCCAGTCAGTGGCTTGCTTAAAACGTACACTCAATTACAGGCGTACCAATATCGAAAAAAATAGAGCATCAAGAAAACTTAATACAACAAGTCAAAAAAATTCACGTGGTATATATATAGATAGATAGATATAGATATCAGCGCTAAATACGTGAAACGGCAGATGGACTTCTCCACTTACCATTCAGCACCATCGCCAGCATGGGTATGTATACAGTTACCATGGTTACTGAGAGTTTGGTGAGGGGCCTAAGCGCTACCGTCGAGGGGGAAAATGAAAGGCAAAATATGCAACATCTTACTCCAAGACTACAGCATTTTCAATTGGTATTTTTTCTTTTTTAAAATTCTAACAATTATCATCCTAAGGCAGTGTTGAGAGGGATCCGGTGGTAGAAAAAGTAGGCTCGTTATGTCAATATTTTATTGCTCCCCCATTTTTTTTCATTCTAGAGAGGGCAAAGGCTACTAACCCTAAAAACGTGCCTTTTGATCAATGATTTTTTCTTTTAAGAACCAAAACGTAGAAAATGTTTCTTTTTTCCTTCCATCTTTTTAAAGTAATGCTTCGTATTTCCCAATTTGCTTTTTAAAAAGGAAAAAAAGCCACTGCGGATCCCTCATCAACCCTGCAGCAGAAAAAAAAAAAGCTGCTTTGTTTTTTTTGGTTTGCTCTGTCATGCTTTTTTTTTCTATTGTTTGGAATCTACTGCACCCATTGATTTACAAAACATTGAAAATAAGTTCAAAAGATTAAGCTTTCATTTGTCTCATTTCTGTCATCCACCTTTCAGCAATAAGAATGAGAATAATAAAATAAACAAAACAAAACAAGTAAGGCCAGATTTCCTTTTTATATATAAATGTATATATATAAACAATGGGAAGGGGGGGAGGGGCGCACACACAGGACACCAATGATGCATCTGAAACAACGTATGAGAGTGAAGCAGACATTTATCAAAAAGATGAAAAGGAAAATATTTTGAACATGCACCTCGATTTTACGGCCCTCTACCACGGTGCCGTGTAATTTCTCCCTCGCCCTGTCCGCATCGGCACTATTTTCGAAAGTTACGAAACCAAATCCCTGCATGCAGGAGGGAGAAGGGGGGAAAACAACATGCACATTATTATTTCAATCAATGATCACTTTTTAAATGTTCTCTCCATTTAATTTCTATCTCTTGTCCTTGCTTCATTTCTGTAACATGCAAATTAGAGAAATTATAAGAGTACTAAGATGTGCGATAAGTAAGAGATAAATGTGAACAACTTTCCTCTCTTTCACCAGTTAGATATACCCCCTAAAGAATTCAAATAATACCAAAAATACCTTTCTAAAATGTCACTACAGAGGAAAATAAATCTAACAGAAAGAAAATGAGATCAAAATAAATTTACAGTGTCTTCACAGAGAAAAAAACTGAAATAATGAGAAGATAAAGGGAACCACTTTTTGACATGCAGATCTTAAAAAAATAAAATAAATTAAATTGTGCACAAAATTCAACACTGAATGCCAGTATACTCTAAAAACATTGCCTACAGTCATGCTGTGTGGTTGTAAGAACGTTTCTTCTTCATGCAACACTAGGGTTATTTAATTTTTTTTGTTCAAATGCTACAGCCTTTACTTATTAAAAATAAATTAAAACCCTCACAAATGAAAGATCTTTCATAATAAAGCTTAAACATTTTAATTTAATAAACAAAAATCACTTGATGTAAATATAAACTTCAACTAAAATGCAAATAGTTCAGGTAATGGTTTAAGCATTTTACATCAACACCTTTTTTAGGTCATGTGCATGCAAGTTCAATTGCCTACCCTCCTTACTACCTTATTAGCAGAAGAGAGAAATGCTTGTATATGCTGAGTAGTTGTGAGACATTGTTATTTTATAAATCAGTTCTTTGTCAATACAAATACTGTTGTCAAGAAAACATTATTTGTCATTTGTTCTAAGCACCTCCCCTGTTGCTAATAGTTGACAAAAAAAAGTAAATTACTGGCATATTTTTATTACAGTTTCATTAATTAAAACACTAAACTTAAAACTGTTAAAACGTGCTTTCTTTCCTTACTCTGATATCTAAGAAAAATAATATTCCCCCAAATGATATTATTTTTGAAATCCTAAAAATATCTGCATCTTATGTTCAGAAACCTACTCCAACCCTTTGAAACAACTTCAGTGTAAACTTTATTCGTTCCCCAACTTTTACTTGGTAAACTGGGACTAAACGTGGCAGAGGTTAATGGTACTATCATTACTAATGAATACTGTTTTAAAACTTGATGAAGCTTTCATATTGGACAAAATGTGTTCATAATAAATGGTTAATGAACTAACCATTTGGAGTTGCAATTTTTTTATTATGTAGATTGAACTTAACCATCTATGGGTTTAAATGCCAAGAAGAGGAATCTAGAAGTGCTCCTAAAATTTATTGCTATACTCTACAATTAGAATGAAAGGTAGAATGATTCTTCAAGTAAGGTAAAGCCTAAACCAGGCTTTTATCCCCCCAGAGGTGGGTGGACCAATTATAAGTATTTTCTTCCATTGCCACAGAATTCAAGTTATCAGCCATGATACAAGTATGTGCTGTTGGTCACAAGGCTAAACATTTAAGCAAGAATTTATGAATGTTTTGGGTTAAATCTACATGCCACTACTGAAAAACAAAGCAAAAAATCCTATCAGCTCTGAGCACATGTCTTAAATATAGTGGCTCAAAAGATTTTATATATGAAGGATGACATTGTATATTATTTTATTGATTTCTTAAAACAATATTAACTGTCCAAGCTTGAAATTTTAGATTACCTGACTCACTCTTCTAAATCAGATTATGTTATTCAAAGTTGAGGACTAAGTTTTTGGTAATGTCAGTTTGATCTCAAGAAAAATCAAAGTGACTCAAAGGAAGCATCAGGAGGACAAATGTGTGATAAAAATTTGCTGAGAATTGAATCTTAGAGAAAAGGCTGGGAAGGAAACTCCTCTAATATGATTATAATGTTTTGCAAATTTAATTGGTTTTAAAATGTATTTAAGTGATAAAGAAATTATTTGATTTTGCTTTTCTAGTGTCAAACATTATCAAGTAAAAATGTCAGTTGCAAGTTATTGGACTGAACAATAGAAACTTGGCAAAGCTGGTGTTAAGAAAATTTCAATGAAAGCATGTCCTAGGAAAAAGACCAAGAATAAAATTCTGACTGCATTAAGAGTGTTGTATTATTTAGTGTTAGGAAGTCAGTCAGCATAGATAGGTCCCAATTAGTATAAATATGAATACCTGTTAAGTATTTGCATGTATTTTGAATTCATGCTACGATTAGCTTAAATTGTGCAAAATTTGGTATTTGTTTTCAATCCAATGGAAATACCCAAAACAAATTCAAACAACACAACTGTTTCATAAGATTCATTATTTTCACTAATTGAGATGAGACCTGACTGAATTCCATTCTTCTACCTAAAAGTTTTCAAAGACTAAGAGACATAGCAGATTTTCAGAAGCTTCATATAGAAGCAAAGAGAGACTATGGAAAATTCTTTCTTTGCTCATCAAAAATCAGGTATTCCCTTAAGTAATAAAAAGATCTGTCAAATTCTTTAACATTTCATAGCTGGTGATATTTTTATATTTTGGGAAAAAAGAAATCTTTGGTTTGCTCTGATAGGACTTTCTATAGCTAGCTGTATAGCAAGAATGACAATGTTAATGGGATTAATATTGGGGTATGTGGCCTTCAACTCAAACTGAAGGAGTGGGAAAGATTCCACTTGGTTTGGATTGGAATGAAAAAGGATAACAGAAATTTATGTAGTATCAGATATTGGTCTTTGACTTTTAAGAAAGAGCTATATGTAAGGTGGAATTGAAAAGTTCATTCATGCCAGATGATGAATACTTTCCCCTGGGTAACAGAAACAAAAAGGTGGTGCCAAGCCAAGATAAGATGTCAGTTTAGAAAGAAAGCTATCTGAAGAGTAGAAGTATAAAAGGCACTAAAGCTAAATCTGACAGCACAAAGGAGAAGGAAGTATTCTGATAATTAATTACCTGGTTACAAGCATCACAGGAGCTAAAATTATCTAACTCAGAACCCAAGGTGCATTGCTTAGACTGGATTATAAATGTGCTATAATTCTAGAGGGTACTAGGAATTTCTAGGATAAGGCATTCCAGCTTGTCCTCCCCCAACCCCCAATTATGTATTACAGAAAAATTCCTTTTTTCTGTTGAATAAGAGCAAATTGTTTCCCCCAGATGATCCTGCAGCTTTCTGGAATGAGAAATGAATAGAATCTCAAGTAACTTCCTATTAGCATTTAAAACATTCAACAGTTATCTTATTTCTGAGGGAGATATGGTGAAAGTCTAAGAAAACATGAGTCAAAGAAATCTGGCAACATATAAGGAATATAAGTTACTTCTCAAAGGTCTGGATAGAATTCCCCTGGGGGAAGAAAAGAATTTAAAGCCTAAAACCTCAGGCAGATTAGTCCTATGTGGCACATCATATCAAATTCAAATATTTCCTAAGCACCTACTGCCTACTAGGAACTGGTAATATAGAAAGGTCGAAGTAAGCCAATTATCTACTCTGTAAAATGAGAGGGATGAACTAGATGATTTCAAAGGTTCTTTCTGAGGCTAAAATGCTATTATCCTATAATCATTTTAATATCTGAGTTATGACTACAAAATTATGTGATTTCTAAAGATATCACTCATGAATATTGGTGTTTTTAACTTGCTATCCCACCCCATGCTTCGAAGAACATGATGTACCTCCTAGTAGCTATTAAACCTAGAGGTTGTTGCTCTATGCAATAGAAATTCAGTTAAAATGGTAGGTAATTTAAGTTTTTACTTGCAAAATCAAAATTTATTTCTATTATTATTGTATTCCTATTTTAGGAGTACTCACTTAAAATACTTTAAAGTCGATCTCAAACCAAATCCAAATTTATATGGCTATTTTTAAATTATCATTTCTTTTTAGAACCTATAGCATTCTTACTTGCATAATACTAATACATATTAACAAAGGGCAATAAAAATAGGCTTGTAATAAATATCATTGGTAGAAGGAGGTCCCAGAAAGGAAACTTCCTCTATAAATGTAGATTAGTATTTTATCTACAGCCAATAATTTTAGGTCAACGAGGCAGTGCATTGGATTGGATTTGGAGTCAGGAAGAATCATCTCTCGAAATTCAAATTTGGTCTTGTTACTTACTTGCTGTGTGACCCTGGACAATTCATTTAATCCTGTCTAACTGGGTTTCCTCATCTGCAACATGGGGCTGATGAAGGAAATGGCAAACCATTCCAGTATCTTTGCCAAGAAAACCTCAAATGCTGACGCATATATTTAAGACATGACTGAACAATAAGCAATAACAAAATAATTGCATAGTTGCTTAAAGTATGGCAAGGTTAAGTGACCTGCCCAGGTTGATATAGCCAGTACAAATTAGAGGTAGAGATGGGATTAATTTCCAGGTCTTCCTGACTCACAAGGCATCTCTCTATCCATCATGCTCTGTGGTTTTTCATATACAAATAAAACATGGTATATATATTCCTAGGATAATAATACTATCTTCATTTAATACCAATGGAGTATCCCTAAGACGGAATGATATTTAATATAAAATAAATATCCAGGATTAGTCTTTGGCCCTCAACAAACTTATCCATTTGCTGACATTTTTCTAACATATTATGCAAGTGAAGTCATTATAATTTTCACCCGTAAAAATAGATATTTTTACTTTAAATAAGGTTTCCTTTATCAAATAAAACTCTCATAAAATATCAGTTAAAGGAAAATAAAATATCCCCAATTGTGTGAATGCCCCAATTTAGAATGGTACCACTGTTCTACCTTCTTTAATGTTTAGGCTATGTTAAAGAAATGGCTTGATAAACACATCTACAAAAGTAATTCTTTACTAAGTCGACATATTGAATGCTCTACAACTATTAGGAAAAACTTTTTTAAATACTTCCCAATCAAAAATTAAAAAAAAAAAAGGTCTACTAAAATATATTTTGTGAGATGCAAATGTGAATGGGCTTCTTCCTAAGGTTCCCAGTGTCAGGCAAATCATGGAGATGATGGTAAACCTTAAAAATAGCAAAATCATTGTACTTTCTGAATTGCAAATGATATTCTTCTAATGTCTCAGAACAGCTCAGAAAAAGCAGGCTTATGAATAAAATGTGTCATGTGTATTTATACATAGATGGCTATATATAAATGTATTTGTGCTTATTTATATACACATATCTACTGGCAAAAATGTAGACAATACTTTTCAGAATTTAAAAATATGCAATTCTTCAGACATGGGGTCATGAAAAAAAATCTGTAAAAATCCAACTTAGTCTTTTATATTTTTTGCCATAACATTAGGTCTGGGTTAAATGTACTGAATTCACAAAAATAATTGCAAAAAATGTAATTCATTCTACTAGTATAAAAATTTTTATGTCTTCTTAAATATTTGAGATAAATCTATGATATTTAAAAATCAATGGTCAAAAAACTGAACTGCTAGAAAAATTACTATAAAACATTTGACATATTATGCCTGGTTTTTAAGGCAGCAGAAAAGAAAGCCATAATGAACTCATAATAATTCATAATAATAAATATTTTGTGGATTGTGACAGGGAAAGAGTGCTACTTTCCCCACCATTCTCCCCTTCAGTTAATTTTATATTTGTTTGAGAGACGGCTGAATCTCTTAGACCATGGGTGGCAAACTCAAATAGAAGGGAGGACCATTAATCTCTCTGTATGAATCCTTATGGGTTGCATATTAACCTAATTTTAAAAATGTAACACTATATGTTTTATTTTGTTTTTAAAATATTTCTCAATGAAATTTTAATCTGGATTGAGCTACAGTAGACAATGTTATGGGTGACGTGTGGCCTTCAGATTGTATATCTGGCACTTCTGTCTTAGAGCATACATAATAAGGAAATAATTATTTTTCCGCCTTTGAGGGGCTAAACACAAAAGAGTTGATTGTGGACCACTATACCTACAACAAACTCATTTCAGTAATGCCTATGCTACCTAGACCTAGACCTAGACCTAGACCTAGAGCCTAGACCATAGCTCATTTCTGACATTGTGGTCCAAGAAGTATGATAAGAAATGGCTGTTCTCCTTGTCTTGGAGGTGATTTCTCACCACATGATTCATCACCACAGTCCATAAAGTCTAAGACATGTTCCAACAGCATAAGGACAACACAACAATGGGGGATGGCTTGGTCTCAGAACTGAAAAAGTTGAAAGCAGGCCACAATGCCTTTGGAAAATTGCATGGTGCTTTTAATGATGCTCTCACACCCAGCTTCTCCATCTTTTTAATATCAATATTCTTTCAACAATGCTCTATTACTGTCCATCACAGAATAGCAGAGTCTCTAAATGTATAAAGTTGTGGCTCACTCCACAAGCAAGAAAGAAGTTCATGGTGGCTGTGAGAGATATGTATGAATAGAAAAAGAAATGAAGCAGTCACTTAGCAAGAACAAGAGATAATTTGGTTTTAAGCTGGTGTGTTCCACTGATATATGAACACAATGCCAAGAGATCAGATGTTGGGTGGACCTCCATGTGGATCTAAACAAAAAGTCTTCCAGGAAGAGAAAGCATCAGTAGGCTGCCATTTGTACTACTGGAGATAGTCCTCCCACTGAGGTTTTCTGCCATATGGAAAAGAAAATAGGACTTGAAGTTTCTAATAGTCTAAGTCACAAATTCCTCCCTATCATAAGTCCTTATCATACCCAATAAATTGCCTTATGCCTTGGGGAAAGGTGGGCATCCAGGTCTTAGACTTTTTCAAGATGCAAAGACATCATTCAGTAAATTACTTAAGTCACTTTTTTAAATATAATATGGTGGCTGTGATAGGAAGACTACACCAACAAAAATATTTTACCTATTAGCTCCTCCTAGGAATAACTAAACTCCACTTTGAGTTGACCATTATCCGGGTACATAAGAATCACCTGCTGTAAACAACGCTTTGGGAATAAGAAGTGTAAGCATTTTCATGTGAATGTTAAAGCACAAGGATGATTTTAGGAAAAGATTTAAAGTAAAAGAGGAATAAGAATGTTCCTATAGTCCTTAAGAAAGAGATTTCTCCTAGTCTCTCAGGAAAATCTGGCAATGAAGAAAAGGGAAAAGTTTGGCCTTCTTTGACAAATAATGATTTTATAGTAGCTTCCCACCAATATTTGATTATATTTTCAGTCCCTAGAAAATTTATCTTAAACTCAGCTTCCTAGTAAATATGAGGTAAAAATAATGAGAAAATTCAAAATATTAATCTATATATAAAATATGATTGTTTTCAAAGGGTTGGTGTATTAGAAGTTTCTTTACTATCTAGGAAAAGAACTGCACTTCAATAATATGGAAAATCACATTATAGAAAACTTTATCATGAGAATGCCAACTCATTTGCATATAAACCAGTCATCACTAAAAGACAAAAACACAAAAGCATAAACTAACATTATTATATTAAACCACAAATAATTTTCAATGATACTTTTAATCTACCTCTTAAAACATACTAAGCTAGATCCAATAAATTTAACAATATTTTGGAAACTAAGATCTCTAAAATCATTTCCTTTCGATTACACCTTAAAAACATACCATACTTTTATTATATCAGTGCAGTTGTTTCCCCCTTATTCATAAAAATACTTTAAAAAACCTAAAATACCCTAAAATGAATTAGACAACTTACCTTTGAGCCTCGCTCATTAAAAATTATTTCAACATCTAAGATTTTACCAAATTGCTGCAAAGAAACAGAAATATCATATAAACATGAGCAAATGAAAACACATCATATTACACAAACTGGAAATTATTTCAGATACAAAAAGATTGGTATAGTAAAGACATAAACAGCATTTTATATTCCACAGTTAAAGGGTATGCTTAGCACAGAGGAACAATCCAAGAAAAACTACTAAGTTCCCATATTGTGAAATCCTGAAGTCAATGTCTAGTCCAGTGGGGGTGATTTATTTGCTAATGAATTACAAACAAAATATTAATAATGTTAGTAATGGTTTAGGAGCATTGGCCTATTTCATTTTTCTGTTGAAGAAAGGTTTTTGGCAATATTACTTTTGAGCAGGAGATTGGCAATTCATAGGTAATATTATGACTTTTTCCTCCCTCATATACATGAAGAAAGAAGAATTATATTGGTAACAGTGGTCATACTCAAAATATGAGTATGACTCTGATTTGTCTTCTGGGTAAACAATATCTACAATGTAATATCTTTAAATATTACTAGAACTATAATCTTTAAAACTATCAGGGAAGGAAAAAATGGGGCTTCATAAGAACTGACCCTCAGTATTATTTACTTATATGCAAGACTTAGATCTAGAATAGGTTTATCAAATTGAAAAATTTATGAAATTTATGAAATTTATGAAAAAATTATGAAATATGTGTCCATGTATGTTTGATACTCATTAACGGAGTGGAATAGTACATAAAAACAGCATAGATGAACAATATAACATCAAACAAGCCCTCAATTCATTTTCCTTTGGTTTCAAAAAAGTTCCCAACAAAATTCACTTCCTGACATTTGGGTCAGGAGCCCAGTTTATTCCTTGAGAATGGACCTACTAGAGTTATACTAAATGGCCAAAGAGGCATCCTAGAATTTAATATCAACTTTATGTAACAAAAAAAGATGGAAGACATCCAGGAATAACTGAAAGTTAACTACTCTTTTCATAATGATAAACAATATTCTGACCTTCAACTTATGACTGATTTTCACTTATTTTTGCTTTAATTAAGTTAAATTTAATTAATTAAAAATACTTGTCCTTTTATACCTGCTTTACCCAGATTATCCATTATCTGTCCAAACTATTTTCTAATTCAAATATTCTTGAGGCAACATGAAACCACTAATTAGGGGTTGGGCGCTTGGGTGGGATGTATAGAGGAAGAATACAGAAATTCCATTTGATTAAGACCTTGTGAATAATATATAAGACTTCATATGATCAACATGCATATGTAGAGGAAGTAATAGGAAAATTTAGAACAAAATCTGGCAACTTAAATTAATTGGGTAATAACAAATCAAGATGATTCTACAAGTGGGGGATGTAAACACTGTTTGGCAATGTACAGTGTAAAACAGGGTTAAATTCCAAGACTGTACACACAAAAAACTATTTTGCATATAAGTAGAAACTGAACCTGTTAAAAATAAATTGCTCAACAAGTTAAAAAAGATAAGTTTTAAATGTAGGACAAAGTTAGTTAAAGTATAAATTATTTTATATTCCAGAGACTGGGTGGCCCTTTCTCTCAATGTACTTATCCAAAGATTCACCAAAAAATATTTTTTTCAGATACAGCAACTATTAGCTTCAAAGAAGAGAAAGAATAAAGCAGTAAGGAAATGAGAAAATAAGCTAAACTATGCATAAAAAGGCTGTATTTCTTGTATGTAGAATGAAAATGTGTCACACGAATAACTTGGCCAGAAATGATGCAATGACTATATAGGCTATTTTAGAGGGGTGGTTATATTATGGTGATCAACATGCCTATTACATGAATGCTCTTCTCCAAAAAAAAGGTAAGGAAAAAAAAAAGATTTGAAGCTGATGTACATTTATTCAGTTTGTAAATTTAGATCTTTATTCTTCTTATAGAATATTCTTCTGTTGGGCTTTTCCAGTGTTCTGTATTTCAGTAGTGGAAAGCTTTCTTAAATGAATCAGCTGTTTAAAATAAAAGATTTGCCTTTCAACAGGAAATTTGCAATTTTATAGCAAAGACTAACCCCATAACCTATGGCTTTCTTTACGCTACTCGGAAGCAGTAGATTTTTCTACTATCTGCTTAGAATAAAAGAAAAACACAGATTGTAGCAAATTAATCTCAGGATTGGAAGAATAGAAACAGATGAATTTGTGGATAGAGAATCATAAAGCAATGCCCTCCAGTTTCAGTATAACAAATGTCATTTAATGACAGTTCTTTGAGTAGACATAAAGAAACACCTGTCCTGAAACTAGGAGTCAGTAAAGAGAAGAAGAAAACCATGAGTAGAAAGATCCTGTAGTTAACTGAGCAATAATTCTGTGTACTTGAGATACTTTTCAACTTGTAACTTATGTGGGTTCCAAAATGATGCCCCACTCAGTGTCTACAATATCTAGAGCTTTGAGACAAGTAGTGGAAGAATGATAGAAAATTTAATTGAGAAGTTCTTGAGTAATGATATAAAGACATCTGGCGTATTTTCAATGTAAATCGATACTCTACAAGACAAAGATATAAGTAGTGTTTGCTCAATAACATTATTATGATATATCTCAGACTCCGTAAAAACAGTCTGTTATATACATCAGAGCATTATCTAAAAGCTTCAAAATAAGGAGAGGAAATATATATCAAGCAGTTATAGATCTTCTTTGATCAAGTAATAATTTTCTGAAAAACTACATAGATAAAAAAGAGTAAAAAATTGTTTTAACACTAAAGTTAATTTAAGCATTGCATATCATGACCAAGAAACAAAATTTTCTAGGTCAGTTTGTGTGTCAGTTCAAATACATATATTTAGTGTCTAGCAGTCCTAGATGCAATAAGAGTGTCCAAAAGAAATGAATGACCTCAGTGCATTGAAAAATGAGATGTTGGGGATGAACAAGAAAGTAGCTATCATATACATTCCTGAGTAACAAAATAGTGATTGCAAAACATCTATCTACATGTTCTGAAAGTCTCCTAACTCAAATAGACATTTTAATAGAATATGTTCTCAAGTACAAGACTTTGGTTTTGATAAGCAAAACAACATAAGGATGCTTTTAAAGTCAGTGTGAAAATTTGAAAATTAAAATATATTCATTATCAATAGCTTCTGAGTAGTTTAAGTTCAACTACAATACCACAGTAACTATGGATGAGATTTACAAACCCTAAAGCAGATTCAGCACCAATGAAATCATTGGCTCCAGAATCAAGGAATTCTTGAGGAAAATCAAGCTGTCTTTTCAAAGGCAAATAAAGAATGTTTAAGGAAATTCTGTTACTCTAAAAGTGTGTGAAAGGTTGTTGATACCTGTAATGATTAACATTTCTACCTGAAAGAGATTGCATGGCTTATGAAGAGAAGAAATGAACAAAAACAATTACCACATTACACCATCAGAATCAATGTTCTTTGTAGTATAATTATTAAGAAATACAAAGAATGATTCAAAAGATCTCAATATCAGTTCATAAAATGCCATGCTTACATAAACTTTTGTAAATAAATTTGTCTTTTTTTATTGTGACCCAACACATTAGCAAAGTGTGGGAAGGAAGGGAAGACCTAGGATAATTTAAGAGTTATTGGAACATATGCTTCAAAAAAGGATATGACAGCAAGGGACAATGGTGCATAGAATAAACTTTATCAGTGTCATACTGAAAAGATGCCAAAAGCATTAATTAAAAACAAAATGTACAACACTTTTGACAACCATTTGCTATATGATCAGACTTTAAATTATGGTAAGTTTCATAAAAATATTAATCATATTTATTCTAGTCTCATTTGGAAAGTCATTTTCTCAGGCAAAAAGTAAAAGTACTTCTGTACTTTTCTTTACTTAGAATATAAATAATTCTAAAAAGGATCCAATGAAGAATACAGAGGCTACATCTATATGATTCCAAAACAGCTGGATATTATTAACCTATGCTGGGTTATCTTCTTGCTTTCAAATTGTTTAGAGGGATTACTTCACTTTCCCTTTGTGTCTCCTGTATTCTTTGCCCAGATGACCAAAGGAGAGAAAACAAGACTACAGACACTTATTGGGGGTATCTCTATCCCACTATGTAATTATTACTTACATAATGTGAATTATAAAGGAAATAACACCATGTAAAGATGCTATACTCTATTTAATTCAGTAAATATTTACTGGATGACTACTATATACAAAATATTGTAGAGAACATAAAGGTGCAGGGAATAGAGTCTTTGCCTTTTGGGAGCTGAATAATGTCTAAGGAACATTGTTTAACTCATTGTATACCAAAGATTAGTTAGTGAATCATTACTTCCACCAACTTCAAACAAATTCATCCTGGGTTTGATGACATTGCTGCCTGCAGATGAAAAGAAGACTCCAAATGGTTTATACTAATGCAAGTTATTATAACTTGAACAAACATTTTCTGGGCAAAACTGTGTTCCTTTTACCTTTACTTATTATTCTATTACAAGGTTTAAAGAGCTGCTCTGGTGATACTCATCAATATTCAGCTATTTCTCTAATTTGGCAGCAGAGATGTTCTTGCTATTTCCAGCAAGACCTAATGTAAGCTCAGAAAGATTGCTTGCCTTTCAGGCTGTACTACAAAATTCTAACTGGCCTTGAGTTATTTATTGCATTGGGGGCAATATTTCATGACCCATAAGTCAACAACTCTTGATGAGAGAAATAAGATGTCTAACAGATAGCCATCTTTGGAAAACCCACATGTATTAATATTGGACTTCCTCTACCTACCATTAAAATTGTCTCAATATTTTACACATGTTTAACTTCCATTTTAACATACTGAACTATTAAAACTAATCTTTGGCCTGAATGTGCCTAGTAATACCTTTGTGCTTTGAGAGGATGGAGGAGTTTGATGTTATTACCAAATGAGAGATGAGAAAGTTCATAGAATAACTTTTCCCCCCTTTAAAATGTCAGAATTCAAGTCTGGGTTGTTTTTATTTTAAGTTCTTATTCTGCTGCTGTGCCAAATACAGTCTCAAAGAAACATGTATAATTAAAAAAAATGCTAGAGTTAGTTAGATTGGATCCTATTTCCTTCCCTTATAGAAATGGTAGTAATATTTCTATAGGTAAATAATTTGGATTTCTACTGTCTGCTCCCATTATTTTGCTTGCATTCTTCCCTCTATCTCAGTTTCTACTTTAGAAGAAAACATGTACAGTAGCTAAAGGAGGCTTTAAAGGCAAACAAAAGGGTGCATTCCTATTGACCAGCCAGAAAAAAAAATCTACTTTTTCCCATTTGTGCTGCAGTGTCAAGGCCAAATTAGGCAACTGTATCTAATAAAAGACTGACATTGTCATCCAGTCATGCTTATACCCTTAGGGGTGCTGAATTATTGGAAATGTGCACAGAGGGAGAGGAAATAGGTCCCCACTGTTCACAGACCAATGAATACACATGGTTTACCTTTCAAAGCCTCCACTATTAGTGCTCCCTGATGGGAAACAAGGTACTTGGGATAACTCTTCTTTCATGGAGGCTGATGACTTACTTGCTAACTTTATGGAAAGTTTAAACAATCAGTATTCCTAAATGTCTTTCTATATGTTGTGATGGCTGCTACAGAAGACTAAATTTGAGTTAAATAAAGTCATTGTGGACATCTCTGAAATACTTGCTCTCTCTCAAAAATACTAATGTGCTACCGAGATGAAAGCAAAGCCAAATAACTCCAGAATTAATTCTTAAGATTTATCCTTACTTAGATATTTTATCAGAAGCATGTATGTTACCATATAAATTTCCAATTCTCCTTCTCTCCTAAGTAGAGACAGATGAGTATTTAGATAATTGTATTGAATCTTAAGAAAAAAAATTATTAACCCCAAAACATATATACTAGGCTAAGAATAATATATATTGTGAGAGTCATCACATCATTTTTATGACATTTATCTCACAAATGTATTAATAGTTTTGTTTTTTTGTTTTGTTTTGTTTTAAAGTTGGTGAGATTCAGAGCCTCAATGTGACTCGGGGGGATGCCCAGGCTGCAGATGGTAATCCCTTCTTTTATCCCCCATCTAGCTACTTGCATTTTAAAGTGCTCCACAAGGATTTCTATGATCCCATGACTCCAAAATTCCTTCATGCAAACTCAGTTTGATATTCATTTTTTTCTTTTGATACTAATGCTCCCTATAAAAGGAACATCTGGTTGACTCTCAGAATTATGGGGAATATGTGGGAAATGAAAGAGAAGTGCCTAAGGGAACTAAGACACAGCCCATGGGAAATGGGAAGACTTTGTAGCATCTAGGTCTGGGCTTTAGAACATTTTTTGTTTAAAGGAGTCCTCATGTCTCCTAAGCATCACATATAAAAGACACTTATATGATGATAAGAATATTAGCTCCAAAAATGGAGAGATAAAAACTGGGAGATGATATACTTACCCCAAACATTTGTCTGAGGTCTGGATCCCGGAATCTGAAGGGGATGTTTGAGACATGCAGCCGCTTCGGCTGTGATTTGTTTTCTGTGTTTTCAGAAGGTTGTGTCTGAGGCTGGCCATCAGTCTGTGCTGCATCATCTGTCTGCTAAAAAAAAGAGAAAGAGAGAGGGGGGGGGGAAGAGAGAGAGAGAGAAAGGGAGGGGGGGACAGAGAGAGGGAGAGAGGAGGGGAGAGAGAGAGGGAGAGACAGACAGACAGACAGACAGACAAGGGGGGGAGAGAAAGTAAAAGAGATCTTCAGTATACTTTCAGGTCTAATATCAATCTTTTATAGCACCACATAATGGATGAATGCAAGGATTAAAGAAATCAGGCAAAGGAACTATGAAAGACTGAGGAAGGATCTGTTTGCCCTGTTCATTCCCATTTTAAGTGTGTAAGGGCAGGTGTATATATCACTGTTGAGTCTGTTCAGATAAAATATTAGCTAAATAAAACTGGGGATGTTGTAGAAGAGGAAGAAAAAAATGACCCAGGTGCTTGGCATTGCACACACAGAACTTGACCAACTTAATGTTTCCTTTTTTAACCATTTCTTTATTTAGTAATACTTTCTTCTATCTTATAAGGCATAATCCTATAAAAGGAGAATAAAGATATTTCCAGAAACATATCAAAAGAATGAAATTTCATTCAAAGAAAATAGAGAGGAAAAAAAAGTCATATCTGCTATTAGGATTTTTATTATTTAAGCTTTCTGTTTAATCAATCCTTTTAGCTGCTTTGAACACCAATAAGACTTTCAGATCTCTTAATTCACCTGGAGTTAAAATTATAAAGCATTTTCCTCTGGTGGCTTTCTGAGAAAGCCCATTTGATCTGAAACTATGAATTTTTCCAGGCCCCATTTTATAAAAAAAACCTAATTTTATTTAAAAAGTAAAATATAAGCAGGTAGTCTTATCAGGCAAATTTTCAGATAATTATCATTCAGTACAAAGTGCCATCTTTTCAATGAAGCCTTTGTGATTCTCTGAAATGCTTGTGAGTGCCCTCTCTTCAAAAAACTACCTTTATTAATTTTGCATGTTTTTCTGTCTACTTATATATGTACAGGTTGTCTTCCCTATTAGAATGTAAGCTTTTTGAAGTCTAGTTTCACATTTGTCTTTCTATTGCCAGAATTTGGTCCCACAGGGAGCTAGTTGACAGAGTGTACAGAGCATGGCTTGAGTCAGAAAGTAGTGAGTTCAATCCTGACCTCAGATACTTATTAACTGTGTGACCCTGGGTAAACTATTTAATCCTGTTTGTCTCAGTTTCCTTATCTGTAAAATGAGCTGGAGAAAGAAACAGCAAACCAATCAAGTATCTTTGCCAAGAATATGCCACTTGGGGTCACAAAGAATTGGATACAACTGAAATAACTAAATAACAACAAAGTTCTATGCCTGGGACACATTAATATTAATTGATACAACTTAGAATATTTCTAATTAATATTGAGCTGGCATCAGTTAGTTTCATATAACCATGGCTGATCCCTGGAGGTCACTTAAAAGGTTCTTTTCTTATTCACTAATTTATATCTTGAACTCAAATTCCTTTGAGACTGGGACACAAGTCCAGGACTTGTGCTCAGTATTGTTAAATGATTCAACAAGTGAATTTCTTCTTGGTCAGTAGTTTCTATCTATCACAAGTTTCTATCACTTTGCTTAAACATAGATAGCTAATTAAAGTAATAATCTAAACTAATCTTACGTGGCTCTAAAGGGTCAGAACCATGCTTCCTCTGATTCCATTGTGTTCTTTCTTCCAGGTAAGAAGAGGAGAAAGAGAGAACTTTTATCTATGGAATAGCTTTAACCAAGTATCTTTTCTGCCAGCAACAAGATCCATAAACCTCACCCAAGGCAAGTGGCCGGAAAACTGGTGGGTATTATGAGTAGGTAAGGAAGCTTGGAATGCTACTCTACTGTGGGCAGAGGGACCTTAAGGTACCTGAGTATATTATAGGATGGGTAATTACAGGATGGATAAATCATCCCAGTTGGCCACCTAAGACTTTCTATTTTCACTAATTATTCTTGCTAAATATGTACTAAGCTTTGTTGTTTCTCTACCGATGACAGTCTGTGAGTGCTATTAGCACACTCTAAATTTTGTGCCAAGTGGCAAAGTTCTACTGACTCCACATAGAGTTAACATTTATAAATGAAGGATATTTCTTATCTATAACTTTTCCGTCTAACTTTCTATTCTAATCATAAATGATGGAGAAAAGCTCCTGCTGCATCCCATACTTCTAGTGACAGGTGTTCCTTAAACAATGAAAGCCACTACTTCTCAGAGCAGAATTCTTCATGACCTTCTATTTCTACAACCTGCCTCAGAAAAGAAAGGTCCTCAGAAACCATTCCCAGAAGGAACTTGTATCTTTTATCAAAAAACATCTGTTAAAATGTAAACAAAGTTTTCAAACAGAAATTTAAAATTATTTCAAATTAACAAATGAGTCTAATTTAAGAAGGATGAAAAGAGAAAAATATCTTTGTCAGAATATTTAAAGAGTTTAAAACCTTACACTACTGAAAAAATATATCTGTATACACACATGTATATATAAATGTATACTTATATTTATAGTTTGATTGACTACATTTAATGACACATATCCTATGTAAATATATATATATATGACTTCTCATTATATTTCATTATATACTGGTCCTTCTAAAGTCAATGAAAACACTATATACATATATATATTCAATCTAATTATACATTAAGAAGAATCTTAAAAGGCCCCCTGTAGAATAGTTCATGTAACTCTGAAAAATCAGTATTAAAAACCCACGTTCTTTCCTTGATTTCCTACTTTCCCCATCCTGAACCTAGAGATGCTAACATATCAAGCATTTAGGGCTAAGGCAAGCACTTTACTCTGGGAACTAAAGGTACCAAAGTCAGGACTCTGTTACAGAAAGCAGGATCTCCTTGAGGACAAAAAGGAATGACATGACCAAGACTTGGGCTGAGGACATACTAGAAAAGTTTCATAAATGAATTGAAAGACAAAATAAGAACAAAAAGTTCTTCTCCCAAGTAGTGTCTAAAGAAAGGCCAAACTCAATCAATGTAGCTTGTGACCACCAGGACCCAGCACTAATTCCCTGAGAATAGCATCAAAGTTCATTTTCCTTATTGGAAATAAGGCGACCAGCGATGGTGACGTGAAGAAACTACTTTGAGATTTTTCATTAGTGGAGTCTTAAGAACTTAGTAAACGCTTAATAAATGTTTTCATTCATTCATTCATTCATTCATTCATTCATTCATTCATTCATTCATTCTTCATCCACCCATCCATTCATTCATTTGAAATTATCACTTAAATACAAAGCAAAATGGGTTATTTCCTTTTCTGAGAAGGCTTACTTGCATTTAAATTTTAACACAACTACAGAATGTTTCAGTTTAATAAACCTAATTAGGAATTACAGAGATTATGATTAAACATATTAAATGATTAATAGCATTGTGTCACTCATGTGAAAATTAAAATTAATCATCTTTAGTCAAACAGTACTTTGGAGAAATCTTTGTGTTGTTTTCTTTGATAAAAACATACAACGCTTAATTAATCATTTTGTAACATGCATTGGTACAAGTGTCCATGAGTTAGCATATATGAATACCTGTGTATGTTTTAAAAAAAACCTTCTTTACACAGCACAAACCACAAGTGGGTGAAGAAAAGAACATTAAAATGTTCTTAGAGATTATCATGTCTGTATTTGATTTTCTGGTGTTTGTTTGTTTGTTTGTTTTCCTACTAGGGATTGTGAGTGAATGTCCATGGGTACTGGCCTAAATGGCTTTTTTTTTTTTTCTGTGCACTTTACCTATGAATACATACAAGGAACAACTCAGAATTCAATGTCACTGCATAAAAGGAAAAGCTCATTAACTCTTAGAGGGACCTTTCTCAGGTAGCTGATAAGGATACAATGCTCAGCATAACTACAAACTAATACCAGTAGGAGAAGAAAAAAGAGCCCTACTATTTTTTATACTGGAAATATTTTTCTTCTAATTTGCTGAAGGTATAATTTTAATGGGAGAATCTTGATAAATAGTGTGAGCAGGATTTTTATTTGTTTGTTGATTGCTGCTTTATTTTAGGATATGACCTATGAGAAGGATTCAGTCAAAACACTAGTCGTTTTTTCTATGACTTCCCATTATTTCGTTATACTTGTCCTTCTATAGTCAATGAAAACACAATAGAAAAATACTTCAAATTATTGCTAATAGGAGAAATGAACATTAAAGACCAACTTTGAGATTTTAACATTTTATACCCATAAAAATAGCAAAGATGGAAACAATTAGTGTTTGGAGGCCATGGAAGCCTGGCATATTAAAACATGGAGTTTTTTAAAATTTTGGTTATGCATTTAAAAAGCAACATATGAACATTTTGGTTTACAAAGGCCAGAGGGAAGATGGAATATGAAACTATAAATAAAACTATATGAAAGTAAAAACTTTCATCAAAATCATGATTTCATAGCATTTTTTTTCTTCCTTAAGTCTGCTGATGTTTTCAAGCTCCAGCTGCAACATTACCATGATAGGAGCAAGGCTCTTTAAGAAACAAGTGCATCCAAAGGAGTGTTCCTTTTTTTTTTTTGGCAAAGGTTTGACTAGATTCCTGAATAAACTTGTTACATTTTAAATCTATGCATTACATGTCATATAATGGTAATAAAACTGTCCTTGTCTATAAACCCTTCTGAACTTTCTTTTGCTCCCTTTTGTATATTTCTAAATATTTTAAGGTTTGCACACTGTTGTGCAAGAATAATTTAATTTTATCCCCATAATAATCCTAGATGGTTAGTGCTATTATTGTTCCCATTTTACAGTAAAGAAACAGAGGCAAATAGTAGCTAAGTGGCATGCTTTGGCTCACACACATATTGTTTGCAGGTGGATTTCAACTCTGGTCTTCCTGACTCAGGGTCTAATGCTATACTAATACATTAGTTCTTCCTCCAAGGAGAAAAATGTAATACAGGAATACCATACTTTTTACAATATACTCCAGAAAAGTTGCATGTAAATTTATCATAAATGTGCTAGGAGAATTCATCATTTAAAGGAAATCTGAAATTATTTGAAAACATAATCAATTTCTATATTTTATAATTGGATATTTGACATGATTCTTAAGACAAGGCATGTTTTTATCATTAAATTAATAATAGCACCTATATTTTGAATATTAGTCTGATTACAAAACTTCATCTTGATTTTCCCAACAAATGTGTGTGGCAGGAATGAAAACAATTCTATCTTAATTTATAAATGAAAAAACTAATGGAATTGCCTGCCCAGGTATATACCATAGAGATTGATAATTTTTTATAAAAATCACCTTCTTTTCTTTTTTATTTTATAAAGAAATTCTCATTATAACTGATGCATATAAAATTTTAAATAATTTAATTTTTAAACTAAATTAAGTTGTTTGCTACATTAAAGTTCTATGGCAAAAATGGTAGAGGAAAATGCATACCTCTAAATGCTTACATTGAAAAAATAGATCAATGAATTGGATATGCAATTAAAAAAACTAGAAAAAGAATAAATTTTAAAATTTACAATTAAATGCCAAACTGGAAATCCTATAAATTAAAGGTAAGATTAAGAATTTTGATTCATTTGTAAATGGAAAAAATGACTTGCCCAATGTTACACAGATATTAAGTGGTAGGCTGTAATTCTCCTGAATCCAGGCCTTTTTGGAAGGAACAGGGAATGGAGTTATGGTTCAAACATGAGCCCGGAGTTCAAATCCTATTTCTCCTCCTTTTTAGATGTGTTGCCTTTGCCAAATCAATTTTGCTGGACCAAGTGAAGTGATTCAAATTAATTACCTTCAAAGTCCCTTGTAGATCTAAACTCTTTGGTTCTGTAAGAAGAGAGAGCCCAAGCTTGTGAATTAGGCTCTGGAAAAATAAGAATTTTCATGAAAAATCATGATTTCATAGCATTTTCTTTTTATTCCTTAAACCTGCTTTTTTAAGCATCCAGCTGCAATATTACCATGACATTAGGAAGGCTCCTGAACATGTGAGTGGGTCCATAGGGCTGTGGATCTTTCTGCAAAAGCTTAACTAGAGGTTTCTGAATAAGCTCATTACAAGGGCAATACCTTTTTTTTTTTTTGCTTTGGTCTTGTGATAAATCCCTATCAGGATCTGGAATGTTTGCTGCAGGTATTTCTTAATAAACAAACTCCCCAGATACTTCTGTATGTTATCAATGCTAAGAAAACACCGCTGGCTTTAATCTCCTGAAGATCACTTAGTGCCTTCACAAGGACTTTAATAAAGAGCTAGGGGCCGCCTCCCTGTCCATAATCATTCCTAATTCAATGAATAGCTCAGAGCTACCCAAAACTAATCCCAGTGAAATTGGATTTAGGCATCGACCAATCCAGCGGTGACTATATCAAAGGATGAATGCAGTCTTATAAAAATATGTGCCTTTTGGCTGTCCCTTTTAATTTTGTCTTCTCTCTTTGCCTATTAATACTCCTTGTCCCAAGTCTCAAGTTCACCATGCCTGGCAATCTAGTTATTTGTTAATATTCATATTTTTCTACAGACCAAGTCTTGACTTTGATGGGGATAAGATATGGATAGTCATTAGGACTAAGATTTGATTCCTTTAGGCAACTCCTGGTTACAGAAATTCTTGCCTCCACAGCAGGTCAGTCTCTGGAACGCCAAGTCTACAAAGAGTTGCTTAGATCATTTAGAGGTTAAGTGATTCGCCCAGGGTAAGGATGTGTCAGAGATGAGGGTTGAAGCCATGCTTTCCACACTTCCTGCCCCTCTATATATGCTGCCTCCCTAGATTTTTGGATTATCATCCCTTAAATTATATGCCCAATTGGATTAAGGTAGGAGGAGAAGGGCTGTGGCATGGTATCAATGATATGAAAAGCACCTTTTTTAGGTTTGATATAGCTAACCCTGTGAACATTAGCTTCACTGCTGCCTCCAGAACAATGAAAGTGAATAATTAAATATATTCTGGGGTGAGTGAAGATGAGGAAAAGGCAATTACCTGCAAACAAAAGAATGAGTGGCTCAAAGTGGATAGATGCCACTGACAACCAAAGAGACCACAAAAGAATGCACATACAGTGAAGGAACAGAGTCAAAGGCCAGTCTCTCTGGTGACTACCACACTTTACTAGGTCTGGGAGCAGAGCAGAGAATTCTGCATCTAGGACATTAAATATATTTCAATAAGGAAAAAACCCAGCAGGAGCAGCAAACAGTTTATTTTACAACTGTATGTAATTTTACTGAGTATCTCCAAGCCTTCCATTAGCCTCCTAAAAAGCCAACACATAGGAAGCTAATGGAACATTATTTTCCTCACCATTAGCCTATTGAATATTTAATATTGTATCTATACTATAGACTTGTTTTCCTTTTATGCATAAGGTTCTTAAAAGTGATAAATAAAAAGTGTATTTTTGAAAAGCCAGCTGTTTCTTTCTCTAACACCAATCAAGTTATTTCTCTGAGAGAAAAGCTTGTGAATGTCTTCTAGGCATTATTTGATTAAGTTGACAATATTATGTGAGCAATGGTTGAGTACCCACTGTGCTTTACTTTTGACCAAATTGATTTGTGTAATGAACACTTGTTCGGTCTCTTCTCTAAGCTTGAATGGGGCTCTTGATTTAACCAGTAATGCTGGAAGCCAAGTGAATTTACAGCGCCCACAGTCACTCTCTCTCAATCTGGAGAGAATAGCAAGAGCAGTACATGAGCAAGCATAATTCAATACATTGGGCTATAAGCTCAGAAAATAATATCACAGAGCTCTGCAATATACCTATTTGATTTGATTTGTAAACCTGATAAAAAAGCAATCGAGAAAAGTTCAGGGAGAAAAATATATATGTTCTAAGCAAAAATGTAACCATATTGAATGTGTACAAAGAACTGAAAAAAATCATGCATACTAAATCAGCTTCATACCTTGCTTAGACAATATCGTGCATTCTCCACTTAAATGAAGGCGATTCTGAAAATTCACTTTCCATTTTTTTAAAGAAGGCCTTAGGAAAGAATTAAACCTAAGTTTGGGATTTTTGTGGGCTATTACTTCAAAATTTAATGGCAAAGATGTCCGAATATGAAGATTCATTTGCATTTTCCCCACACCCCCTTCCATTTCAGTTCTGCTGGCAAATAAATGAGTTAATCACACTGTTTTTGATGTAGTTAATGTTCTGTTCTCCAGTTCTATAACACTATCTTTACAGATACATGTCATACAGTTTAAAAGTACATCGAATTTCCCTCAAGTATAATAAATTCAAGAAAAACCGCCAATGACTCAGTCAATCAATAGGGAGAGATGGCGGAGGACAAAGGGCAAAGAATTCTCATATTGTACCCAGTGATACAGGAGACATCACAGTGCCTCCCTTTATTCTTTAAAAGGGGCAGAAAGCAGGTACTAGAAACCAAATGTTTGGCATCAGAAAAGGAGATGTGATTAAGCTGTCTTGTTCTGACAGATGCCAACTGACAAAATGAAATCTCAAAGATGTTTCACTCATACGGTCATGTCCTAGAGAGAATACTACTGAGAAGACCTGAAGTTTAGATGAACTTTAATAAAGCTTTAAACCATTTATATCAAGGCTCTTGTTTTCTGAAGGCAACAAAAACAAGGTGACAAATTTTGTCTTTCCTAGGCTTCCTCTGGTCCAAGTAGCTCTTTCTCTAAGGTCAAGGGGAAGAACAGTGTCTTTGAACCAAGATCCCCCTTCCTGAAATGAATCCCTTCCAATTCCCAGTTTTAGCCTACAGACATGGCCAAGTAGAGTTTCAGTGGAATATTCATTATTTCAGATTAGTAGTAACATTAGAGTCTCTTCTGCTACCTTGGGTTAATCAAAACTCATTATACTAGATTTTATACCAAGGGGAGCTTTATAGAATTTTCACCTCAGGTCTATCATATTCTTAGGAGAAGACAGAATTAAAAAGAGAATTCATCTTTCAATAGCAACAGCAAAATAAACCGTATGCCCCATTAGAATATATGTGACCACATTTTACTCAGCTACTTAAATAGGGTTTCCATCTTTGCTTCATATAGCAATTCTGACTTTAGACATCACCTAGTTTAACTCCCTTCCTTTATAAACAGAACAGTGATGTGACTTGCCTGGCTTCAGGCAACTCATAAGTAGCAGGTCTACTTATATATATATATATATATATATACAGATGAGGATGCTGAAAAAGCAAATGACATATAATAGTATACAATTAATTAGCAAAATCGACTCACCAGATCTACTGAAATAGAAGGCTAATATTCCTTCTACTTTACCATGAGACTTTTCTGGCCTCTCTGCACTACTGTGGACTACTGGTCTGGATTGTCTACAAAATCCCAGAGTATAAAGTACCAATGCCCCTCACACCAATTGTAAACTCTGTGCCCTCATGCATAAAGAAAACTGAATGGACGATCTAAATAGCAGATGTTCTTGGACAAAACTGGGACAGGATTAACCTTATTTCTCAGTAGAAGAGAATAAAAACCCAGTTGGTCCTCAACTCGTCATCTTGAGAAATATAGACTCCTAGAACACTAAAATATGGTTTCCCATCACCGAAGCCCTTTTGATAGAATAACCTGGCATCTATTTCTGTAATTTCTATAGAGAAAAAAAATACAAAAAGCATTTTCTGAAGCAATAAGTCATTTATTTGTTCTACAAAATAAATTCTATATAGCCGCACCCTGGAAGTAGATGGGAATCTTTGAAATGTGTGATCAATCTGTTAATACAGAAGTTGCTATTAGTTTAAAGACTTGGTTTGGCACATTTCAGTTGTCGAGGCTATTTTTAACAAAAAAAAAAACTGTAGAGAAAGGCATTCCATCATAACCCATTTCATACTTGCACGGACTCTGGAAATCTACTGATCTGCTTCACTAAAATCAAAGTATAAACATCTTCCTTTTGGAAGTCAAACCCCATCTAAACCACAGACAACAAAAAGCTGTCTCCCAAAATAGGTCTGCAATCAATGAAATTATAGTCTTAATTGTGATCATTTGAATATCTTTTTCTTTTAAAAAATCTTAATATATTAGTAATTTTTTTAAAAAGACAGATTTAGAATCTTGCATGGAAAAACCTCAATCTGCCACACTCAAATGTTTTCTTAATGAAGATTATGACTAAACTACTATAACTAAAAAGACCTAGTTTTAACATTTTTATCCTTCATATTTAAGAACAGCTACAAGCACAATTTGGTTACAGATAATCTGTAAGAAAACACATTCTCAGCAAACTTTCATTCAATTTTTCTTAGCTTTGTCATTCTTTTGAAAAATGTCTCCAAACCTTCCGTCTCCCTACAATAACTCCCTCCACCCCAGAGTTTTGCAGATTACTTTGTAAAGCTACCATACTTTCCTTTGGTACCACATATCCTATGGTACATCCTGATGCCCAAGTGTTTACATATTTGTATGATCCAATCAAGAAACATGCTTAATTAGAGCAAGTGCTACAAGAGCATTTATCTGGGAGTTGGAAAGCCTGAGTTTAAATCCTAGACCTGCTACTTATTAGTTGCATGAAGCCAGGCAAGTCACATCACTGTTCTGTTTATAAAGGAAGGGAGTTAAACTAGGTGATGTCTAAAGTCAAATCTAATGGGTTTTTCTCAGTGCTGACTCTATCTGCTGTACCTGATTCTATTGATCACCTCTTCCTGAACTTTCTCTTCTTCATTTTTTCTGACACCACTCTTTAGGTTTGTACCTCCCTGAATAACAGCTCCTCAGTTTCTTTTTCTGGATTATCATTCACAACATGTCCCATAACTACAGGTATCCCCTCAGGGATCTGTCCTGGGACCTCTTCTCATCTTCCTCTATACTACTTAATCTGATGATCCCATCAGCTCCTGTGGATTTAATTACCATCTCTATGCTGATGATTCACAAATCTACTTACCCTAACCTCTCTGCTGACCTTTAACTTCACATCTCCAACTGCCTTGCAGGCACATCTCAAAGTAGATGTTTGATAGACATCATAAACTCAATACATCCAAAGTGGAATTTGTTATCTTTTCCCTAAATCTTCTCCACACTCCTACCTTCCTTACAACTTTAGAAGGTAATAGCATCATCCCAGTTCCTGAGGCTCACACAGCATGTCATCTTTGATTCCTCTCTCTCCTTCATCCTCCCACTCCCGTATTCAATCTGTGGCCAAAGCCTATACATTTCAGCTTTGGGATCTCTCTGTAATATGTCCCCTTCTTTCCTAGGACACTGCCACCATTCTAGGGCAGGTCCTCACCCCCCTCAAGACTGGACAACTGTAATAGCCTGCAGGTATCTCTGCCTGCCTCAGATCAATCCACCCCAATCCATCTTCCATTCAGCCATCAAAATGATACTATGAAAAGGCCCAACCATATAAATACCTTCCCCTACTCAATGAACTCCACTGGCTCCCTTTCCCCCCAGGAACATATGCCAACATTCTGTTTGGAGTTCAAAGCTCTTCATAACCAATATGTACCTTAGTACTTTCCCATTACTCTTCAGCCCAGAGACACTGGCATCATTTCTCTTCCTCAAAGGAAACACTCCTCCTCTCAGCTCTGGGCATCCCTGTCTCCCATTCCTGTGATGTTCTCCCTCCTCATCTCTGCCTACTGGCTTCCTTTAAGTCCCAACTAAAATTACCTCTTCTATAGGAAGCCTTTCCCAAACTTTTTTTTTGTTCTAGAGTTTTTCCTTTCTTCCTTATTTCTTGTTTATCTTGAATATAGCTTGTTTGTATATGTTTATTTGCTTATTGTGACCCCATTTCCCATTAGATTGTGAGCATCTTAAGGGCAAGGACTATCTTTTGTCTCTTTTTGCTTTTCTAGAACTCAGCACAGTGCCTGGTACATAATGGTCATCTATGTTTACTGACTAACAAACTATTAAGTCTTTTTTCCTTTGCTAACCTTTTCAGTTCTCATGAATTTAATATTAATTTCCCTACAGATGATTCCCATATATGTCCCATATATATTCCTATATATATCCAGCCCTAATCTCACTCTTGAGCTTCAGTCACATATTACCGATTATCTTTTAGAAATTTTAAATTAGATGTCCAAGAGATATATTAACATGTCTAAAATTGAAACCATTAGTAACTCAGTGGATTGAGGGCCAGGTCTAAAGATAGGAGGTCCTGGGTTCAAATATGACCTCAGGAACTTCAAAGTTGTGTGAAATCTGGGCAAGTGACCCGAATTGCCTAACCCTTACTGCTCTTCAGCCTTGGAACCAATACCTGGTATTGATTCTAAGACCAAAGTTAAGGGTTATAAAATAAAATAAAATGAAATAATCCATTTTAATTCCCTCTAAACCCTCTCCTCAGCCAAACTTTCTTGTCTCTGGCAAAGGCACCATTATCCTTCCAGTAACTCAGATTCAAATTCTCAGCATTATCCTTGCTCTTTCACTCTCCTTTATGCATATATCCAATCAATTGTCAAGATGTTTTTTCACTTCAAACCATCTCTTTCATCCAACCTCCCCTTTCTATCCACATAGCTACCACCTTAGTTCAGGGCTTCTTCATCTCTCCTCTAAAATCAATGTAATAGTCTCCCTTACTCAATCAATTCATGGCCTTCCTTTTGTCCAGAGAATAAAATATAAACTTCTCTGTTTTTGTTACTGTCCTAATCCAACATGGCCCTAGTCTCATGGGGCATTATTCCCCCTTGCACACTCTAAAATAAAAATGAACGGATCTCCCCTCTCTTCTTCAGTTATAACAGTCCTGACCATTCATCCACATTCCTGCAATGTACACCCTCCTTTCTTCTGTCTCATAGGGTCTTCTTCCTTCTTTAAAAGGCATCTCAGACAACATCTGTATGCAGTCTTTCTTAATTTTTCGACCACCACCACTCCTAGTGACTTTCTTCCCAAAGTACCTTGTATTTATCTATTTTTATGTGTAAAATATATGTGTTATTATAGTTGTCTTCTCACTAGAATGTAAGCTCATTGTGAATAGGGATCATTTCATCCTTTTTTTACTTTTCTCCCCAGCTTCTACACCTTTAGAGTTGGAATAGGTACAAATAGGTACAAACAATGCAGCTAGATGGTACAAAAGGCAGAATGCTAGTTCTGGTGTCAAGAAGACATGAGTTGAAATACAGCCTTAGAAGCTTGCCAGTTGTGTGATCCTGGGCAAGTCAGTCTCTTTTTACCTTATTTTCCTTATCTGTAAAATGGGAAGGCACTAGTACCCACTTTCCAGGGCTATTGTGAAGATCAATGAGAATATTAGTAAAATCCTTTGTAAATCTTAAATTATGTAACTGTTATCTGTTGTCATCATTATTACCTGGAATTTAATGCGTGCCAAATGAATGCTTTCTGACTCATTACTATTATAATGAAAAGAACACCAAACTAAGAGCCAGAAACATCAAGGATCTAATGCCATCATTTCAATTTACTGTTTATTTGATCTTGGACATATCACAAATTCTTTAAGCCTAAAACTATTCTCCTATAAAAAAGGCAATACTTTCATTCCTTACCTCACAGGGATATTGTAAAGATGTTGTAAAATTACTTTTGTAGGCTTTGGGACCTATAAAGTACTAATTGCCCCCACCCTGAATTTTGCCAGAGATCAAGAGTTTGCTAGAAATAAATATAAATTAATTTTAATTAGAGAAACAAAACTTTGCCTAAATATTGGGAATTTTTCTAACTGGAATCTTAAAGCAATAATGATTGCACTTCTAAAATTTTATTTACTATAAACTGTTTAAAGCAGCAGAAGAAGGAACCCATGTAAACCTGAGGAGGTCATTATATTGCCTAAGGCTTAAAATGAGCTAAAGAGTTTAATAGGGTGTTAACACAAATATAAAGTATTATGATGGTGAGCAGAGATTTTTCTAGAAAACCTACAAAATGGAATGGAGTGAAGAAGGAATGGCATTTGTGATATCTAAATAAATCTAAGTTAACAGTAAGATGAAAGAAGCTGAATTAGGCAATGGACCAGGGTTATATGCAAGAAACATAAAATAAATCAAATCCATCTAATTTGGCAACTGACTGGATAGAATTCTGTGGTGGAATGGGGAGTGAGAGAGGGAGAAAACAGAAAACAACATCTTGGTTTTGAGCCTACATAACCAGAAGAATGGTGGTGAAATAAAAAAAAAAAATAGAGAAATCTGAAGGGGGAATTTTTCAAAGTCAGAGAGCATGGGGATTAGGGGATGAATCTGCTTTGAACAGGGTGGGCTTATTAGTAGTGTTTTCCTACCCATCTCTTATGTATAATTCCCCTGCACAGGCCTGCCTTATATCTTGAGAAACTCCTTTCAGAAGAAGCAGCACAGACATAGAATCCTGATGTCAGTGGCCGTCACCTACAAGTCTAGCCACACAAATCCAACCCATAAGAGAAAGAAACCTCAACTGTAAAATATTAAGTGATGGGGCAAGGGTTACCTACAATCTCTTAAGGCAGCCCATTCCACTTCTGAAGAGCTCCAATTGTTGGAAAGGTTTTCCTAATATCAAGATTAGATTTACTTCTTGGCAACTTTCATCCATAGCTCCTGGTTCTTCTCTCTGGGGCCAAAGGAACAAATGTAGTTCTTCATCCAAATGACAGCCCTTTAAATAGTTGCAGACAACTTTCATGTTCCCCCTAATTCTTTTCCCCTTCAAGCTAACTATGCTCAGTTACTTCAAGCAATCCTATAACATGGATTCAAGGATTTCACCTTACTGGCTGTCCCATTTTGGATACTCTCTGGCTTATTAATGTTTTTTTTTAAACTGTAATGTCCAGAAGTGAACACCATACAGTACACTATTATGAGGTCTGTCTGGGGCAGAGTACAGTGGGATTATTGTCTCCTTATGCCTGCAAGCTATACCTCTCAAAACAACCTGATCTCATTACCTTATTTTACCTACCACATAGAGTACAGGTGAATGATGTAGATCATTAAGCCACCAGATCCTTTCCAGAGGGGCTGCTGTTTATTCACAGCTTCTCCATTTTATCTTTGTGAAGCGGATTTCTTTTGGTAGCCAAAAGTAATATGTTTTTATTTTTATCTCCATGGAATTTATCATCTTGGAGCCAGCCCAAAATTCTAGCCTATCAAGATAGATCTTTCTGGATTCTGAGGATCACGAAATGTTTCAGCTGACTTTCCAAGGCACAAGGACTTTTGAAAGTCATTACATACAGAAAGAAAAATCAAAAAGAAAATAAAATAAGGGGAAAGGGGGCAAACCCATAAACTCTTTGGTGGACAACAATTACATTTTATTTATTTTTATTTGTATCTCTCTCAGTCCCTCAGACAGTGCTATACTTTACACAGATACTTATATTCACATACAAATATGTATGTATGTAACCCAAATATCTGGTAGTCTAGTGTGTATTTATTTATAGCTATATATACACACATACACACTTACATGGCCAGTTGGGTTGCTCAGTGGATAGCATCAATCATGAAGTCAGGAAGACTGCTCTTCCTGAATTCAAATCTAGCCTCAGATACTTAATATCCATGTGACCACAGGCAAGTCATTTAACCCTGTTTGCCTCAGTTTCATCATGTGTAAAGTGAGCTGGAGAAGGAAATAGCAAATCATTCTAGTATCTCTGCCAAGAAAACCCCCAAATGGGGTCACAAAGAATCAGACATGAGTGAAACAACTGGTATGAATATGTGTGTGTTTGTGCAACATACAGACACATACATACCTATGTGTATATTCATATATAAACATACATACCTAAATTATGAATTTTTATTGTTTCTGAAGAGCTGATGCTGCTAAGAATTAAATGAGGTAATGAATACAAAATAATGAACAACTTTTTAAATTCTCTAAAGACTTAAAGGATGATTATCATTAGTTCATACCTGAACCTGAGTCTGAGCTTAGAGAAAGTGATTGCTTTGCACTCTATCAGAAATACAAGTACATTCTTTCTCCCCCTACAATGAAAAACTCTGCTCAGCTAAACCACTTCCATCTCTTTAAAGTTGAAAAGAAGAAGAGCTTTTCAAATGGTATTTCTAATTTAGGGAAAGCAAGATCTTTCTCTAGGTATCAGTTTGCCATCAGTTTCGATAGGGTTAGTCGAAAAAAAAAAGATATTTCAACAATAAAACATAAAAGCAGAATTTCAAAAAAGATATGACTTCCTGTTGGAGAAAATTCACTGCTAGTTTTGATTATTTTATATTTTTGTTTCTTTATCTTGAATTCTAGGTTACATGAAAGTGTTTGATGTAATGGCTAACTGAATCTTTCACTGACATCTAATTATCTTAACCGAAACCAAAAAGACTATATAACATCCCTATTGCCCAGAGTATATGTTAAACGGAACTTCTCGCTAATTCATTAACTACCTTTTGTTAAAACATAGAACTTTTAAGAGATTTAGGTGCAAAAAGAAAAAAAAAGAATAGAATACCTTGAGAAACATTTTTATTCAGTTATGAAATAACTAAGATTTCTATAAGAAGACTTAATTTAGCATAAACTTCTAGACTTCTATATGCAGTTAATTTAGCATAAATTTTTGTTAGCATTTATTGTGAAAATGAAGCCCAACCAAAATTTTTAGCTGTTGATTAAAAATCAAATTGAGCATTTTCTCATTTATTTCATTTTATCAGCATAAAAAGAGTTCATTCCAGGGGCCTTTTGTCTTATCTGCTATTTTATAGCCATATTGTTAGATTAGAATATACATTTCATTTTAGTCATCAACAACAAAATTAAATTTTAAAATGAGAATCTGGCCCAATAGATAAAATGATTTATTTATTAGATTGTCTATGTTATAGACCTAGATAGACCATAAAGTCATAAGTTTTAATTTCATCTTATTCACTTTTGTACTCCACTCCTTTCTCAAAGTATTTCTCAAAGTTCCTTATCAATACTAGATATTCAATAACTTTGGTGGCTTCATTTTTCCTAGGTTTCAGAGAAACTTGGTGGCAAACTCAGAATTAAAAACTAGATCTCTTTGTGCCTCAAAAGGCAGAGCTTATAATAATGAAAGTGTACAAAATGAAAATAAGCATGTTAATAAGAAATTAAATAAATTCTTGAAAGATAGATCAATAACAAGTAATTAGTATGAAGTTGGTAAGCTTTATGGTAGTTCCTTCACTTTTGAGAGAAACAAATATTATCTTCTAAAACACATCTCTTGGAGTCACTGTTGAGAGAATGGGAATATGTGTTTATAATGTGAATTGTTCTTGTTTTGTTGGGCAGAGTTAATTTTTTTGGAAAGCCAAAAGTATGTTCTTAAAGGGGGCAGTGGGAAGGGTATACTATAAATTCCTGTAAAATAAACAAATGAATTTATTTAAAAAGAAACCAATGTCATCCATACTAGGTACCTTAAATTCCCCAAATCGTCTGTAGGGTCTTCTAACTCCATCATTCAAATGAAACTTCTCTCTCCAAAGTCACTTAAACTCTTTTACTTGCCAAACCTAATAGCCTTTTCTCAACCCCAATTCTTCCTAATACCTCTGAAGTATCTGACACTTGATCTTGTGTCTGGATATTCTCTCAATATTGTCTCAATATTCTCTCTAGGTTTTCATGACAGTGTCTTTTTCCTGGGTCACCCATTATTTCTTTTTTGCTGGTTCTTTATCCATGTCATTACAATCAACTGTGGATAACTCCAGGCTATGACTCTATACAGGGTCTTATGCTTGTTTACTTAGTGACCTAATCAGCTTCATTAGGTTCAATTAATATCTCTATGCAAATCATTTTGTCTCCCTCTTGTGTTCCAGTACCACAGCACCAACTGATTTCTGCACATCTTGAATTGGATGTCTTGTAGGTATCTCAAGCTCAATATGCCAAAAATATTATTTCTTCCCCCAATTATTGTTTTTAAACTCTTACCTTCCATCTTGGAATCAATACTCCATAGGCAGAAGATGGTAAGGGCCAGGCAATGGGGTTTAAGTGACTTGTCCAGGGTCACACTGCTGGGAAGTTTCTGAGGTCAAATTTTAACCCAGGACCTACCATCTCTAGGACTGACTCAATCCACTGAGCCACCCAGCTGCCCCCTCTCTTGACTGTAAGGGTAAAATTAGGGTTGTTGACTGAATATATTATTTTAGTGGTCGCCAGGAATTTAAATTCAATTCCAATAAAATACTCATCAGTTTGGGATTTTTATGGTGGTTTAATTATAATAGTGGGAAGACATTAAGAAGAAGAGAGAGAGGAAAGGGTATAAGATTTCTCCAGCCTAGCCTAAGCTAAGGGAAGTTCAGAGACCTCAGTCAAGAGGCCTCCTCCAATATTTAATCTAGCTCAGCTTCCAGCCAGGAGGCCTCCTCTAAGATGAGAGGTCTCCTTGGAGGATAGTGCTTTCAGGAGGTAAAGGAAAGGAGGAATCAGACTAACCACTCACCAGACACATCACCTAAACCATGCTACAGAGCAAAAACCCACAAGCAAGCCAAGAACACCACCACAAGCTCCCAACACCAAAACCCAAGAGCCCAACATCCCCAAGAGAGAGCCCCAAGAGAGGAAGTGAGGCGAAATATATAGACAGTTCTTTACATCACTTCCTGTGTCTCACATGTACCAATGGTAGCTTAAGCTTGGCTTAGGACAGCCCAGAGGGTCAGTCAGTTGTTTCTGATTTGTCACTTGCTAGCACATGTTGCTCATAGGCCATCCTCCTCACAGTTAATTCTTAAGTGGGGGTGTATACATTCCTGGTTGCTAGAATTCTTTTTTTTTTTTTTAAACCCTTACCTTCCATCTTGGAGTCAATACTGTGTATTGGCTCCAAGGCAGAAGAGTGGTAAGGGCTAGGCAATGGAGGTCAAGTGACTTGCCCAGGGTCACACAGCTGGGAAGTGTCTGAGGCCAGATTTGAACCTAGGACCTCCCGTCTCTAGGCCTGTCTCTCAATCCACTGAGCTACACAGCTGTCCCTGCTAGAATTCTAAAGACTAAGCAGGGTGGAGTAAAACTAAAATTCATACCCCCAAATTATTGAGAATGTATGCATCAGGCACCATGCTAAGCACTGAAATACATATGTATATGTATGTGTGTTTATATATATATATATATATATATATGACAGAAAACATTTTATCATTCTATGTTCACTCACCAGTAACAAGACACAAATTATTGTAAATTAGTTTCGGACAAACCATAGAGAAGACTGTTTTTGTACACATGCCACTACAAAAGTATTTAGAAACTGAGTAATTTGAAATTTTACAGTTTCCAGAAATTCATGATAGGTAATTTAAAAAAATCTAGATTTGGCTTTTAAAAAATTTTCAACTATTTCAACAATTCCTCCTTTCCTACTTCCTTAGATTGAAATGCAATTCTTTTTTAAAAAATATATTTGTTAATATGAAAAGCATCACTTAATTATGACTAATATAAAATGCCCTGTAGAGTGATAATTTAATAATATTACCATTTTATTTATACAGTGCCTCTGGGCTTCTCATTAAAACTATAACTAAAAACCAACTAGATGACATGGCCCAAATGCTATCTAAATCTTAAAGTACTATAAAACCATAAGCCCTCCCCTGGCCTTCATAAAGAACTTTCCACCTAGTCTAGGAACAGATACTACTCAGTACAAAATGCAGATCACACTCTACTCTGTGCATTCCTTCCCCTTCCCTGATGCTCTGATGGGAGGAAAGGTATTTCAGGAGAACTACAGGAAGAACACAAAAGGGATACTGAGAAAAACTGTACTGGGGATGTTAAAATATTTAGTGCTCACCTATTTATATAAATGGGTAATAGCTTTGCTTATGTAAATTAATGTCCAAAAGGTACAAATCCCAGAATAGATGAATTTTTTTCACAAAGAGCACACTGAAACACTTTGGCCTAAGAAAACCTATTCTCAAGCTCTCCAGTACCCAGTTGAAAAACCGAAAGGCAACAACTCCAGGAGTTACTTGAACGAGCTGAATAGGGTCTAGACTGTAATGAGTATTCAGGTTTGTGTCTTTTTAGGTTTTAGTTTTATTTGCTGTTAAATGGAGCAGGGAGGGGGAGTTGCATTTGATTTACTCTAAGAACTCTCTGAATACTAAATCCTAGTAACCTTTTGAGGCAGCAGACAGAGCAGAATCTGAAAACTTAGTTGATATCACTGATTTGCCAAATATTACGTCTGTGACTGGAGAAAATTATTTAACAGCTTTATATCCCAGTATCTCCACCTGTTAGAATTCATAACCTCTATGTGTCCCTTCTTACTCTAAAATCTATGTCCTTGTGATCTTTATAGTACCGCATAATCCTGGGTTTCCTCATTCTATTTTGCCAATTTGTGACCAGGATGGAACAGCTAGGTGGCATAGTGAATAAAGAGGGCACCTGGTGTGGAGTCAAGATGACCTGAATTCAAATCTAGCCTGTGACGCTAGCCCTATGATCTTAGGCAAGTCACTTAACCCTTATTTGTCCCAGTCCCTTATTGGTATAATGGGGATCCACTGGAGAAAGAAATGATAAACCACTTCAATAACAGTATCTTTGCAAAGAAAAGCCCTTGGACAAAGTCCATGGAGTCACATGGAGTTGGGCACCAAATGAGTAAACAACAACAAAGACAGGATGTAGTGTTGGAAGTACTGATAAGATAAGAGACATCACACAAGAGAGAGCCCTGAATCATGAGTTAGGAGTCTGGGATTTCAATTTGGATTTTTTGATGTAATGGCTATATGGCCTTTTACTTCCATTCTTAGAGACTCAGGATCCTCAAGGACCAAATTTTTATACTAATATCTGTAGTCACTCTCCCTCCCAGAGTAATAAAGTGTCATATACTTTAAAGTGCTTTATATGTACACATGAAGATAATGATAGAGGAGATAGAAGATGTATTTTAAGTAAATATACACATTCAAGACAATCCTTTAAAATATAATTCATTTACTCTAGTGACCAGGGGAGGATGGATTGGCAGTTAGGACAAAGGAGGAGAGAAAGGAGAAAAGCAAAGGAATACCATTTCAAAAGGCTTCAAGAATTTAGAGCCAGGGGGGCAGCTGTGTAGCTCAGTGGATTGAGAGCCAGGCCTAGAGATGGGAGGTCCTAGGTTCAAATCTGGCCTCAGACACTTCCCAGCTGTGTGACCCTGGGCAAATCACTTGACCCCCATTGCCTAGCCCTTACCACTCTTCTGCCTTGGAACCAATACACAGTATTGATTCCAAGATGGAAGGTGAGGGTTTAAAAAAAAAAAAAGAATTTAGAGCCAGACATAAACAGAGATTTTCTAGACCAGGGGCTCTTTAACTTGGGTCCTACAATATCTAAAGAACTATTCTGATAACTGAATTTAACACAATTTGTTTTCTTTACAACTCTAAGTATGTTATTTTGTTTATGCATTTAAACAAGGAATGTGTTTTAGATGGCACAGTACCCTGTGCTACACCTTGTACATAGTATATGATCAAGAAAATGTTTGTTGTTTTGACTTGAAGTATTCTGTTGAAAAGGAGTCTAATGGTTTTGCCAGATTGCCCAAGGAGGCTCCATGACCAAAAAAAAAAAAGTTTAAAAATTTTTTATCTACTTCAATCCTTTTATTAGAGGAGACAAATAGCCCAAGATCTCATAGAAGGTAAATAACAAAGCCTAGACCTCCATTCTAGTGTTTCCCCCATGCTGCCTTGTACTATAGGAAAAATTGGATTAGATAACATCAAGTGTCTCTTTCTGTCTCATCACTTTTGTAGTGTCTTCTTTTTTTTTTCAATGTTCATGGAAGTGACTATAGGGTTGTAAATTGTTAAAAACTGAGATGGGATGTATTACTTATATTCTAGCTTTTGTAGTTCAATCATGTCCTACTTCCTGTGACCAAATCTTTTGGTTTTCTTGGCAAAGATACTAGAGTAGTTTGCCATTTCTTTCTTTAGCTCATTTGACAGATGAATTATGGCAACCAGGGCTAAGTGACTTACTCAGGGTCATACAGGTAATAAGTGTCTGAGGCTAGATTTGAACTCATGAAGTCTCCCAGATTCTAAGCCCAGTGCTTTATCTACTGCTCCATCTAGCTAACTTATTAATCATCCTGCCCTACTAGCAAAACATAGAACAAAACACAGAACAAAATGTACACAATTAAAAAAGAAATCTACATTTCCTCTAGTAGTCCTTGTTATTTTCCTTTAGTCTCTTATAACTATCTGTAAGAATAAGAAAATAAAAATTCCATGTTCTCTGCATGAAAAATGAAATGCTATGGCTAAACTATAAACTCCAAAAACCTGTGCTAAATCATTTCAAAGACTGTTTTCTGATCTATTAATCATTTTTCATGACTGAATATTTGTTATCAACACTTCAAATGTACGGTATATAAAATAGAAAAATGATTTTTTAATATTTACTACAACCCACAAGGCAAACTAGCATAGTAGATAAAGGGCCTGGCCTTAGTGTCTAGAACACATGAGTTCTAGTTCTAAATCCATCATCGATTAGCTGGGGTATTATAAATCACAATGCCAAAATGCATGAAGAGAAGGAGTCTTCATACCAGGAATTCCCTGAACTGATTAAAACACTAGATTAAAGTCCACTGCCACCTTCTTCCCACTCCCTCAAAAAAAAAATGCAAAAGCCATTTCTTTATGAACTGTTTATTTGCATTACGTAAGGAAAATCTTGCTTGAAGTTCAGCCTGTCAGCCTTTCATACAGTGGCTTTATGACCTTGGACAAGTCACTTAGCCTCCTCAGAGTCCTCTAGGCAACTCTTGAAGACTCTTCAGTGTTTTATATTTAAAAAAAAAAAGATATCTGATGACTCAAAGAAAGTGTCTCTTGAATTAGGAGGAGTTCCCTCCTCTTGGAATGCTCTACATCAGTGAAATCATAGGTCCAGTCCAACATTTCCTACCTACTGTGTAGTCCTAGGTATTGACTCTCTTCTCCATTGTAACTGATCCATGTGATAGAGATCCCCAAAGCTGATTACATAAATGACTGAATTCACTAAACACCACATTCTGACTGGGAAGAAAAGGAAATGATAGCAACGAGGTGTCTAATTCATAAACTGCATTTGAAAAATGATTAGGAAAACGGACACAATTATACACTTGTTGAGTTCGTGGCCATTTATAAACAGACTTTGTAAGTCATCAGGATTCAGACTGAAAGGTGCTAATGCATCATTATGATCTAGCAGGTTGCTTCCTGAGTTTTACAGCATTTCACACTACATTAACCTTTTGTACCGCCAATATTTATGACCTCATAAGAAAGTATTTGTCAAGCTGAAAGCCAATATGCAGCCTTGTATTTGAGTCATCATTGTTTAGAAACAGTTCTCACTCCTTTGTTCTTGGAGAAGGAATACCAATCTGCATCTCTCCATAGTTAGCAAAAATAACTAAAAGAAATCTCAGATGGTCAGTGCCACTTGTGATCATTAACAAGATACCTCAAGTCAACCCAAAAAACATTTTCTTGATCATATACTATGTGCAAGGCACTATGACATCTAAAAGACACTTCCTTGTTCTTTGTCTCTCTCTCCCATACAGACACACAAAATCAAAGAGAGAACTGACAAAAGCAGGCCATGAAACATTCAGTTTTTAAATAAACATAATAGTCTAATACGAAGTCTTAACATTCTGATATTAAGAGATTCTAACAGAAGATAAGTTATGTGAGGACAAGGGAGGGCCCTATTTCATTTTTGTCTTTGTATACTTACCATCTAACAATGTTCTTGAAACATGATAGATTCTTGTTGAATTTAAAATTGGATCAAAGTTGTATAGCAAAGAATCAGAATTGTCTACCAATCAGCCAATAGAGAATATACTAGAAATGAATGTTCCGTATCATTGAAGCAGAAATACAACTACACAAACTTATATTTCCTGGTTCTTCAACTCTTAGGATAAGTTTTAGGCTTAACTCTCAGGTTAAAATTGATTCCTCAAGTGTAAAGCAGTAAATGGAACTGCTATTTTCACTGTCCTTGATATTAGCATACCAAATAATCAAGTCAGTGTCATCACGCAACAAACACTCTTCTGAAGGGTATAGGAAGAGTTTGTGAGGGGAGGGGGAAAATAATTAGGACGCAGGTTTTGATGTTTCACAGAATTATTGGGTAATCTCTATTTATGGCATAAGAAGATGAAATCAAAACTTTCTATCCATAGTTCAAGCCAGATACTTTAGTTCTTTTCTATTCTAGGAGCCTATGAAACCAGAAAAGTCATTAGTCCTTCCAAAATAAAAATTCACTGTAACCTAATACAGGTTTTGGAATGCTACTATCACAGGAGTTCTTAACCTTCTAAGTGTCATGAACCCTTTAGGAAGTCAAGTGAAGTCCATGAACCCCCTTTCTCAGAATAATATTTATAAAAGCATAACATAAAATATAGATGATAACAAGATAAACTAATAATATTGAACAATTATCAAAATTTAAAAAAAAAACAAGCTTCTGGATCCCCAGACTAAGAATCCTCATCTGAGAAATATCTTTAACCAAGGAATGATTCATTCTATTTAAAGCATCCCCTTCAAGTACCTCAGTCAAAATAATAATTAATGATAATAATAAAAACATTTAGAAAGCACTAAGATTTGCAAAGTACTTCAGACATTATTTTATCATCAGGAAATCTCTGGAAAGTGCTATTATTTCCTCCATTTTATAGGTGAGGAAACTGAGGAAGGCAGAGTAGAGGGTTAAGTGACTTGCATAAGGTTATATAGTCTATTAGTGTTAGTAATCAGATTTGAACTATAGGTCGAATACTCTATCCACTGTGTGATCTGTCTGGTTTACATAACCTCTCTTTGCATCTATAGAGCATTTTAAATTGCTTTAAAACATTTTCACATGTCAATTAGAGGTAAAAGCACTTAATACCTGTCAAATCAATGATAAGGCCAGGACTAGTAAAGGGTATAGAGTGCCAGGCCTGGGGTCAGGAAGTCTTTTTTTCCCCCAAGTTCAATTCTTATTAGCTGTATGACCCTGGGCAAGTCACTTAACTCTCTCCCCTTTAGTTTCCTCATCTGCAAAATTATCTGGAGAAGGAAATGGCAAACCACTACAGTATCTTTGCCAAGAAAACCCCCTGTTGAATACTACTAAAACAATTAAACAACAAAGAACATAGTACTCTTGCTACCAGTTATTTCAACTGAGATGTATATGTATATGATGTAACTGTATGTAAAAGTGAGCCACTTAAATGATCAAAGGCATATTTACTACCTATCCACTCAATAAGATGTGGATTCTAACATATACCACACAGTCAACCATTATGTATTTACTGTAGCTACAGAAGAAAAAAAATTTTTTTCTCCCTTTGTGTTTCTGTAACTATGACAATAGTTACAGTCTACACTGAAGAATACTTAATATCTTAATGTTACTGGCAATCTTCCCTTTCACAGATATATTTCTGAAAAGTTACGTAGCAAACTGATTCTTATAAAAGTAATATTATTATTTATGAAAATCCTATAATCCCTTCCTCAAAGCAAAGACTTCATTTGTAAAGCAAATAATCAATGGCACTTCACCTTACAATTGATCATTTTTGAGTCATAAATTTTGCATTAAAAACCCAAACAGTGGCATTTTAGTAGATTTCCTAGAATTAAAAAACAAAATAAAACATGACTTGCACATTCCCAGCTCTGTTTGTAATGGGGTGTCAAACTCAGCAAAATGAAGTACCAAGACTGCACATTCCTTAGACAGCTCAATGACAAAGGGCTGAGACTACCCACATCCTCAAATCAAGATGATCACTTTAGTCAGATCCCATTTTTTCCCAAGCCCAGAGCCAGGTCAGCCATCTTTCTGGCTTGGCTCTGGACCAGAGACTATCTGGATAGTGGCCGGGCTTACACCTGAAGAAAAGAAATGTTTCTAAAAGATGCGATTCTAATCCTGTGTCCAAAGTCCTTGAGACTAAGGGGCAGACCTACCCTGGGGAGAGTGCTTTCTGAGGCAAATCTTTTTAAAAGAACTCTCCCTTACCATTTTAATAACATTATCCAGATAAAATCAGTTGAAATGAACACCAAGGACAGATATATATTTTTACACGTTAACAGAAACTGGAAGGTATCTAGAAAAGGATAGGGACAGGAAATTGCTGCTAACTGGTAGATTGGGGTTCTTTACCCTACCCCTTCAAAGTCTGCTCAAAGACTAACAAAACAAGACCACTCTCCAGTAGATCCTATGGTGGTGGAGCCCATTGCATAGACCTTAGAAACACTTCTGGGTAGGAGGATGGAGACAAAAACTATAGAGTAGTAATAAACGGTCTTTTGGGACTTTGGAAAGAGGAGAGACTACTCATTGAGACTATCGATCTGAAAATTTTTTCAACAATTTTGCTCTTATTGTTACTTTTTAATAATGCTATTTTCATTTTCATGAGGCAATGTAATAATTATAGTTGTGCAGAATATACTCTGCACCCAGCCTAGTCGCTGAACATTTCTAATACTAGGACCAAAATGAAAATGTTCCCTGGCAGTAGTTTTCCATTCCAGCACGTACTACATAACTGCACTTTCTCATTTTCCAAAAACATGATAGAGGAGTTAGGAAAGGCAGACAAAAGGAAGGAGAAGGGAGTGATAGGAAAAACAAAGCAGTGGTTCCGAAGTGAGGTTGGCAAGATGAAAAACCATTCCTTGTATTGGAAACCATTGTCAAATAACTATGTCAAAAGGGAAAGAGGAAGAAGCATAAAGTAGGGAGGATTACCAACAGATCTGCAAGACAGCCATGGAAGGGGGATCAGAAGTCTTTCTAGGTATTTACTGGTAAAGCCTGAATTATGTTTATGTGAAATATGATGAAAAAATGTTCATAATTATTTTATTTCCAAATCAAATACCTGCCTTGGGTTTCTTGTTTTCTTATTCAGATTAGCTTGCTGTATTTTATTTGAACTTCTTGAAATGGTTTGCAAACATTTCTCATGAAAAAAGTCTGATGTTCAATCATTCTTCCCATTTCCAAGACCAAAGCTAAAAGGTCACAAATGTGTTTCATGGGCAGTACCACTGCCTCTTAAATATTAACATATTTTACTTTTATTAGAACACACACATCTCTAAAAAAAGTGACTCTAAAGCAAATTTTAAAAAACCAAATCCCATAAATGTCTTATATTGAAATGTCATTTTTTTCCTAGGAAAAATGGTTTTGTCTCAAAACAAAATAAAAATCAAATGTAAGAATGAAGCAAGGTTTTAAAGTCATAAACTTAAAGGAAAACTGATAAAATGTGAACAGTATTTCAAGAGTGACAAAATATACTACATGAAAATTTGAAATACCAAAAACTATGCATTCTCTGAAACTAGCTCCAAGTAAATGAGAAATATTCTGTCTGTGCTGCTATATCCTATAAATTTGGTTTTGAAGGAACCTCTGTAGGCAAAGATAAAAATACTTCTAAAAACCGCAGGCATTTAGCCTTTTAAAAGTATCTCATTTGAAAAATAAATAAAAGGAATTTAGTTTGTATATTATTTCTTAATTGTCTCTTTTTGCATTCCAGTTGTTATTTAACATTTTAAGATCTTCCTTACCTTTCTGCTCATAAGGTATCAGGATACCTGGCAAGCTTCATTTCTAAAATTAGCTATTTAATCTAGATTTTCTTCATAGAAGGCTTCCTTTAAATAGATTTTGCCTGTAGTCAGATGTTTAGTGTTTTAACATAACTCTTAAACTGAAGAAGTTTTATTTTAAAATTAATTAATAATAAAGCAATTTTCACAGAGACACAATGATTTATCTTACCTCTCTGCTTTTTAATAAAAGGACTAAAGACCTTAAGGGGATGAAAAAGGAAATATTCAAATTCCTACTCTTTTAAAGGACACCAGATACCTCCCCAAGTAGTCTTTGGTGCATTTGAAGAAATATTAAAATCTAAAGATTCTTGTTAGTATTTTTTCCAAGATGTTATTCTTATTTGCCACGCTCAATGTAAATTCTCCCCTGACTTCCATGTAAATGATACTTCTTTTGAGATCAAAGCAATTATATATAAATAGCCTTTGTTCCGTACAACTGCACAACCTACTCCTGCCACTCCTCTCCAGTCTGCCCCTCTCACTAAACCCATATGAGACCCAGGGTGGCCTGTGCAGCTCACCTTTGGTCATGTCCAGAAAAAAAAAATCAGTCTTTGACCACAGACTGAATACAAATTGCTACTGACCTACTAAATCAAATCTAAATTCCTGATTTGATTCTATGATTTCTTCTATGGTTTGCCCCCATTCTACATTTCAAGGTTTGTATCATACTATGCCTAGAATAATCTCTTCCTCGCTGTCCATACCTTCTAACACTACATACATATTTTTTTGTTTGCCCAAATACTACTTACCCTTTTCATGAAGCCATTTTTGATCCCTCTATAAAGCACTATCTTTATCCTCTTTCTTAACTTCCAGCACCCAGTGTTGTTATTCAGAGATCTTAAGGGGGACCACCTTGTGGCTCAGTAGACTGAGAGCCAGGCCTAGAGAGGAGAGGTCCTGGGTTCAAATCTGAATTCAGACATTTCCTAGCCATGTGAGCATGGGCAAGTCACTTAACACCCATTGCCTTAGCCCCTACCACTCTTCTTCTGCCTTGGAACCAATACATAGTATTGATTCTAAGATGGAAGGGTTAAAAAAAAATAAGTTCTTGAAGCCTCCTTGTCCTGGAACATCCAACCACCCCTGTGTTCTTCTCAACCTGGAATGTCCTTCAGTAAGGCTCACTCTTTTTCCTACGGTCAAATTCCTCTGCAAGTCACCTTTTAGTGGAGGAGATCAGAATGGCCTTCATTCTCTTCCCAGATTTCAAAATTCTGCTCTCATCCTAAGTATCTTTATCTGCTCACCTTTTCAACTACCTTTTATGTGTCATCATCTCCCATTAGAAGGAAGGTCCTTGAGGACAGGGGTTGTCTTTTTTGCTTCTAATTATCTCCTTAGTTCTCAGCACAGTAAGTTTTTAACAATGGTTTGTTGAAAATCACTATAATGCATGTATGAATGAAGCGGTAGAAACTAACCCTTCAAAATACACATCAAGTTCAAATACTGACAAGGAAGGTAAAATACAATGTGGGGAAAAAATTCTTTTAGCAAGATCATTCTGGAATACAGATGATAACTAGGCTATTACGACTAAAGCTAAGTGAACCATATTCAAAATTTAGAAGTTTCTCCTTGTAGTAACCGCTGACCCACACTCTAAACATAGTTTTATGGCTTGATATGCCAGGGTTCTGAGGAAAATAGCCTATTGACTGATTCAAAGCAAATGGTAAAAGAATAAACAAAAATTAATTGAATGCAAGTATTTCATTCAAGATTCTAGAATTTATTTTATCTTTGTCTCACCTTCCCAACCAAACTATGCATGCTACAGGACAGTGAAGGTACTTTACATATTTTAGAAAGAGGGCAAGAAACCCAGGAGGTATTCAACAAAAACCTTCTGAGGTGGAGCTGGTATTTATATATAGCATTTTAAGGTCTTCATAGAGCTTTGCTAGCATTACCTTTATTATATTAAATTCACATCAGTTTCTGAAAGTGAGTTTCACTATTGGTAACTATTAAAATTATTAATATGTAGTTTTATTATTGAGAACATTTATCTAACCACTTAAGAATGATAAAGCATTTTTCTCAGGGCCTATGAAGAAGGTGCTATAAATACTAAGTTATCATTTTAATTTTACCAAGAAGAAAAATGAGGCTTGGGAAACTTCATATTTCTAGGCTTACAGATTGAGACCTGCAAGCAACCTCCTTACTTTAATCCATTAATGTGGATATTCACTCAGTTATACAGATTGCTACCCATTCAGTCTTTCTCATCCTTTATGATTTTGGTCACTGTTCTCTCATCACCAAAGATTTTCACAATCATTTTTCACCTGACTAAGTTACTTTGGGATTTCTCTTACTGATAAAGTCACATCCTTTTCTTCAATATTCTTTCCAATACTTCTTTAATATGTCATTGTCAGAAATATGCAATACCATACACTCTCCATATCCTTCTGGATTACCTACAATTCTGAATTTTCAGATATTGTGAGGATCCATAATTAATAGCATCTTTTCAAAGCACTATTCTGTTAAAAGATGGAGTTTTGCACTACATAGTAATTTGGGATTGTTAAAAACTCAGCATAGGTTCCCAAATGCAGAATACCCATGATTTTCTTCTCATTCAATTCCAATCCTAAATGATATTAAAACTATTTACAGGGGACTTCTAGCTGTCTCAATGGTCTGAAAGATATGTCTTGAGATGGGTTCAAATTTGGCTTCAGATACTTCTTAGTGGGGTGACCCTGGGCAAGTCACTTAACCTGTATTGCTTAGTCCTTACCACTTTTCTGCCTTGGAACCAATTCATAGTATTGATTCTAATATGGAAAGTAAGGGGTTTTACTTTTTTTTTTAAGTATTACAACTGGTCCAAGCAGCTTGACTGCTGATTGGCCATTTCTATTGCTTGCAAAACTCTTACATGTTCTAAGTCTTTGTGACCAAGGCCACAGGCTATACCTATTCTAATCTGTTCCTCTTACTGGGTTGTAATATTTCTTTCAAATTCTGAGGCAGTAGAGTGAGGAGACACATTACTAGTATCAGGAGTAAATTTCTCTAGTTTCCTTTACTTGGGAATTCTCTCAGTAATCTTCAGTAGTTTTAGATCACTGGATTTAAAGGTTAAAAGGACCTTGGATAACATCTAATCCATTTGTTCTTATCTAGAGTATCCTTAAACTTGGATAGAAAAAAACCTCTATTTTTGTTTCAACATAATTTGCAATCATTTAAATTTTATTGTCTTACAAACATTCTGTAAAGGGATCCATAAGCTTCACCAGACTACCAAAGAAATCCATGACATTAAAAAAAAAATTAACAAACACTGAGATAGATAGCCCAAGTCCCTCACTATACAGGTGAGGGAACTGAGCCCACACAAGAAATAAATAGCAGTGTTCTGTCCATTACATCACTGTCCTATCCTATCCTGTCCTGGATTGTTATAATTAGTCTGCTTCCCAGTGATTTGATTCTCTTTAGTCTTTGTCTTTTATCCCCAATCATACATTCATGCTTCTTAACTTGACCTGTGTATCAGTACTGGTAAAATTAGCCAGATGAGATGAGTAAAAAAAAAGTTCAATAAACTGAACTTTTCCATTAGTTGTTTTTTTGATATCTTAAACCCCAGTCATGCCTAGTGTATATGAGAAAGAACACAAGATACAGCAATAATATCAAAGAGGGCAAACTGGGAAAGTCCTTTTAGTGATCCTCTCCTATAGATTCATCTACTAAACATACTAGTATACGTATCATATTAGAGAACCTATTTTAGGGGAAGAGATTTTATAAAATTTCTCCAGAAATTAATTCTGAAGTCCTCCCTAAAATCTGCCTATCTCCTCTTTTCTGGCACCTCAACATATTTCATTCCAATCTATCCTGAGCTACTTTAGTCATAGAATCTTAGATTTAGAAATGATCTGAGAGAGCACCTCGTCTGGTTTTCTACCTGAAAATCCCCACCAAAAAAAACCAAAAACGTTTTTGAAGGTGGCTATCTAGCCTTCTTGGAACTCTTTCAGTGAATCAGACATTTTTTCCCAGTCATTTTAGTCATGTCTGTCTCTTCATGACCTCATTTGGTAAGGAACTTATCACAGGACAAAGTGGTTCATTCCACTACAAAGTGTCTCTGAATATAAGTAAATTCCTTTTCATATCCAAAATCTACTCTTCATAATTTCCAACCAGAATTGTAATATACCTACAATATATTACAATACAATACAAAAATAAGCTTCATTCTTTTTTCACATAATAGCACTTCAAATTTTTGAGACATCTATCATATTCTCATGAGTCATCTCCTCTAGGCTAACCATTTTCCTACAATTTTGGTTTCAAGTCTTTTTACTATGCCAGTTATCTTCTTCTTCACATGCTCTAGTTTTATTTGTTTTTTTTTTCCTGACCATGCATATTTTTAAAAATTTGTTTGTTACATTAAAATTCCCAGGTAAAATTCTCATGCTCTAGCTTATTAACCCTCCTTTTAAAATATAATACCCCAAAGTCAGGAGGACATTGTACACAATAACAATACTGTATGATGATCAACTGTGAAGATTTGGCTACTCTCAGCAAAGCAATGATCTGGGAAAATCCTGAAAGATTTATTATGATGCGAAATACTATTTACCTCCAGAGAAAGAATCATTTGGGTCGGACGGATGTGAATCAAAGCATACTATCTTTCACATCAATGTATCTATGGTTTTATTTTGGGGTTCAGGTTATGTATGAGAGTGCTTTTAACAATGGCCAATATGGAAGTGTGTTTTGCATGATAAATAAAATAAAACACCCTGAAGTGTACCCAATACCCTAATAATGGAATGGCTGGATCAGAGAAAATAACAATGGGATTATTACCTACTGTGTTTCAGTCATTAAATAAATTCAGTTTTAAGTAGCATTGGCTTTTGAGGTAGCTATATCAAAAACTAAGTCAACTAAGAGGCCTAATATTCCCCTTCCCCTATTATCTCTGGTCGATTGAAAAACAACTTGGTAAAGTGGACAGAGCTAACTTTGAACTCAGGAAGACCTACAAAATATGAATATATAACTTCAAGCAAGTCCCTTAATAACTCATTGCCTAAAGGCAACTCTCTAAACTTGCAAATTTCATACCTTAGTGGGGAGAACTCCTCATGGAAAGAGGAATTCTCCATGATAATAAAATAATAAGTTTTATTCCCACTGTCTAACATACTACTCCTATCTTGTATTTGGAGCAGTTTTTTTTTTCTTTTATTTTTGGCTTAACTTTAGGACTTTTCTACATCTTCTGTTGATGGATTCAGTGTCTAAAAAGATACTCATATTTTCTAGCAGAAAGATACTTTAAGATTTTGGTAAATGAGGTTTTGAAAACAGATAAGATGTAAGTAAAATGTACCTGGGCCACTTGATTTGCATGAGTAAAAACCCAAATATTAGTGAAGACAGAGCTCAAGAGGCATAGAATTGAAAAGAAGCCATGAAAAAGACAGCAAGTCCAACAACACAGGGCTGGCCCAAGGCAATGATAGGAAATTCAATTTGAGAATTGCTGTTTGCAAAGCAATCCAATACATTATAGTATGTACATTATTATTGTATTATATTGAGTAATATCACATTTAAGTAGATTTCATAGCATCATATCAGTGCACAAGGGAATAGAAAAGTGGTTAATAAAACACAGAAGTACAATTTCCTTTCAGTGTTAGTTATGTACCTATTATACTCAGAGAATAATAATCAGTAGTCCACTTAGTTTGACTTGGGAAGTATAAGAGCAGTAATTACTTCTTGTATACTATGTCATTAATAAGGGTTAGGCTTAACACTAGGTAACTTTGGATACTCTGAAAATCATGGCATTTCCTTAGAAACACACATCAGTTCAAAACATAGTGTATGTACAATATTGTGTCACATATGTTCCCAGGGTTATTTTTTTGAATGCAATTTATAATTTGTTTGCTATGCTTTCTCCCACTCTTACATTTCCAGAAATTTGTGATTCTCTGATTTTTTTTCCTATATAATTCTTCTGGACAATTACTGGAATACAAGGAGCAGTGAACAGCTCTATAAAATATTTGGTCAGAACAATTAAAGAACCACCAGTAATGTCATTTATGAAAGTAAAATGAAGAGCATTTAAGATGTGTAATCCTTGAATTGTTTTTAGCACTTCTTCAAAGGGAAGCTGGAATAGAATTATGAATTATATTCTCATTTGCAGTAGCAAAGATCTTAATAGTCTCCCATATGCAATATTGTAGAAACTCAAGTGAAAACTTGTCATCTATATAACATTTTTCATTTCCCCAATATTTGTGGTATTTGCTAAAACAGGGGAGGGGAAATAAAACCAATAAATACAACATTGATTCTGGAACAGCAGGAAAACATCACAAGAAGGGAAGCTATAATACCAATCTGTAATAGGCCAGATTTAGTGTTAGTAAAAAACAAAGTGTGACTTACTTTGTAATACCTATGCTGAAGATAGTATTGAAGAGAAAAAAAATGTTACAATTGAGTAGTCTTCTTTTTTTTTTTAAATCGATCAGTGAAACCTTTGCTTTTTCATGACTCTGGACCACAAGATATGATGAATTCTCCATTTGAGGCTCCAAAGAAGTATAACATTAAAATCCATAAAGACAAAGAGATCAAGGATCAGGAGGCGAATTAATTAATTAAAACCTAGCAGTTATATAAATGGAATATACTTGAATCCGGTGTTGAACTGGGCAGAGTAAGAAGAAAGATAGGACTTGACGGAGGTAAGCAGTCTCAATAAAAAGAGCTATGAAAAAATTAAAGGAGGAATCAGGGACAAGAATAAGAGCACTGAAATTAGAAGAAGAGTTCAATTAAGGGTCCTACTACTTAGCTCTCTTATAAACCTCAGACAGGTGGAAGAATTCCATGGGGACTGGAATGACCTCCAGGAAGTGATGCAGAGTGAGAGGAGCAGAACCAGGAAAACATTGTACACAGAGACTGATGTAAAACAATGGAATGTAATGGACTTCTCCATTAGTGGTAATGCAGTGATCCTGAATAACTTGGAGGAACCTACAAGAAAGAACACTATCCACATTCAGGGGAAACACTGTGGGAGTAAAAACACTGGAGAAAAACAACTGCTTGAATACATGGGTCAAAGGGATATGGTTGATGTAGACTCTAAATGAACATCCTAATGCAAACATCAACATGGAAATAAGTTCTGACCAAGGGCACATGTAATACCCAATGAAATTGCGCGTTGGCAGCGGGAAGAGTGGGTGGAGGGGAGGGAGGGAAATAATGCAATTATTGTAACCAAGGAATAATATTCTAAATTGACTAAATAAACTTATTCAAATGAAAAAAAATAAAGTAAAAGTCCCCCCCACCCCCAAAAAAGAAACCTCAGACAGTTTGTGGCAATTCTGAATCTCAGTGTCTTATATATGCAATGAGGGTATTAGACTAGGTGATCTCTATCATGACATCCACCTCTGAATTTCATGATCTTACACAGAATTTTTTTTCCTGAGGCCCCATAGGGAAGATATTGAAGAAGGAAAGCCAAAATCTCCAAAGCTCAATCATTTAACCTTCCTCCTATCTTCTGTTTCCATTCATCTTCTGTTCTATAGGTAACAGAAACTAGTCTTTAAATGTTAGAGCTAAGTTACCATTTGGATTAAATGAAAAGGTAAACAGGAGCCCTATGGTTCTCAGGTAGTTAAATTTTTTTCTGTATTTCCTCAAAATACTCTTCAATTTCAAGAAAGAAAAATCTCTGGGGCTCTCCTCTCCTAAGATTTCCCTATCCTCTCTTTCCTCACATAACTATGAGACTAATGTCACACAGAGACATTGCCCAGGAACCATCGACAACTCCTTATATAATTGCTAACCCAACTTCTACTTGTGAGCCAATTACAGGAAAGGCACAAAAAAAAATCATGTCAGTTGTGCATTGTTGCTACTACCTCTTTTCTTAGTCAAAATGGAAGTTAATTCCCTTCCAAAAAAGTCTAGAGAACAATCTATTTAAATTATAGTGTTACAATGTGAAGCAAAGATGCATAAGTCAAATACAATTTGGGTTATAATTAGCTATTTCATTGTAGCAAGTTTCTCTGGGAAATCCAGGCTCCTTTTAGTTAGCACATCGAATGGCTTCAAGTTTTTTTTTCCCCTTTTTTCTTTAAGAATTCAAAAGTCCATATGCAGCAAGATATTAGAGACCACAGTTAGGACAGTGAAAAAAAATGGCCAGTAATGAGGCGCTATAGAGACACTAAGTGAATTGAGGGGAGAATTATTCAGAGAATTACCCAAAGCAGTATATTTTTGTTAATAAGGGTAATAATGAAGTGAGAATTTATCCTGGGTAACTCTTCATGCTACAGTCACCATTTTTGGTGATACAGAATTTATTAAAACCATTAACTTTTGTTATTTTTTAAACCTTTTCTAAATCACACAAAAAGATATTTCTATCATCTACCCCTTTTCCTTTTTAAATAGAGCCATATTAATACTATGTGACTTGATTTAATTTGTTATGCTAAATCATAAATCACTAATAAAGTTTTTGGGTAGCCAGATTTTTAACTTCTGAAATAGAACTGGAATATGCAGGACAAAGAAAAACACACTGACATGCAATCTGGTTAGTTTGAATTAGTCCAAATTCATTCCAAACTCATTTATTGGAGACAATCTATCAGAGCAGATTTACAGAAAAAAAAAGATATTAAGCACTCTTAAAATTCAGTTCTTCAGGTTATAGTATCCTCTATTTCCTGCCATTGAGCTCTTGTGACTTCCTTGCCTAAGTCTAGAAAAAGATTCCCCCTGAGATCCGTAAACTCCAGTAAAGAGGAAAGATCTGAATAATATCCTTATTTAATCCATGGGCAAACTATCTCATCAAGGAAGTCATCTTGAAAGAATAAAGAGTACTCCAGTAGTTCACCAGAAGGGTGGGTGCCCACGGTAGACAAGGAGAGCATTGGTTCCAATTTCTCCACCAAAGGCTACAATTTGACTAGCTGGCTGTCTCAGAGGCACTGCCTTGCTCGGCAGACTGAAATAAAGAAAGATCCTTTGCAAAAGCATTTTGTCCCAGGAGTAGTTAGCACTGGGGATGTCTATAATATACAATACTACTATAATATACAATACAGCACACACTGGCAAAATAACCAGAACTAGCAGGCTATTATTTAAATGAAATAAATATAGTTCCTGGAGTTGTGGAAGCATTATTAAGAACCAAGCACAAAAGAGGCTAAAGAAAGCTGCATAAAATTGTACATCCCAACACATTCCAAAGGGTAGTGATATCTAACCTTTACCCACCTCTAGAAAATTCTACAGTCAATGAAACTCAGGAATATTTATCTCTGGATTAATCTCTGGAAAAATAAGCTATAAGGATAATGAATAATTAAAAAGAGGCTAGATTCAGTTTCCATCCCAAAGAGGCCCAAATGCTCTGGGTTTTATTTATTTGAAGTAAAACAAACCTCCATTCTCTCCTAAGGACTTAAAGTCTATTTGATTCACCTAAATGTCAGAATTGGAAGGGACCTCTGGCCATTGCGTCTAATCCACACCTGAACACGTGTTCCCTTGTCAACATACTCGGGCTTTTTCCTGAAGATTTCAAATGAGAAAAAGCCTATACTTCTATGTCAACAAGGACTCCCATCACATTTTGGGACAGTTCTGCTTTTGGGGGTTTTTCCTTCCCTCCAGTCTCAGTTGATAACTTTGCAAATTCTGTCCTCTGGGAACAAGACAAGTTGAACTCCTCTTCTACCTGATGGTTTCTCAATTTCCTACCTGAATCCAATAATAATCCTCCCCCATCCACTGTCTTTTTTCAGGCTATGATCCTTCCCACACTCATTATCTCTTCTCATCCCTACTTTCTTCCTTTGCCAATCTGGCCATCTCACTTTGGATACTCTTTGTCCTTTGAATAGTCATAGTCCTTCTAAGATATTCCTAGAACCTAACACTATTGTGTAGATGTAGTCTGAACAGAGCAGAACACCTCAGGAAATATTGCTCCCTTGTCTGTTTACTATGCTTTTTCTTAACACAGTCTAAGATTTTATTAGCTTTCATTTATATAGTAAAAGAAGGAGTGATAATCATTTGGAAATGAGGTAACAAGATGCCAAAATTTCTTCTTCAGGGAATTTCAAGAGTTCATAGGTCTGTCTGAGGAAGGAGATAGCCTGGAATAGACCAGGAATGTTGGGAAGGACACCCTGTTTGAAAATAGTTCCTCAATACATTCAACTATTTAATAATTTGAAAAAATATATATTTTATAAAAGGATAAGAGATCCAGAATGGTGGGAGATCTGAAAAACTTTTATGATAATTTAAAAACTTAATTTAAATATTGGATTATTATTTTACCATTAAAACAATTAAAGAAAATAAGAATGTTTAGCTAAATATGGGAATTTTTAGCAGGAGATATCATAGCTGTCTTTTACTATTTGAAGGAATATTTCACAGAAATGGAAATGGTTCTATGTTCCTACATAAAGCAGAAGTTTCTAACAATAACAGTTGCCTAACAATAGAAAAGGTTGTCTTGTGAAGTAATGAACTTCCTATCACTACAAGTACATAAAAGGCTAAAAGTCTCTTAGCAATGTTGCAGAGATAGCTCCTATACCGAATGGAAAGATTTCAGCAGACTTCTTTTCAAATCAAACATTTAATCTTTGTAACTCCATACTCCAATATATATTACTTTGATATGATTGCTATCCTAACAGCTAACTGAGATAAGTGGAATTGATAAAATAAGAGTTTTGAGTATGTATGCAAAGGCTGCCAATACTTGTAGAAGAACATCATTTAATTAGAATCTGTATCAAAATTCTATTTTTTTAACTGTCCTATAGAATAGCTTTTAAAGACAATAAACGTATTGGATATTTCCCAATCGAATAAGATGACAGACCGATTAGAGAAGATGGGGTAAAGTCCTAGGTTGGAGTTTGACTATGAGAATGAGATTTATGAATTCCCCTAAGTGTAGTTGGGAGTCCTTAAAGAATGAAACACACCTTATGTAAAACTGGGAAATGAGAGATATAACTTTTAACTTCCCCTTGGATAATGACTCCACAGAGTTCCTTTCCAAAGTTCCTTTTCTTTGAAAGAAAGTTGAACGAGGGAATGATTCTCTTCCTCCTGACCCAGACACAATGCCACTAAATGTCACCTAGATCTAACAAGGACTCCAAAATGAGTAGAAGAATATTGGATTGAAAGTAAGCAGAGTTGGAGTCAAGGTCTTGCTCCTGTAATTATGGTCAAATAACTCCAATTTCTTCAATCTGTAAACAAGGGCAAATAGTTAAGGGCAGACTGGGTGATTTCCCCTTTATCTCCAAAATTCATAAATCGCTCTGGTCTGTTAGCTGTGTTGCTTCCAGATCCTCAAGCGAATAGGAGCTGCCATATTATCCCCGGGGTCAGAATCTTACTAATCTTCAGAGTTCATGCAAAATTCATCCCCAGAAGCAAAGATATATGTTGTGGCACAACATTATGGTTGGAGATACGAGAATAGTAATTTCACCCATGTGTGGAAATTCTAAGTATATAAACTCTCTCTCCAGTACAGATGAACAGAGGTTAAATGACTCGCCCATGGTCAGAGACCTCATTCTTCCTGATTCTAAGTCCTCTCACTAGAACCCTGCTGACTTTCAAATATGTTATTTGTGTGTATGCAGTTTATTTAGCATTACAGATAAGTGGTTCCCAAAGTGTGGTTCAGGAACTTCATTTTAGAGGATCTACAAGGTCAAAATTATTTTCATAATAATAAGCTATCTTAATTTTTAATATGGTATATATTTATAGCTCTAACCCATATAAACAAAAACTTGGGGGAGGGGGTAATGTCCTCAGTAATTTTAAAAGCATAAAGGAGTCCCGACTTGAAAATGTGAGAATATGGCTATAGGTAGATCTAGATACTTTTTTTCCTATTGGATCTAATATTACTATCAGTGAGGAACTTCTAGCAAGGCAAATTAGCAACCTATTTGTAAATTAAAATCTTTAAATGTTGCCATGGTACCATGAAATTAAGTGTTTTCTCTGGAGTACAGTTAAACTATATCTTGGCCAGGTTTTGAGTCCAAGTTTTTCTGAGGACTGAAAGTATGTGATCTATCCAAGCTCTTTTTCGACTAAGCAAAGAACTAAAAGGACACTAGACCTGAGTCCAAAAGGGACCTGACGCTTAATAGCTATGTAACTCTGGACAAGTAACTTAATCTCTTTCTTGTACAGAAACAAAATATTCTGGAATTCAAGACCTTTCATGATCAGTCCCCTCCTAATTTTCTAGTCTTCTTACATCTTCTTTCCTACCACATATTCTTTTGTCCAGTGACACTGGCCTCCCATCTATTCAACAAACATGTTCTTATCTCTCAGCTCTGGGAATTTTCTCCATACCTGAAATGTTCTCCTACTTTGACTAATGACCTCCTTGGCTTCCTTCAAGTCCAAACTTAAATCTCACCTTCCACAGGGGGCCTTCCCCACTTCTCTCAATTCTAGTGTTTTCTCTCTGTTAATTATTTTCCATTTAGTATGTAGATAGTTTGCTTTGTGTGCTATATATTTGTTTGCATGTTTCCCCTCACCTTTGATTACAATCTCCTCAAGGGCTTTTGCCTCTTTTTGTATTCCCAAACACTGAGTACACTTAATAAATATTTATAGATCAATGGGTCAAATGAGATAACTGGAAAGAGCTTAGCACAGTATCTGGCACATAGTTGAGTGCTATATAATGTTAGTTGTTGTTATTATCTTCTTCTTATTTTAATGTCCTTTGAGGAAAGCACGTTCGGACAGCAAATGACATCGGAATCATTCAGAAGAAATGTAAGCTCATAATTTTATTAAGAGAGATTTGGGGGCAGAAGGAGTGAGAATGGTGGGGAAATGAGTAGGACATGTTTTGTTTTGTTTTTGGTAGAAAGGGAGAATTAATATTGGGTAGAGTAAGAAAGAGATATAAAAGTAGATGGATGAGAGACTGGTATAATTTTTTAAAAAGTACTTTAGAACTCAGAAGACTTCACTTTAAGCTTTATCACTAGTTTTTTAACTGGACAAGTTACTTCACTTTCTTCAGCCTCAGTTTGTAAAATGGGAGGTGATAGCATTTGTTCTACCTGCCTCCTAGGCCCACTGTAAAACCCTGAATGTGTATTTGAAATTAAAATTCTATTTCCCGAAGTACTTTTGGAAAACAATACTCAAACTGCTTTGTTTTAGTTATTAATTACAGCTTCCAAAGTGGGTGAAAATGAAAGGAAAAGAGAAGGCCTGGAGGATCATCTTTAAGGAATGATAATAATCAGTAAAACTAGTCAGAATAATAGTCAGCATTCACATAGTGCTTTATAGTTGGCAAAGCACTTAGCGGATGTTATCTCACCTGGGAGGCAGGATAACATCAGTAAGGTTGCTCAGCTAGGTGAAACAAAGATGCTACAAGGAACACAAGCCGTACAGTACAAAAGCCAACCCACAGGAATGAGGAATTTTCTTGCTCATCTTTTCAAGGAACCAGCAGATGTGCCCCCAATCCCTTTTCCCCAGGTCAGATGCCAGCCATCTAAGCCATTAGATGAGGTCCAGTCTATCTCTTTGTACTTGAAGATCCATGTGGATTTCTCCATTTACAGAACTGTGTGCCACACAACTGGCACAGAAGAAAACAATAAGATTTTTTTCCTCTGCCTCAACATTAACTTCTCCCGTAAATAAAAAAGAAGAAACAAAAGAAAAGAGAATCCCGTATCATCTTGAAGGAGTTAATGCAGCTGCCAGGGATGTCTAACACCATAGCGGGTAGTGAATAGCTAAAATACAGGAAGAGTCTGGCTCATTAAAGGCATGTTCTCAAAGGCCACGGAGCATTTTGCTGTTGTGCCTATCTCTAGGACACCCTTGTTGGCTCCCATTAGGAGTGTACGAATCTGATGGGAAGGTTGTGGGAGACTTTCAGCAGATTGCAGAGGTGTTAAAAATAGATGTTAAGTTGCTAGTGGAGATACTTGGCGAATTCTCTACTTGCAAATTTCTAATTATAATATGTCAAGAGTAAAATACCTTGTCAGGAGTAGTATATAATATATAATAGTATTGGCTCTGTCAGCAAACTGATGCATGATATTTTTGAGCCCTACTTTAAATCTGAATTCAGCAGAAAATGTCCTGTAGGGAACAATCTTGGCCCTTGGGGATTTGCCTGGATGACCTAATAAGTTCTCCCAGCCTTTACTTTTCAGATGCTGTGGTAGCTCTGGGTATATTCAGACTCACATTATATATGCACTATGCTAGGTGTTAAATTCTATGCATGCATTGTGTGCAGTTGGAACACTAGAAAATATGTAGTCACAACATATGGGTGATTTTTCCTTCTTACCTCCTCCTGCTGCTATTAGTTTTTCAAAGTTGGCTAATGGGCTCCACTGTGACAAATTGGGCATTTGCACTGATAGTGGCACTGGGTCCTACACTCACAAGTTTAGGAGAACATAAGGATGCCCAAGGTATGTACTCTAACCCATTTAAGAGGCAATGGTGGTCAGATCCTGTAAACCTTCCTTTGCTGCCCCTGAAACGGATAGAATCTTGGGTTGAATAGGCTGTACAGGGAATTTATTCTATTCCTATATTTATATTCTATGGAAGAATCAAATCCTGGAATAGCTATCTTTCTGAGGTCACAGGCAGAATTAAAGGAAGGCAGATACATCAGAATTCCTTCTCCTGGCTATAGAGTCATAGTAATATGAGTTATAGAGTGAGAAGGACCCTGGAAATCATGTAATCCCAACCCCTCATTCTACAGATTAGGAAACTGAGATTGAGAGAAGTTAAATGGTTTGTCAGGTCACATAGGAAGCAGAAAAGGATTTAAACCAAGGGCTTCTGATTCCATTTCCACAATTTCTACTATATTGTACTACCTCAAACAATAGAAACATGTGACAGAAAGACAAGAAATGGAATCATGAAGAAATGAGACACCTCCCCTTTGAAACAAATAATTTGTCTTACCTTTTGTTTTTGTAACACATTCACTCCTGAAAATATCTCTTCTTTCCTTCCATGTTTTTCGTTGTATCTCTGCCACTTTGCACAGTGCATGGCAGATAGAAGAAGCTTAATAAATGTTTGTTAACTGGCTGGCCCTACTCAGTTGGCCACTCTTTATAAGAAAGTTTTTTTTTTACAAGAAAGAGTTGGGGGAAAGTAGTTTAGCAAAACTAACGACCAACCACTACACTGACTCTAAAAGTATATCTAATTATAAAGGAAAAGAAAACATCTTTTTTTTTTTAAAGAAAAAAATGTTTTTAATTCCATCTTATAACTTTCTATAGCATTCTTCTTTAAATTTTACCCCTTTCATATTCCTATTGTACTATCTGCTCTTCTAACATATGTTTCACAGTCCATGATAATTTTTATTTGAATTATTACAATATTTCAATTTTGTCCCAGGCTTTAAACCTTACAACCCTTTATTGTTTTCTACTGGTGTTGTATGTCTATCTCATCTTTCCTTTTGAATTGCAAACTCTTCAAGCCTGGGTAGCATTCCTTCAACATTCCCCCCCACCCCACCCCATAGTCCTCAAAAGCACAAGGCTGGACATAAAATATGTATTTAATAACTACTTGCTGATATAACCTTATTCTCTCCATAGTCATGGACCTTTCTTGCCACCACTAACTCAAGCAACTTGAGTAAAACTAATGAATGCATTCAAAAATCTCATTCATATATTTTTAACCACTTGCAGGAAAAATAGAAAAGTAATGATTTTTAAATCAGAAAGGCTACTAATGCGCCCCCCAAAATGAAGATAATTCCAAGGCAAAATGATGTTGACCCCAATTGGATAAGTTTCCAAGTTCAAAACACAATGCACATTTTATCCTCCAATCAAAAAGGCCACAGATGCTACTACGAAAGAAGTGAAGACACTTTCTGTCCAACATGTCTTCTAATAGAGATCTCTAATCTCTAAAAGACCAACAAAATGAAAATTTCAAGACAAAATGATGTTAATTCTTAATTGGATAAAGCTCCAAGTGCAGGAATCAGGATATTTTTATTTCTAGACCAAAGAAATAAGGAGAAAGAAAGCAAATGCTTTGGTTCGAGTGGGATGACAAACTCCTAGGCAAAGAGGAAGAAAAGGGTGACAAGAAAAAAAAAGGTTGACCCATTTTCAGTGGCAAATGGCTTATCTGTGAAAAACAGCCCAGGACTTGGGGCACCAAGGCCTAATTCTCTGGCAAGTCCAGAGTGATCTTCTAGAAGATATTAAACTAATTTAGGCTATTTGAGGGTGAGGAGATCATGCCCTGGTGCCAGAAATAGGCTCCATTAGGCTAATAGAAATCCCACTATGGACCTCCCCATTTATCAACGAGGTAAGCACTTGCTCAAGGTCTTACCCTCTCCAAACCATTCCAGAAGACAAAAATGCTACACTTACTGTGGCTGTGCCGGAGACAGTCTGCGCACTTGTGTCGGTGGCACTCTGTTCAGAATGCGTCTGCGCTGGAGGGTACATGTTTAACGTGTGCTCTGGGACTGTAGTCTGGCCTGTGTACTCTGGAGCAGGGTGAGGATGTGGAGCCGTGTATTCTGCAGGGATGCCATTCTGAGGGGGCGCAAACTGAGCGGAGGCATAAGGCTGTGCCATCGTGTCAGGAGCTGCTGTAGCTTCCTGATTACCCTGGAAAACAAAAGGGAAGGGGAAAGGGATAAGAAATTAGTTAATAGCCAGAAAGAACCTTCTCCAGAATCCAAAGAGATTAAAAGGGTCCAACATTAACTTCTCCTTTGAGATTGTGTCCATTTTGCTCCTGAAAAGCCTTGATTAGAATCTTAGAATCTTGTCTTAGATGAAACAAGTGAATATGCAAGCTTTCTACGCGACATTTGACTCAATTTCAAAATTAAAGTGCCACAAAAGATCAAATGAAGTGTAACCCCTGAAGGACTTGACATTTATAGAAAAAAAACATTTATACTAGGCATGTGAGTAGACTCAAGATTTTATACTACTCTGTGCAACAAAACTGGGGTGGAAGGGGGAAATATCTTTTGACTATGAGAAATATCCATAGTATTTCTTTGGATTTTGTTGTTGTCTTATTGAAACATATTATCATCTCCGAGTCTAAATTCCAGACCCTAGTTTGGCTAGAGATGCCCTACTAGCTGTAACAGTTAAATTAGTTTCCTTTGGCAACCAATAATTATTATATTCAGTCTTTAACCTTAAATTTGAATCTAACATAGCATGTCCCTATTTTAAGTATTTCAGTAAAGTGTGTGTTTGCATTGTCCAAAATTCACCATGTTTAAATCAATTTAAGTCCCACTTTAATTCTTCATCAAGGTATGGATGTGATCCTAGTTCCTCAAAGGCTGCTAGGACCCGGCAGATGTCACCAAACCGAAAGGGCTTTGAGCAGATCTATGGAAGAATGTGTACCTACTGTGTGAGAATCAAGTAACAGAAGTCTGTTGCTAGAATATGGACCACAATGTGGTGGGTTTTTTTTTACTTAATTTCATTTTTAATCACTGAAGTTAAAGAGCATTGGCTAGCAGGATGTGAAGGAAATGAGATGTACATAAAAATCATAGAATTTCTGGAGGATCATAGAAGTACTGAAATGTGGTCTATCTCTCAAAGTCCTCTTTCATATGAATGACAAAATAGGCAATGTAATAAAGTGACAAAGCAAATCACACCCAGAGACAGAGAAAGAGATTCAGAGAGACAGAGGGAATTTAGGACAAGTTTTCCAATACTCCAATGATACAGATCATAGACCGCTTATGTTTGTCTGTACTAAGTTTCTCTAGTTCTCATCCATGTCCTATAAATATGTGCTGTGGGGGCTTCATTAAGTTGATTAGTTTTTGTTTTTTAAATGTTGGAGGTGCCAATGGCTGTTTTTTGTTTTGCAAACCACCAAACATGGGACAATCACAGTCATTTAAAGTACACTTTGAAGCAATTTGGAACTATACTATGAAAGTGATTAAAATGTCTGTCTTATGACCCAGAAATCTCACTACTAGGCACATACCATAAGAAGATCAATGATTAGAAGAAAAATGTCTTATAAACCAAAATAATCATAGCAGTATTAATTTTTGTTCAGAAAAAAATGGATAACCATTGACTATCTTAAAAAATTGTAGCATATGAATATATGCAGGGGGCTTTTTTGTTTCATTTTGTTTGGAAGTCTAGTGAAATTTATGGGCCCCATTTTAGAATTACTGTTATAAAAATAAAATTAAGAACACTTAGATTGAAACATTGTCATCTATGTGTGTATGTGTATATATATATAAACATACATATGTAATATAATAGTAATAATATAAAGTCTGTAAACTTTATACATACATCCACACATACATATGTGGAATCCTTAATGGAATGGGATATGACTGTCCAGTAAAAAATGATGACTATAAAGAAGCAAAGACATATGAAATAATAGAAACAAAGTAACCAAAAGCAAAAAAACAATATTTACAGACACCAGGACAATGTAAAGGGGGGCGGGGAATCAACAAAATAATCCAGACTGAATGCTATGAAATTGTAATGCCCAAGCTTGGCCCCAAAGATGAGATATGGCAATGCAACTGCCTCCCTTCTTAGAAAAAGTAGGCAACTCTAAGACTGCAACACTGGAGAAAGTGTTAAAACTTGTTTGATAGGTTGGTTAGTTTTGCTGAACTTTATTTTCCCCTCTTCATATATTAGGGATGTCTCTCTGAAAGGGGGAAGGGGCATAATGGGAAATGTAGATGATGTTAAAAACAAAAGGTATCAATAAAATTTTAAAAAGTTAAATCCAACTCAGAAACCATATTCTCCCAATAATTTTTAGACTATACAATGTCAGAGAATGCAATCAAAAGGCCTTGTCTCTTCAGTGATATATTCTTATTTGCATATAAAAAGAAATTTTTACAATTAAACATCAAATAGGTACAACTCCTGTCTTCTATGGTTAATTAGATATGACTTTAGTGTTCCCATAATTACAGCAAATATATGAACATCTCCTAGCTATCTGCCATTAGGGTCAACTAGGTTTTTACACTAGAGGATCAAGTCACAATGAAACCTTTCAGGAAAGGGATGGGAAATGTTTAATCCTAGAATACAAAACATATACACTTGTGAGGGTGCGACACTATTATGATATTGGTAACAATTCCAGAAAAAAACTAAGCATAGGGTAAGTTAAGACAGTTACGCAACACATTGCAATTCTACAAGGTGCTTTCCTCCCCCATACTAATCTCTACCACCCAGTTTATTGTTTGGAAGTAAAAATACAAATCAATTCCTAGGGATGTTGAGAAGACCAATCCCTTTTTACTGTGGGTGTAGAGAGTTCCCAGTGCTGGAAGAAGTTGAAGGAGTTTAGAGAAAATTCAAGAAAATAAGCTCTTCCCACATTCCCTGTACCTTCTGATTTAGAAATCTACTGCTATTTCTAGCCCAAGTAGCATCCTCCTCCTCTCCCATTTGCCTCCACATGACATGAGCCCATCTAAGAATATAACTTCAAATAAAGAAATTCTATCATAAGTGCTTATTCTCACTGGCAAAATTGAAACCCTGGAAAGCTCAGGCCAATGAAAAAGAACTTTTGAAAGGCAGGCAAACTTGGTCCCTAATTGAGGCTCACACTGGCCCCTTAGGGCTTTATTTCACATGGTACCTCTCTCTGATTACATAAAAGGGCATTTAAAAATTATGACAAAAAGAAAGATGGTCAGGCCTGGTAATAGGCAAAGACAGAGAGACAAAAAGAAGCATAGCAAGAAAATTGTGTCTGAACTTTTAAATTTTCTTTCCCTGAAGTGTGGTAGTATCATATTCTACCTCTGACCTTTTCCCCATCAAAGACCTGCATATCCTAGATCAAAGTATATGAATTAATTTAAATTTATGAAAATCACAACATGCTTTTACAAAGTGTTTGAGATATGCAATAATATACTCAGTTCAGTTCATGAAGATTTCTTTCTATTACCAGGCTTCTAAGCAATATAACCAAACCTTATCTAATAGATCAAAGAAAGAAGTCAAGATTTAATAGATTGGGGTCAAGAAAATGAGGGAGGAAGGAAAAGTAGAGTAGGGAGAAGCAAAGGAAAAGTCTCTCTTTAAATCCTCCATATTCCACTCAGAGTATTTTCCCAGTGATATTACCCTTACTCCAAGAAAAATGGTACTTGTAAAAGTGTAAACTTTTAAGGACCATATACAAAATTGAATCTAGCCTCACCTTAACAGTATGCTAAAGATTTTTTGCCATATGGGTATAAGGAGGTACTTTAAAGCATTTTAATAAATAACTTTCTAACTATGGGGTCCAAGAAAGATCTGCTTGATATCACATTTTAATTTTATATTATATGCTGCAATGTAGAGTGCTAGAAAGAGGAATGGAATAAATGATATAAGACTTGAGTTGAAATTCCATTTCTAACTTTACTCCTCCATTTTCCTCACCTAGAGATTAGAAAGAATACTGGTCCATAGCTCACCTGCCAGAATTGTGGGAATAGCATTTTTGATCTGTCAAAAGTGATCTAAATATTTTCATATTATATAGCAAGGTACTAAAGTGTTTAAAATAAGAGAAATGATACGTGACAATGGTCAACTCAGTCTTGAAGTAGAAAAGAATGAGCCATCTAAAAATGGGCATCTTCTAGAGACTCTAAGAATATAATCATTATAATCATGAGATTGTAATAAATCAATAAACAGTGAAGTACCTAGGTACCAGGATACAGAGACAAAACTATAAGTCACAGGTAAGTTATTTATTTTTATTGGTGGGTGGAATTAAATGAATGAATGAAATAAAAAGATGAAATCCTGCTGGGGAATTTCCCTACACCCCCCAAAAAATTAGCATTCATTAGTATGAAGCAAAATGAAACCTAAAAGACCATTAATCTCACTAACCAAGTTAAAAGTGTGTACACAGTTGATAAGTTCTGAAAGCATAAACATCATGGCAACCTTCAACTCCAACATCAGTGAGTACAGAAGTCAGATGCAATGATGAGAAGAATGGAAGCATTAGGATGGACAAAGAAGAATGCCATTAAGATCTCTTGTCTTGGGGCTAACGGACAAGAGTTGGGAGTCAGTGATTCCCAAGTATTGTCCCTGGGAAAGTGAGTCATGGGGTATGCATAGTAAAAGACCAATCATAACTACAAAGCCACTGGCAACTAATGTCCAGGTGCATTTTGTTCTAGAGATTTTTATCCTCTACCTGGAGTTCTAAAACAGATGTTGCCGGGACCCCTACTGTTTCTCATTAACACTGACAGCAGTTCCAGGAGACCCTAATTAATATTCGTAACATTCACACTTTGTGCTAATTACAGCTAATATTTAATTAAGAGCCCAGCACTTTGTGCGGAATTTCTTACTTGTAGCTTTAAACTACTTTTGAAGCAGCATCTCGCTCTATATGAGAAACATCTCCAGATCCATTAGTCCCAGTTCAGGGACTCAAACAAGGTAAAACCCTAAATAAAAAGGAGAGAATAAAAGGCCCAAATTTTCATTGCAGCCCCCATATAGCTTGAGGGCATATCATTTCCAAGACATGGAAGGAAACATGTTCCCAGCTGAAAGTAGATATTTGCTATCTCAGCCTCTCTGTGGCACTGTCAGGCATCATTATTTGGGGGCACTTTTCCTGGACATGGACTTCTGCATCAATGCTTAGAGTTTCTTTTTTTTTTTCCTCCCACACTATCACTAAGCTAGGGCTATTATTTTAAATGTAAAGTTAAGGTGGGAGACTGTGATAGGATAGGAAGGGTTTTTTTTTTCCCCCCAGGAGGAGCTAAACAAAACAAAACAAAACAAACTAATAGTTGCTTCCTCTAATTCCCTCTTAATGGATCCCTTCCCTAACCAAACCCCCAGAAACACGCAATGACACACATGTCTCCCATCTTCAATTTAAGAGACTTCAAAAATCAAAGATGGAATGTGAAGAACCTTGTTTTCTCTTGGTTGCTGCAATATGCAATGACTGAATGAATACCATTAGTATATATTTTTAAGACACACACATCACCCATTTGGGACTATTGTGATACAGTCTCTCCATTTGCATCCTAGAAGATAGAATGTATAACAGTATGATTACAGGAAAACTGCCAGTGGATTCTCGCACATTGTGGGAGAAACACACAACTTGGCTATTAATGCACCAGATTTGGGTTAACATTTGCGGATGTGCCAAAAATACAATCAAGCTGCAACTCCATCATTATACTGTGTGCTTTTTCCTTTGATATTTTTAATCTAATCAAAGAATACTTTAAAAAATATAAAATGTCTGATGCCTATTAAAAAAAGAAAAATCTCATTTGATTTAAAGTTGTTTTTAGCTGAAGTATGGAAATACTAGGAAATAATTTCCATTTTAAAAACCAATGCACAATCTGGCATGGTAGTATTACAGTGGTTTGTCTCTTTGTGTGAGCAGATTTGTATGGTCAGTATGCCATTCTCCTTATTTACAGAGAAACCCCTTGGGGCAAGTAATTCATTCTGTATCCCAAGTTCTCCCTTTTAAGGTGGGCTTAGGAGAAGGGGGTGCTTTACATCAGACCAGGCACATCCATTTTTCTATGTGGTTTAATAAAGTACTTTTTGGCAAATGAAAGAACAAAGGGTGGTAGACAGTCAGACTTTGCAAAATGTTTTGGCCTGAAATCTAATGAAAACCACATTTCAACTCAAAAATATTCTTTACGTGGCAGTGTATAAAATCCAGTTTATTGCTTTCAACTTAAATGCTTGACTGTTTAAGAGTGAAAAGTGCCTGAATTTCATAACCATCAATATTAACTTAAAATCCTACAAGTTTTCAACTTTAAAAGGCAAAGTTCTTGAAGCCCCTCTAAGTGCCCCCTTCCTTGGGGCTTTAGTCCTTTATAGAGCCCTTTCTTACTCTGAAGTAGCTCTTCCATTCCAAAAACATCTTTTATAATGAAGAAACATGAAAAAGCGTTGTCTTAATAAGCCAAATGAGTTCATCCATAGAGCAAAAGAAGACAAGTCACTCCTCCAGAGCCTTTCCCTTCCCATCCCACCAATACCAACATACGGGAACATCAGCTTACTCTACATAGCTACTGTTCTTGGAGCTGGCCTATACTTTTTTATCTTGAGGACAGGTTTTTTTTTTTCAGTTGAGTTTAGTAGTTTGTGCATTCAATTTCTTTGGTCTGAAATACTGCATATTCAGAGAAAGCATCTTGTACTGTAGTTAAATCAGCAAAACTGCATCATATCTTCAGGGCATTTAGACAAAAAGGGAAAATGCAAAATTACCCCATTAACCCTGCAGTTAGTTATGAGTCCATCTCAGTTAGATCAAGCACAACAGAAAGACAGACAGACACACGCACACACAGACACACACACAATCATTGCTGGAGCTCGCCTTCCTCCAGAATGAAGCAAGAAGCAAAACGTGTATCACAGGAAGCTTTCATGCAGCCAGACAGCTTAATAGAGGGAAAGGCTCCGGCTCTATTCAAATCACAGTTTCGAGTGAAAGATAAAACGGAAAAAAAGTACCTGCTGCACCATCTTGTTTCCTTTATCCTCCATAAACTTAGCAGCTGTTCTAGTCCCAGGCCATAGAGCATCTGCCCAAGGCAAGCATCAATTATGGATGAGGGTGTGTGTGTGTGTGTGTGTGTGCTGTGTAATGTGTGGATGAGTGTGGATGATAGGGGTGTTGAAGGAGGGGGAGCTAATGCAAGCCTTGCTGACCTCCCACTCAACATCTGACTGCTCCCAAAACCTAATCCAGATGGGACTCTTTCAGCTTGCTAGGCCTTGCCCCATCAATCACAGCAGGCCCCTCCTCTGGCTCCTGCTCTGAGTTATAGAGTGCACCACTGAGCAGATGATTATATACAGGAGAAGAAAAAACACAGCTTGACTACATTAATAGCTGTTTAAAAAACATTAGAAATGCTACTATATACGTTGCCTCAAGCTGAAATTTTTCATTACTAAACTAAATATATTGTATGCAAAGTTATAAAAATCTAGGAGAGTCCTTTTATTTTATTATTTTATTTGGAAGGGGGACTAGATAAGGGTGAAGGGGGGAGGGACCAAAGAAGGGTAGAAATAAATGTGCACCAAAATGGAGAGGCAGCCAGGCAGACCAACAGTCTATGCACTTGGGAGGAATGTCTAATTTTTAGGAATGATTCTTCATTAAGGGTGAAATGCAATTTTTTTATTCCTTATGTATCTGCCATCAATAATGAATGCAGTCTCTTTACTTTAAGTTAAATATACTTTGTTCTCTCTCTCTGATTAAAAAAAGAGAAATGTCAAAACAATTTCCGTTTTTTTATTTGGCCTCGTCTTTCTTGCTCACCAAGGGAAAGATTTGAGAGGCACGTCTAACCTTCCTTCTAGATAGCCGCTCAGTGGAGTAATGCCTCCCTATTAAAAGAACAGGTCTGGAGACTCTGGAGGGATGGCTGGAGTTTCAAAAATGATTAAACTTGTAATTAAATCACATAACAGAGAAGAAGGCAAAGGCAGAACAAGCAGCCCCAAAGAATTCAACTTTCCTGACAATCTGTCATAGGTTGTCAGAAGTTACAAGACTCGGTAGCCCATCAGGGGAATTTTTATCCCCAATTCTCCCAGAAAAAAAAATCTAGATAAACAGTATTTGCACCATCATTAAACTTCCATTTCCAGTCATACCCAAGGGACATCTTTAACTCAGCTATATTAGCTACTGGTCAGGAAGGATAAAAACAGCCCTGTCAAGCTCCTCCCAAGGACTTCACTAGTTCCCTACCCCAAATCAGTGTGGTGTAAATGGGGGGAAAAAAAGAGATCTACTCAGTTACAAACGGAAGTGATTATTTCTGCTCTGCAGCTAACTAGCTGTGCAACTTATGACAAATCACTTCTAGTCGGTCTATCAGTCAACCAACACACAGTTTATAAATGCCTGCTATGTGCTAGGCACTGTGTTAGTTAAAAAACGAAAGAATCTTAATTTATAACATTTATAAAGTACTTAATTATGTGCCAGGCATTGGGCTAAGCACTTTGCAATAATCTCATTTTATCCTCACAAAAACACTAGGACCTTGGTGGTTTTCTTATCCCCATTTTAGAAATGAGGAAACTGAGGCAAGCAGAGGTGAAGTGACTTATCCAAAGTCACTCAGTTAGTGTTTGAGGCTGGCATCAAACTAAGATCTTCCTGACTCCAGGCCCAGCACCCTATTTACTGGGCCACCTAACTCTTGGACTAGATGATCCCTGGAGTCCCTTTCAGCTCTAAACTGAACATACAATGAGATGCTTGGACATTCCTTATCCATTAGCCCCGGGAACCCAGTGTAGGAAGAAAGTCTAAAAATTTCCTCTAATAGTGAATGTTACATTGCATGATTTAGTTTAATTTTCAATAAAACAATAACTAAAATCCAAAAAAAATCCCCCCAAAGCACTGAAGACTTTCAAAATGGCAGGAATAGGGTAGAGAGTGAAAGAGAAAATAACATGTAAGTATGAACTACTGAATAATAAATACTGGGTTTTGCTTGCTGGGTGAAGACCTCACTTCTTTCATAAAATAGTCCCACACTCCTAGCTGTCACACATTCCTGGAGAACATATCTCAACTGGGTGGACACGAGGCAAATGGATCTTAGCTATGCATACGCCTATTTGGACATGAAAAGAAACTAATGAAGGGCTGGCAAAGGGCAGAGACTTCAGTGTTCTCACTCTTTAGTTGGGGAGAATTAAATGTGAAGAAAGTGAGATGAAAATTGGCAAAGAAGTCCAGATGGCCTGAAAATAGAAAATTTTCCTTCAGCACATCACTTGATATTCCCCAAAGCACTTTCAAGTCAAACCATTTCATTTGACCATCATCAACATTAAATTGGTGGGGCCGTGTATTATACCCATTTGAAGGAAAGTAGAGGCACAGATGTTAAATGTTATGGCACAGGTCACATAGTATATTAGTGGCAAAGTTGGGATTGAACACATGTCCCCTGACTCCTATTCTTTACCTCATTGTATAATGCCTCTCCTCCACCATGAAAAAGGGCATGTTATTCTTATTAGTGACCAGCCTACCTCTGTAGACCTTGTATTAATAATTTATCCCAGAGACAATACCACATTCCAAGATGTACAATCATAGATGATGCAAGAAAATCTGGGAAAAAAAACAGATTTCTTCAGTTATCTCAGAAGGATAGATTTATATTAATTCTTCTGATAACTACAAATGATGATCAAATGACCAGGACCAAATCAATTGTCTACCTCTACTAGATGCAAACATTCCTTCTAATTCTCCCTGAGAAGCAGACTGAAGTATACTGACCTGGAAATAAAATATGTGTTTTCCAGGCATTGGCCCTATTATTCCTCTTTCTGAAAATTTCCAAGAATTGCTTAATATTTGCAAATGTTCACTCAAAATTTGTTAACCCTTCAGAGAAAATATTTCAGTGGAATGAAAGGCTGAGTGAAATTTCACCACTGGCGCCCAATAGAACTAGTCATCATTCTTAAGAGTTCTGAATGAAAGTAAAAATAGAATCTGAGTTTGGTGCTAGAGCCCTAAGATCTTCCTGACTCCAGCACCTATTACTGGGTCACCTCGCTCCTGGACTAGATGATCTCTGGAGTCCCTTTCAGCTCAAGAGTTCTGAATTAAAGCAAAAATAAATAAATAAATGAAGTAAAAAAGGGCTCAAGAGTTCTGAATTAAAGTAAAAATAGAATCTGAATTTGGTGCTGTCTTGACTGAAGGAGCTCTTGAGGTAGTCATGCTCATGAGATGATTAGACACTCCAATAAGGATCCTTACTCCATTCTAGAGATTGAGTTATGGCTTGGGGTAGATGGTTGTAGTGGGAAATGGTGGTAATGGTAAGGAAATGTATCCTGGGAACATGACACTTTCTTCTACTTCTGGTCTTCATTTATTATTGTTAATCTTTTGTGTTATCACTTCTCAGAGATGTGACTCTCTGGGGTTTCTTAATTTAACCTTAAATTGAAAAAGATAATAGCACTTCTGGGATTAAATGCTTTTCTCAAGAAGCTAGCCTTAAATCGATGAAAACTTTTCATCATTCAAACTAGCAAAATAAATCAGTGATTGTCATTAGTTCTATTTTGCCCCCAAATATGGGTGTTTTTTTCTAGAAGAATCTAGATTTACTAAAGAATACTGAGAACTTCAGGCAAGTTTTCTTCTGTAAAGAGGTAAGGGAGATAGTGAAGAGTTTGAAGAAGGAAATGGCCAACCACTCTGGTATCTTTGCGAAGAAAACCTCAAAAGGGATCAAGAAGAGTCAAACTTGCCTGAAATACTGAACAACAACAACAATAATTTAAAGAGTTAAGAACATCACTCCTTTATCATACAGATTTTATGTCTAAGCCTAGGGAGTTTTTTTTTTTTTTTGATTAGTCAAATGAATCCACTGCCTACTTTGTTCCTCACCTTCCCCAACTCATTCTAAACTCTGCCCTGACTTGAAAAGCTCTATCCTCTTTCAGCACTAGTGGCTACCCCAGAGCATAAAAATATTAGTCAACCCATTCAGTGATTTTTCTGCATGAGTGGAATTTTTGCTGGTAGAAATATTCTGATTTTGTTTTCTAAGAAGTAATGTTGGAACTTGACACTATCCATTGGTCTTATATGATGTCAACTTCATATTCTTTAACCTTTTAGTGGCCAAAATGTGAAATGGACTTCCATACCAAATTAATCCAGTACTTTCAGGATGGATTACTGTGGTGAAATTGTTTCTACTTCCTGATCATTTTTTTTTTGCTTGTTTTTCACTTGTATCTGATACTTTGTGGTACCATTTGAGATTTTCTTGCCAAACATACTAGACTGGATTGTGATTCCCTTCTCTGGCTCATTTTACAGATGAAGAAACTGGGGCAAGCAGGGTAAAGTGACTTGCCCAGGGTCACACAGCTAGTAAGTTACTGGGGCCAGATTTTAACCCAAGTCTTTCTGATTATCCATGGTACCACCTAGTTGCCCTAGCTAAAAAAAAAATCTTTAGTGACCATATAGTCAATAGAACAAAATACAAACTCCTAAGTTTGACATCTACAATTTTAATTCCAAACCATATTTCCAGCCTCATTTTTGGTAACCAGCACTTAATCAAGAGCTTTACTTATATCAAACATTTAATACAAATTTAGTTCAAGAGGGAATGAATGGGTGAATGAAGATAGAATGTCCCAACACAATGGTCATTAGATTGGGCTTCCTATAGAAAAGAAAATCCTTTATCTTAGTATCACCCTGAGCTACGCCATTTGCAACTGGAAAGTGAGCAGGATAGTGGAATACAATACGATCAATCAACAAAGCATTTATTATTCACCTCTGTGAGGGGATACACATAACATAAATAAGGCAGATCTGGTCCTTCACTAATAGGGACTCCAGAGATGAATAAGACAGTGGTGAGGTCAATGACAAAAGGGAAGCTCAGCAAAGAGATCTACAATGAGCTCTATACAAGGCCATCATGGTGTCCACTCATACCTGGAATCTTAAGTGTCTTTGACTTCTCTCTGTCTATGGCAGTCATCAGAAAATACTGCTACCTCTTACTCTCCAAGAGTTCTAAACTACATCCTTGCCTCACAACAGTCACAGTTAATCACAGAATCAGGTCTTGCATATTCATGTCTACAAAAGCTCTCTTTATGGCATAATGAAAAGGACCCTTGATTTGGAGACTGAATTCTCTACTTCACATCTCATACCTTTCTCAAATGCCATCCATGTTGTTAAATACTATTTTCTTTAGTGCAGGGAGGGGAGGGAGGAAGCCATATTCTTGGGAATTTTAATGTGAACAACAAATAAATAAATAAGAAATCCTGAATCTAAAAAAAAAAATGCCAACCATGCCTTAGGCAAGTCTGATAGCCTTTCAAACACTGTTTCCTTATTTGTAAAAGGAAGAGATTGAACTAAATGGCTCATAAGTTCACTTTCAGCTCTAAATCTCTTTTCCTATGAAATATTTGATTACTTTACCATCTTCTTTACCTTTTGTTGTTTACAAGTCCTGGACACTGGAAGAATCGGCACCAGCCTCTCACTCCTAACTCCTACCATGGGAAACCCTCTCCTAGACTTCTCCCTTTTATCAAAACCTATTCTTAGGAAAGACTCTGCTATATCAATCATTTGCACTTTTATGTGAGTATGTAACTATTTGCAATGCAAGACTGATTTCTAATAGAGAAATGAAAGATTTCACAGAATCCTAGAATTAAGGAGGGGAAAAAAACTTCAGTCCTACTTGTATTTGAATGAGAATGTCCTCTAAAATGTCTCCAACAAGTTATCACTCAGCCTTTGATTGAAGACTTCATTCATTCCTTAACTTATTCAACAAATACCTACTAGGTACTAAGGATACCGGATGGGGTGGGGGGTTGCTGACTAGGGGGAAAGTCCCTAGCCTTAACAAGGGAAACAAGGATATTTTAGAAGCAAGAACCTTTCCTAAGAACTCCTCTAATCACATTAAATCAGTGGCTATATATTCTGTATAGTCTATCTTTTGTCATTTCTTCTATCCAATATGTTACTACAGCAAAACCCTAACTAACTCTCCCGATCAAAGCTCTGCATCTCATTCAGCTATCTACTATTATTCTGTCTCTACCTGTCCTGATCAAATTGTGTAATATATGTATAGTATTTTGAAACCTTAAAGAATTATATAAATGTAAAATATAAATATATATATAAATAAATATATAAAAAAGAAATATATAAATTATATAAATTAAATATAAATATATAAATATATATAAATTTATAAATAAAGAAATATAAATATGTATAAATATGAATATAAATTATATAAATATATAAATTGTATAAATATAAATTGTTATTATTACTCTCCTTTAATGTTTCTGCCTTCTCCCTTCACTCTAGTAATTAGTATTGGCTCTTTTTCTTCTTGGTCATCATTTTCTCCTCTGGATTCCTTACCCTCTTACATACTTTTGCATACGTCTGGACCTGGAATGGCTTCTGATTTGTTATACATTGACTGTCCTTCTACTCATGAATTAACACTCTTTCAATATCATCTCATTCAAGAAATTTCTTTAACCTAGACAGACTGGATTAAGATCATTTTCCTCTTGGCCTCTATTTCTTTTCACTATGGGCTTTGCTTCATGTCTATTAAATGAAAGAGTAGGAATAAAAGCCAAACCAATACAATTTTAAAAGGTGGTCAATGTCTATTTCTCGGAAACCTCTAATTCTTTTTTCTTTTTTTAAAGTGTCATTACAATTTTTAATAATCATTGTCTGACATTTTGTGATCCATGTCCTTTCACTCCCTTTCACCCCTGCCCAAGATGGCAGGTATCATTAAATAGGTTGTATATGTGTTATCATACATGTTTGTTATGCTGTAACAGAAGAAACGTATCCCTTATACTAGAGAATTCGCGGAGGAAATAGAATGAAGAATGGTATGCATTCAGAATCTGTTAGTGCCTTCAGTGCCAGTGGATAGCCTTTATTGAATAAGAGCTCCTTAGAGTTGTCCTTGATCCTTGTCCTATGATTCACACTCTTGTCTACAGATATTATAAAATTCATACTGCAATAGAAAACTTATTATGCTACTTACTGAAAATTTCGGTAGAATGTAAGCTCCTTGAGGTGAGACACATATTTGGTTTGGCTTTATATCCAATTCTTAGGATGATGCTTTAGATACATTTGTCCCTTAATAAATGTTTATTGAACAATGCCTGGCACTAATCAGGTGTTCAGTAAAAGCTAGATGATTGATTAATTGAATAAACCATTCTAATAAGTTAATTAAAGACAAGATTCTTTTCTATGTACTATTTCTATATGCCCAGAATCCTGTGGGTGCTCAATAATACCAGGTAACATCAATATCACCATCAAAAATATGCACACAAATGCAGAAATGTATTCAAACAAATGGAAAACTGCACAAAAAAAACTAAAAGAATGTGGAAATAGCTGGGTTAATATAAAAATTTACATAAATCAGTTAGTTAAGAGGAATTTAAATATTTACTCTATATTGAGTTCTCTAAGGAGTCTCAATCTCCTGCAATACTAGGACCTATTTGATTTCTAAAGTACTTTATTTCTATAATGCTCAAAGCTTTGTACAGCTCCTTTCATGAGGCTGCATTTTCTAAGGAAAATAATGACCAGAGGCTAGCTTCAATAATCCCCAAAGGGTGGCATCAGTGTGGCATCCATATTCACGATGAAATTAGGATGAATCACACAGCTGTTAATGCTATTTAATTTAGTCAAATACATAAAAGAAAAAATAAGGCATGCAGCCCCCTTGAGTGTTCTGAGTGGCTTTAGTTATAGCCAGTGTAGATGAGTTTGTAAACTATATTTTTCTGATAGAAATCTGTTAAATCAAATCTTTCTGAAAGATGTCTTACCCTCCTTTTGAAAAGAAGCTCTATTTAACACAGGACCTTTTTAAGGGGAGTAAGGAAATTATCATTTTCCATTAAATAAGAATTGGACAGCCCAAGAAGTTTTCATTTCACTCTGAACTATCTTGTAAAGAAATACACTAAGAATCTTGCCAATTGATTTTTATCTTCCATTAGAACTAGAAAGTTACAAACCTTGTGTCACACTTCTGGAAAAAGAATTGTGCAACATCCCCATATGAATGATTTAGCAGAAGATGGAATATTATAGCTATGGAAAAAGTGAGAGCTCCAGCTAAAAATAAATGCCAAGAATATAAGGCCACATCTATGTCATTCTACTCTCTATGGATGGATTCAGCGCCAAACTCAAAGTCCTGATGAATTTTCAACACAGCAGGAAATCCAATAAATTGGTACCTTGGTGCATACACCTCACCAATCACCCACTGCACTCTTCTTTTTGCTAAACTTTAACCAGGATTTATTTCATAGCTGGCACTGGCCCTTCAGTCATTAGATCTTATGACATCTCTAAGACCAAAGTATAGCAAATATTATCCATACCAGTCTCTTATTAATTGTTGGCTCCAAATATTTTAGCAGCTGGTTTTATTCTGTTTGGTAGTGTTCTGTGATTATTTCATCCATGTAAATCTGGTTTTCCAATGAGATTTTAAGTTCTTTAAAGGAAATTAAATGCTATGTATACTTTTGAAATCTCCCACAATGCTAAGTAAGTAATATTTTCTCCATACTTGTTAAATTGACTTTAACTTCTTTTTAAAAAGGATTTTACTGTGGTTGCTTTACAGAGATTTGTGATTAAATATGCCACCATTTTTTCTACTGTGCATCACATTTTAGCCCAAGAAATTATTAGAAAAACATCATCTTAAAAATGGAAGTTTGAGAGTCTGGAGCAACAAAAAGATAATAGGAACTGGCCATGGAGCAGAGGACAGAGATGCTAAAAATAGACAATAAAGAAGACTGTTTTTCTGAAGCCAAGAAGAAGCCACATATTTCCAGCTTTGCTAAATATAAAGAAAAGGACATAAGAAAGGAGTAGATGTTGTTAGAATGAGCAGTTCAACCAATGAATACAGTTAGGGACCTGATAAAGCATTACCATATTTTAAAATGAGATCATAGCAGAACTGATTAGCAACGTAGCGATGACATGAAACTTGGAACAAAGTAACCATCCCATATTAAAATGTGTGGCAGAAACAGAGATTATACTGTGCACAACTTATATATTTTTAAGGACCTAATTTTAAAAGTTCAGAGAAAAAATTTCAGAGACTTTCTCTTCAATTGGGACTTCAACACAGAAGCAAACACCTATGGTGACCACAGATGTCCCTGTTTTATGCCTTTTATGCAGTTTGTGAATCCAAGGCTTAAAATTTTGCAAAGTTGTAAATGCTCAACAGTGAATTCCTAACCATATGAACACAGATGATTCTGTTAAGGAATATAAATAACATGGAAGCTTTCAAATGAGTCGGATTTATGGGGATACTGGGAATTCTCTGACCAATCCAAATTTGAAAAAGTTGGAAACAAAGTAGAAGCTTCCATACAAGATCGAAGCAAGTAGAGAGGTAAATATGAAAGCATAGTAGCATTCTGTAAGATTTCCAGAAAGAGTGGTACACTAGAAATGCCCTTAGGGGAGTCCATAATACTATATATGTAAAAGGAGGAAAAGACCTCTGAGTTTGCTTGTCACTCCAACTCTAGATTTAAATCTATGAACAATAATACTCAGTATGCACGAAATTGAAGGGGACTGACTGTTAAGGACTTTTTTTTTTTAAGAATTGTTGCAGATGAGACAGATATCAAAGAAGGAAAATGGGATAATGATAACAGGTAACATTTAAATTCTCCAACACAATCTCAAAGCTTTAAATGCTTTCTCTGCTAATAGATAACATAAGGCATTCACACTACCCATCCTGTGCAATTCTTGTCCACATCCTTTCATAAATTAACCAAAAGGTCTCTGCCCAACATGCTGTGGGCTTTCTGTGCTTTCTCCTGACATTTCAGCTACACCACTGGATCAATCCTTCAGGCTTTCAACCTATCATCCTTTACCCTCATCATATGATCAACCCATCTTTTTCCTCTCACAGACACAGCTGATGACATCTTTTATTCCTGTTCTCACAATTCCTCCTGTATAACATATTGCAATGTGCTTATATCTAATACATATAATTCCAAGGCTTTCAATGTGATATTAATTTTCAATTTTTCAGAGAACATATTTGTCTTTCAGCAACATAATGATACTAAAATGATGGGCCTTTGTTTCTGGGAGATGTTTGGGTCATGAAAGGAGCTCTGCAATTTCTTGAAGGCATTCTAGTCTGTTCTACTTTTAAATTCTGGGACGAAATACACATTTGTACCATCTGTCCCACAGAAAAACATACTGATTGATAAATTCTTATTTTGTCTAATCAATAGATATAATCCTTCGAGCCATAGATTCCTCATCTATTTGCAGGTTACTATGTGACTGGTCAGGTCAAATTCTTTGGAGAGAGAATGCATTTCTTCTAAAAGGTTCTGCAGCATTCTGGGGCTTAAAGAAATCAGGATGATGCAATCTAAAAATAGAAGCATCTGAAAGACTTCACTATCTACAGTAAGTCTCTCTTCAACTTGGACTCCTCCATCACAGGAGCAAACACATATGGTGACCATACATATCCTTGCTTTATGGTTAGCATGAGCCCTTCACTGAATAAGGTTATCTCTATTTTCTATCTTTCCAGAAATCCTGAATTGATTAGACTTATGGTCCTGTAGGAGATGGCAGAATTCCTCAACTGTGATTTTTGTTTTGTTTTTCATTTGTAGAGAGTAATATTTAGATATTGAACTTCCAAGGAAAGATGATTAACAGGAAAATAAAACCTAAGACAAGTAAAGAGAAGATAAGCAAACACTTGATTACTGACAATTTGCTTAAATGACCAGATCCAAATAGGTTTATCTCCAAAATTACTTAAAGAACTTGAAGATATAATGATTGGGAAATAATTTATCATATTTGAAGAATCATGAAAATCAAGAAAAAATGGCTCAAGATTGGAAAAAAAATGCTGTCAACTTACAAAAAGTGAGAAAAGATATTCTTCAAATTATAGGTTGGCATTTCAATTCCTGTCAACATTCTATAATGCTTTATTAAAGGTCTAGTACCTGAGCACTTAGAAAGGAAGGGATAGGGACTGGGTCTTGTATGAGTCACTCTCTGGGAGGAAACTCCCTCTTCCAGTATAAAGTGGCCTGTTCTCTGCCACCTCTCCTTTTAGAGGGTTGCCTAGAACATTGAGAGTTTAAATTATTTGCCCAAGGCAAAACAATCATTATGTATCAGAAATGGAACTTGAATCCAGGTCTTACTAGCCAGCTCTTTATCCAATATGCCACACTGATTCTCCTTTAGAAAGAAATCAAGAGATAAAGAATCATGGAACCATTTTTTCTTAGTATAATACAATATAGCCCTGTATGAAATTCAGGCACATTTTGAATGCAGTCAGCTTCAAAGAGCTGATCTGAGAAAGGAGCTGCCATTTGTATGGGAAAATTTGTTCTGCATTCCAGATGACTGATTTACACTTGAACATTTATGACACAATCTGTTCATCAGTCTACAACTGCTTTTTGACATGCCCAAAAGTTAGTTTGTCAAATATTTGTGTCACTCAAGCAAAGTGGGAGAAAGTATATCTTAGGAATAAGACCTGCCTGGGATGCTTACCACATTGGGACCTTAGATAAGTCATTCGCTTCTCTGGATTTTTTTTTGATTATATTTATTTTATTTACTATTTGCTCTGGGTCTCTTTTGAAAAAAGGATCCTGAATTCCCTTGCAGGGAAATACCCCAGAAGACAGCAGAGTACTTGGGAAAGAACACTGGCTTGGGAGCCAAGAGTACCTGGGTTTCAATCATACATCTAAATGCATAATCTATATAAGACTTTAAAGAAGTCATCTTATCTCCCTGGGTCACAATTTTCTCAAATGTAAAATGATGAGGTCTGGCTAGCTGGGGTCTAAGGTACCTTCCAGTTCTGTGATCTAATGAGCACTATTCTTGCCCCTGTTCTTTCCAATATATTTGTCAGTGACTTGAGTCAAGGTACAAATGACAGGTTTAACAAAGTTTGCCAAAAATATGAAGCTGAGAGGGATAAGTAACATATCACAACAAAATTGCGCCCCCCCCCCCCATGATCTCAATCAGGTAAAATAATGACCTAAATCTAATAAAGTAATCATGTCAAATGTTAAGTTCTACATTTAAGTTTAAAAAATGTAAAAGTACAGAAGGAAGGAGACAACATTTTAGGTGGGGGGGGAACCCCAAGGGGCTTTAGTGGATTACAAACTCAATTACTCATTACAATGATACACAACTCCGGAAAATAATATTTCTAAGGCTGTATTCATAGAAGAATAATGATCAGAACAAGAGAAATGATAATCCCGTAACTCTGACCATATGAATCTGACCTTCACATTCAGTTCAGAACCACATTTAGGAAATTCCCTGACAAGGAGAGACACATTTGCAAGGAGGATGACTAGGAGGGTGCAATGACTCAAAATTATATTTCACAAGATTAATGGATTGAAAGAAGCGGCGATATTTACCACGACCACCCTCCAGCCACCCACCCATCCCAAAAGATCATGGGAAGGTGGATATAAAAGCAGTCTTCAAGGATTTTAAATCCCAGAGAGATTAGGCCTAGTTTACTTGATATCAGGAACAATATATGGAAATTTCAAAGAACCAATTTCAGATTGGTACAAAGAAAAATTTCTAAATGACTCAAAAGTAATAGCACCTAATAATAGTTCAAAATCACATTGTGGTTGCTCAGTCATTTTTAGTTATATCTGATTATTCATGACCTCCACTAGGGGGTTTTCTTGGCATAGATACTAGAGAGGTTTGCTGCGTCTTTCTCCAGATAATTTTTTCCCCTTAAGATAAATTTGACTGATGCCTTTCGTCTTTACATTATGATTTTCAGATATACCCATTTCCCTCCAAAGATTCCTCCTTTATAATAAAAACAGCCAAAACCAACCATTGCAGGGACCATTTCTGAGTAGATGCAACATTCTTTATCCATAATCCATCATTTCTCTATTATAAGAAGAGAAATGTTTCCTCATCTCTTCTTAGGGCAAAGATTAGCCATGTTTCAATCTGACCTTATTGCCTATTTTTTTTTCTTTTCCCAGTCAGTGGGGTCTATGTTTCCTTCAAAACTGTTAAAAATGTCACCTATATGAGGGGTTTTCCTAATCCTAGATGCTAATACTCTTCCCTTCTCCCCACTCAAAAATATCCCCTTATATTTCAGGGGTTGTTTGGATCTAGCTCATGTTTTACAGATAAGGAAACTGAGGCAAAAGGGTTACATGACTTGGCCACGGTCACACAGCTAGTAAGTATCTGAAGTCAGATTTAAACTCAGGAAGATAAGTCTTCCTGACTCCAAAACTAGCACTCTATGTACCATACCATCTGGCTGGCTTCAAAATTTACAAAAGCATGATAGTTACAAGAACTTATGACATAAGGAATATATTATTATTATTCCTACTTTACATATCAGGAAAATCAGGTGAGAGGTTAAGTGAAAGATCCATTGAAATGTCAGAAATAAAACTCTTGTCTTTTGGCTTCAAATTCAATACTCTTCCTATTATATCAACCCTACTAAAAGAGAAATGTTCTATCTTATGGGGTGGTCAGTTCTCCAGCAATGGCAGTCACCCACTTGAGTTTGATTAACTTTATTATTGATGACATTGAAAAGGATCCTTTTCAATTATAGCTCAGAATAGGTGATTCATGAAGTCCTTTCTAATTTTTGGAGACTTGTAGGTTCTCAGAATGAAACAATAGAGAGATGAATGGAAAGAGAAATAAATGAAAATTCATTCATTCAACTAACATGTTTGGACATATAAACAAGGAATTGTTTGGGATACAAAGAAATAAAAACACTCATTTGGCTTAGAGTAGGGTCAAATAGACTAAATAAAGCACAAACTACTAATATAAGCTACAATATGGAAGTACAGTGTTAAAGACACAAAATGCTATGAGACTTAGAAGAGAGAATCATTTTGTCTTGGTAAGGATGAAGGTGTGTTAAGAAGGCTTCAGTTTTAAAACTGGGTCTGAGAAAAATGAATGAGAACTAGGCAAGAGGAATTAGTTGGGGCAGAGCAATGGGAAGAATAAGGGAAGGAAGAAGGACATCATTCTGGGAATAGGAAATATTTTAAGTGAAATCACAGAGGGAGAAAACCTTAGGAATTGTCCAGGGAATAGCAAGAGTTCCATATATCTGAAGGAGATATGGGGGAATACAAGCTTAGGAAATGTTAAACTGGGACCACATTGTAGAAAGCCTTAAATATGAGGCTGAATGGAAAGAATGCTGGTTTTCACTTCCAAATGTAGGTTTGTTACCTGCATGTGTTGCACAGGTAATGGAGAGTCACATCTAGAAAAGCAGATATGAGTTTTAAAATTCTACCTAGGACATCACTGTACCCTTGACATCTAGCCTTTTGAAAAAATAGAACCTAAAGTAGGAATTTACTACACATTCTCAATGAAGCTGATATGCTTATCATTCATATACCTTAGAGGAGCATAGATAGATTTGATTTGGAAAGATCCAGTCTTGCCTAAAGGCATGGCAAGAGGTGAGATGATTTCTTGGGGGCTCCTGAAGTTTTCTGATGGTTCTATAGACTTCTTCTATGGATAATGGAGATATTGCATAGGAACAAAATAACTTCAGACATAAGTAGCACAACTAAGGTCTTTAGTTTTATTTTTAGCTACTTGGCCAAACTCTGTAGTTGCAAAAGAAAAATAAGTTCTTTCTAGACTTAGAAATCCGGTATAAGGTAATTTCATGATATGTTAAAAAAAAAAAACAACTAAAATTAAGTATTAAGACTGTGCCTAGAAGCATTCGAACCAAAATGTTTAAACATCTCAAGCAATCAACCAATTCAAAGATTGGTTCCCAGTTTTAGCACAAGTGGATCTCCACTAGGAGGGATAAGGGCTTATTTTTGAAGTTTTATGTTAAAAATAACCACCTAGGATGTTTCACATTACAATGACTTTTCCAAAGGGAAAATGAGGTAGAGAGGTGCTAACTCGGGCAACTTGCCGAACAAATTGAACCTTTGTCTAGTTTGGCAGGATTACAATATTCTCCAGTGTCTTAGTCATTCCTGCTATTGGTCCCTAGCCAGAAATGTCCAATTCTTCCTGCCACAAGCTTCTAACCAACAGTAATCATAAAGGGTTGTTTTGTTTTGTGTTTTTTTTCCCTGTTGTTCTAGGATCACCATTGGGAGTCTTTTGGACAGATGACTCTTCACTCCTAACTCCTTAAATTATTCAAGTTGAACTGGAATTCATTTAGCCCAGGTAGTTTCTTAATTGACACTAACAGCAAAAAAAAAAGGCAAGCACTCTGCTTTCTGAGCAGAAACTCCATTGAGGTGAGAAGTCATTGGCCTTAATAATGCTAAACTAGCTCCTAGTCTTAAAGGGAATGTGGAACAGGCAACAATGGGAAATACTGATTCTCATGATAAGGACCAAAGGAGTCTAGGGTTATGTAGCTGACAAAAAAGATTTCCAAATAGACAGTATCTCCCCACTGAAGGGAACTTCTGTCATTATTTAACCACTGAATGGGGCCTAGAAACCAGAGTATGCAATATCAACAAAGCAGTCTCTATTCCATTTGCCTCCATTTTCTCAACAGTTCAATTTAATTCAAATAAATAAGCATTTATTACACATAAAAACCATTATGCCATGTACTTGGGACAGAAATCCAAGATAGAAAGTAGTGCTTGCCCTCAAGGGTCTTACTTTGAACTGAGCTATACAATAGGTAAACAGATAAATAAATAGGATCTTTCTAATAACTGGGTAAGGAGGAGTGTGGACCAAAAAAACTTCTTGGAAAATGGTGGCAGGTGAACTTCACTCGGGAAATCAACAGGATTTTTTTTTAAAGAACCATATGGACAATCTTAACAATGTAGCATTAAATTGCCTCGTGTCCCTTCTGCGCTCTGCCTCACTTCCCTTTCTAAACCCTTTCGTATGTTCCATTGACAACTTTGTCCACGTCAATCATTAACTATCAATCCTCTTCACCAGTCCACTCCCAAGTAAAAAAAGACTTCCCTTATAACAATGTCTGTGAAGCCAAAAAAACCACAACAAATCAACCCACTGGCCATGTCTGTAAATCAAGGAATGCCTGCAAACCGCTTTTCTTCAATAAAAATTTTGGGATTATTACAGACTGCGTTTCCTTGACATTCGACCTCAACTACTCTAAAGACTGACCGGCTACAGAAAGCAGCCACACGCTCAGAACCTTTTCATCCTAACCCTCCTTAATGATTACAAAGCTACAGCATTGTTTAGACACTTCAAATTTTTATTGATCAAACATGGAAGTCAATAGACGCCACTCAAGTCCTGCTCTGATGCTTGAAATCTATGCCAGTAGAGAGCAGGCTCTGGCAGATTCGACCAAACTGGAAGGGCTTCAAAAATGGGTCTAGTGATGGACTGTACGTCTGTAGTCCAAAGGCGGACTTGGCTGGGCTTGGAAAGGCTTGTCACCTCGCTGCAAACAGAGCACTGCTTAAGTCTTGAAGCACACCCAACTTGGCATAGTGGTTAGCATTGGCATCAGGGAGTCCTGGGTTCAAGTGTTTTGTCTTATCCATACTTGTTAAGCAATTCACTTAACCACCTAAAATGCAGATAATAAAGGACAGACAAATGGCTTATCTGCATCAGTGGAGGGAAGGTTAAGTCTTCAATAAACTAAAATCTGCATGTGCACAGATGGTGCAAAAAAATTTAAAATTCATATGACTACTAATTGGCCAAGCAATAGCAATGAAGCCCGCTATTCTCTAAGTCTTCAGTTCAGATAGGAGACGCGCAGAGACACAAAAGCCATTGTACATACTCGCCTTGGGCTTGGAAGCTCCCTTGCTGATGAAATCACAGTTCTAAACCCCCTTCATCCAATGAAATAAAATCTCTCAAAGATTATTTATCCAAGTCATAAAGGAGTTGCTTTCTGTGCAGGTGGGGGCACATTACTCATACTAAAAACAATTACAGATTCCTACGGTGCTGAAGCATGGGGGGTGTCTTTATGGTCGTAGCACATGAGGCGGTCTTATACAATCAGTATTTAGACTCAGAATGTTGTCGCTCTTCTCCTGAAAGGCAGAGAAGAGCTAATGTGCTACCCTGTGCTTAGTTAGCTTCACTTGTCCTTGTTCACAGTCACACCAGCTCCCCTTCTCAAAGTCCTTCTTATGCCTGTGATTGAACAAAGATGACCTAATTGGAGATGTCTGCAGGGTTACCGCCTGTGCTCCTCTTGGGCCAGGCAAGGGCACCATTTCCATTTTTGGCACCATTGTGCAAACCCGGAACAATGTTGGATGTTATTTACTTTCCAAGATTAAAACAGCTATCAAAACATCATTGGGCAAAGGCAGTGAGGGAGACTGGCTTCCTGCCTCCATACCACTTTGCAGTACTTGTTTATAGCTGAGATCATCAGTGTACTTTGAGTTAATGCTCACGTTAAGGTGTTTTTATCGTGTCTATAATATATTTTGACAATTTGGGCTGTTACCAAACAAACCGGGATGTTTACTGAGCCCAGCTCTTCTTCCAGCTCTGCAATGCTGGCCCTCCTCTTGGCAGAGGCTGCAAAGTCTGGAAGTTCTTTTTGCTTTTCCAAACTTTTATCCAACTACTGAGAAGGGGCAGATTCATACTTTTTGTATTTAAAAGGGGGTTGGAGATGAACTGAAAGCACTTTGTGTTTGCCACACAGAACTGTGTTAGCTGACTGACTTAAAAATCTCCTCAGATCTGTTACAAGATAAGACCCAAGTATGCTTCACTTCATTCCTGACTTGATTCCCCCTTCTGTTTTCTGTTTATGTTGCCTTCTTTTTATATGTTGCCTTCACTCATTAGAATGCACTCTCTTGGGGGGTGAGGTTTATCTTTCTTGCTTCTACTTGTAGCCTTAATATTGAGCATCAGTGGCTGGCACATGGTAAGGGCTTAATAAATGATCTACCTAGCTGCCTTACTGTAGTTGTGATCCTTTTCCATGTGTGCATCGATCTAGGGGCATGTTGGTACAGCAGGTAGACCCAGGGTACAAGCTGGTACACCCTGCAGTGGATTTGGAGTAAGAGAACTCGGAATTCAATTTCAGCTCCGGCACATCACCACTTTCTTGATCTGTAAAATGGGACTAGACTACGTGGCTTTGAGATCCTTTTTTATTCCTAGTCTATGATTCTAAATAGCCACTGAAGTGCCTTACAGCTCTAAACTGTGACCTATAATCCCTGGGAGACTGTCTTTCTCCTGTTCTCAGAGCATCACTTTTCAGTGCTGAGGAGGGGCAGAGACCTCCACTAATCTGGAGAGGTTCATATTCTCTGGTTTTGAATTGTAGCTTTTTCCTCCCAATCCTTACCTTTTGGCCCTCCCACATACTAACACTGTGGCTCCTGTCTTGGGATAGGCCACCACCTGAACTGAGAAAGTTGCCATGGGAACTGCATATTTTTCATGACACTACAAATAACCTCTTCTAGCTGCTTATTTGGGAAAATGTGTAACCTGTACATGAAAATTAACTGGCACGCACAAAGCCTATAAATTATTAGTGGTTTTTTTTTAAGAGAGCAATGGGTGGAGGGGAGAGCAAACAGCTCCAAAACTAACCAATGGAAATACCCTAAGAAACTAGTACTTCTTTCTGGGCTGTCATACCTGCTCCCATTTCTCTATACTCAGTTTAGATGTGTACAGAAGGGCATTTACCAGTCATGTGTTTATGGTCAATGTCATCACTTTATGGGGTTCCATTTTCCTTATCCATTAAAAAATGAAGAACAATACTTGCATAATCTATATCACACCATGATATTCAGGGGAAAGTGTTATGTAACCAGGACTGTCAATGCCAGCCAAATACATTGGAAAGAAAGTTGACTTTGAATCAGGAAAGGCCTAAAAAGGAATTTTTACTTGAAAACTTTTTAGAGTTCTGTAAACTTGAACACTCGCCCAAATCCCTAGAACTCTACTTTCTTATCTAAAAAAGGGGAGTAATATTCTATTCCATCCTATACTATACTATTCTATTTTCTATTCTCTCATAAAATGATTGCAAAGAGGATTCTTTAAGCAACTATAAATAGTATTTAAGGTCAGGCCATTTAACCATTTTCTATGGTCTTTATAGCAACTTTTTTTTTTGAGGGAGGTGGAAGAGTATAGAATTGTGTATGTTCCACATTTCTAATCATTTGGGCAATACCAATATGGAACCTTTCTCCACCAATATAGATTGACAACTCTTCCAGAACCTGCAGTTTTAGAGATCTCTCTATATTATTGAGAAGTACAAAGGTCTTCCCAAATCACAGAGATAGTATGTCTTATGCAGCACTTAAGGCTTGGTCTTTCTGACTTTCTAAAGCCAGTGTTTTAAAAACTAAACCCTGGTGACAGCTAAATGGTTCAGTGGATTGAGAGCCAAGTCCAGGGGTAGGAGGTCCTGGGTTGAAATCTAGCCTCAAAATCACTTCCTAGCTTTGTGACCTTGGACAAGTCATTTAACCCCAATTGCCTACCCCCTTCCCACTCTTCTGCCTTGGAACCAATACTTAGTATTAATTTCAAGATGGAAGGTAAAGTCTTAAAAAAACCAAAACACTATGTTCTGCTTTCTCAGTTTCATGTGGCCTGTCAAAATACTGATAAAGTATAAAATACTCCCAAGTGAAATCAAGTCAGAGTCCAATAATAACAGTAATAACAATAACAATTCTCCTAAAGTACAAATGTGACTTGAGTATGTCATTGCCTCTGTCATGGTTCCCTATTTCTTCAAGGAAAAAAATGTCAAGTTCCCTGGTATTTAAAACTTTAGTGCTAGCCTCTCCCCCTAGCTTGATTATACATTCCACTCCCTCGTACTTTCTAGTCTCAAATCAAAACAAGCTAGTTGTTGTTTCTCATATAAGACATTTCCATCTCCTGCCTTGGTGCCTTTGCAAAGATAATTTGTCCCCTAAGTCTGGAATTTTCTCCCTTTTTACCCTAACCTTTTAGCTAGTCTATTTCCCTAAAAGCTCAGCTCAAGCACTGATTCACATATAAGTAAGCATGTGCCTCCTGAGTTCTAAAATTATTCCATACGTATTTATTTATTATAGATAGGTAAAGATATTGATAATTATTTCTGTCTGCGCCATTTCAAAGGACTAAATGTAAGATGGTTTAATTTTTGTCCTTGTATCCCTAAAGAACATCTATCACACTGCCTAGCAAATAGGAGATTAATAAAATTATTGTTGAGTGATTGATTCCGAGATCCAAGATCTGGCCTCAAACTAAGATGCCATGTTGCCTCTCATGGCCATGATTTTTATGAAACTAAATCTATTATTTCATTGGGATAGGGAACTATCAATTAGGAAACATCCTCTACTTGGCAGATGGAAACCTACTTTTGAATTTATAACCTCAGAGAATTGCTAGGATCAGGGTCACCTAGAGAGTATGTTTCAGATAGAGTCCTTGACTCAGATATTCCTGAATTCAAGGTAGGTTCTCTGTCTGCTCCTTAGGTATCTTTTTACAGGTTTATCTTCTGAGCAGAGCCTGCTAAGCTACACTTCAGGCAAATCACTATAATAAAATGTGGGTTTTTCCACAACAGAAAAAGATAAATTATTTTGAGAACTGGGAGCTAGAGTTTGAATGAATTTCTGGACTTTATGAGACTTAAGTCTGCAAAACTCAGTGAAATATCTCAGAGTAGGATTTTCTCTGAATGCTGGGAACCAACAAGGCAGTCAAGATACAGTCATCTTGGGGCAACTAGGTGGCTCAGCAGTTTGAAAGCCAGGCCAGGAGACAGTTCTGGGTTCTAATTTGATCTCAGATATTTCCTAGCTGTGTGATGCTGAGCAAGTCACTTAACCCCCATTGCCTAGCCCTTACCACTCTTCTGCCTTAGAACAGATACATAGTATTGATTCTAAAAGGGAAGAGAAGGACTAAGGAAAAAAAATAAAAGGCACATTCATCTTACTGACCTCTGGGCATAGTTTTGTCTTGCCTTCAATAAGAAGGCAAGTTAATTGCTAAGGAAAAAAAAAAAGAAAGGCAAGAAGGTCATGATGATGGTGGTGATACAAATAACAATACCTACCTATATACATAATAATCTCTCTACATACACACATAAATACATATATGTGAGAATGAAAGGGAGAGGGAAAAGGAGGGAAGGAGAAGAAGAGGGAGAGAGAAGGGGGAGGATGGAGATGGAAATAGAAATAGAAAATGGAAAAATCAGTACCATTGCTACCCAGAGCCCTTGAGTTGTTCAATATATGCATAATAACTGTTTTTTAACCCCCAGAAGTTAAAATCAAGAGGTAAGTAGAATGATCACCATAAACTAGAGTAATGTCTTCAACATTTAGACCCTAGGTCCCAGACCAGAAAGATTGTTCAAAAGAAAGAGTTGAGCCTGAGGGCATTAGCTATTTAGCTAGAACTATCTCTGCTCCTTATTTTAAAGAGTTGGGTGCCTGGGGCAAAGAAACTCCAGCTAGAAATAAGAGACCTTGTAGTCAAGAGTGAAAGGAACAAGACAAGTGACTCCTTAAGAAAAAAAATCTAGGTAAGAATACTTTTCAAGGAAAGATTTCTGCTAGTCCCTATAGCAGAAGAACTGTAAAAATGATTTAAACTCAGAAAACATGAGGGAGAGAGAGAGGGAAAGAGGGAGAAAGGAAAGAAAAAAGGGAGGGAGGGAGGGAGGGAAGGAAGGAAAGAAGGAAGGAAGGAATCAAAGGAATACGGAAATGGAAAGAGAAAAAGGAAAGAAACATTTATATAGCACTTACTAGGAATCAGGAGGCACTATGGCTAAGAGCTTTACAAATATTATCTCATTTGATTTCTCACAAAACACAAAGAGATCTAATTACTATTACGTGTGTGTCCAAAGAGGTTATGCCTGTTCCTATTCATCAAAGCATCATCTACCATCATCATGTGCTTGTGAGATCAGGGCTTGCCTTCACCACCAGATATTCCTCAAACCTGGCTCCTATCTAGTCATACCATAACCACCACCCCAAGTACTGGTTATATAGTTTGTTACAGTAGGCTTCTAACTGGTTTTCTTACATGGAATCTTCCCCCTTTCTCTGATCTCTCCTCTATGAAAGATTAAGTGTTTTAAACAGTTTTTGCTCCTGGAAGTCTATGGACTCCTCAAAATTACAGTTTTAAATGCACAAAATAAAATGCTTAGTATCCTCCCAAAAAATAAACATATTGAAATAATTTTTAATTAATTAATGAACCCTAGTTTAGGGGCTTCTGGCTATATTTTAGAAATCTAAAGCTGAAGTCTGATCATGATAAGGCCTTGCTCAAGAAGCTTCAGTAAGTTATTTTTTTAAATAAAATGCAAATCCTTTGCATTTACAATAAAGTACCAGATATATTTCAGTGATTGCAAAAGAAGAGTGCTAGACATGAGTTCAGATCCCACAGCATACAATAAGTAGAAATGAGAACCTGGGCAAGTCACCACTTCTGTCAGTTTCCCTAACTGTTTAAATGGTTATAATAATAATACCTATCTCCCAGAGTTGCTGAGGATTAAATGAGTCACTATTTGTAAGCCTAGTACCTGGTATATATTAGGTGCTTAATAATGCTATTATTTTTATATCCTTTGCTTTTAATTCTTTTCACAAATGGAGCCAGCCTATAATTTCAGGGGGATTACATATTAGGGACTCACACATTTTATATTCCTTGGTGATGATGAAAACAAAAAGAATAACTAGCATTTCAATAGCACCTACTATGTGCCAGGCTCTGTATTAAATGCTTTACAGATATCTCATTTGTTGTTCCCCTCATACAACACTCTATCTTCTGACTCTAAGACTTTGCAGAGCTTGTCGTTCATACCTAGAAATCTTTCCCTCCTCCTTTTGATAATTATACCAATTATAACACAATGCTCCCCAAATCATTCGGTATTTATTTTGGGCATCTTAGATTTTAATCATCTTTGAATATGTTATGTTTCACTCTGCCACCACCCAACATAAATTCATTGAGGTCAATCACTGTCCCACTTATCACCGACTCTAATTTATATCATAAAGAAAAGGCACTGGGTACAAAGTGGATACTTAATAAATGATAGAGATGTTTAATATTAGTTCAATAAATTCCTTTGTCTTGAAGTAATTGTTGTCTCCTTATTACTAGTGAAGGAGCGTGACCTATACTTTTGAGAGACTGGTTATCCATGCAGTATCTTGGACCAAAGAAGCTTAATTTGGAGGGTCTGGGGGTAGAGAAGAATCCATTCACTCTGAGAGCAGGACACTGTCCACAATTGATACTATCTTCTAAACTAAAAGCATGTAATTTGGACAAAAATTTTACCTACAGTAGACCAGGAAAGTGACTTTCTGAACTCAATGACTTATCCAGCTACTGGGAATTTATTTATTTCACAGGACCCTGTCTCCACAATTCTGGCCTTCACCACCAGAAAAACCAGATTCTAAACTATACAACGATTTGGCTCCCACCAAAACCTAACACAAGTTCCCAGGGCTCTGATCACCAACCTACAGAGCCTATTTTGGGATGGAAGAGGTAACAAGCCTTTAAGAGCTTGTTTTAACTGTGTGAAATCAAATGACTAATATTTATACTGGACAGTTTTTTCCCCACAGATGAAATAAACTCTGGAGCTTAGACATTCACTGTGGGTGGAGTTAGACAAGGAGGTCTGAACATGCCTCCATGTGCAGGAAGCTATTAGCTGCAACAGACATTCAAATTAGATCTTGCTCTGTAAAATTGTTAGCTAGATTCAATCAGAGAAAGTAGATCTCCTTTTAGATATCACAGGCACATGTTAGGACCCATCACTGAAATCTAGGGTCATTAGACTAGCATGTTTAACACAAGGAATACTTAGCTGATCATCTCTTAATTCTTTATTGCATGGGTTAACAAAATTTTCAACTTCACAATTTTTATACTAATCTCAAATATGCCAAGATAGAAAATCATTTTTTCTTTTAATGGATGACATTTGGGTGTCTACTAAAAGAAAGACACAGAGGGTCATTTCTGGGGCTAATACATTTGTACCTGTTTCACCATCATGGAAATACTATGATTTTAGGGAAAAAATCAAGACGGGTTGTAAGCTGACTTGTATACCTACTGTGATCTACTCCTACCACTTATAGGTGGTATAAATCAATCAATCAATCAATCAATCAATCAATCAGTAAGTATAAGATGAACACCCAATGAATGCTGGGCACTGAGAGATGTAACAAGAATCCTAAAGAAGTATAAAGTACATAGTTCTCATCCTCTTAGAGTTTAAACATATTGGAGGAGATGCCACATCCATTTAAAGGTAAATGGCATCACATAATGGTTTTATGAGGGTATAGACAGTAAGTGCTATGGGATCTATGAAGATGGTGACAGTGTTGAATAGATGTAGAAGGGCTAGATAAAGCTTCAGAAAGGAGGTGATATTCAAGCTGGATCCTAAAGAGTCGTCAGGAACTAGAGTGGCAGAGAAGAGGGTACAGAGGAGAGATGAGAACAAAGAAGAAAAGGTGCCAGTGTATAAAGTAGACAGGACATGGTGAATGAATCCGAGAACTCTGGTGCAGAGGGTTTGTGAAAGGAAGTAATGGGGCATAAGGCTTGAAATGTAATTGGACCCAGATTGTGGAGTGCCTTGAATGTCAGACTGAGGACTTTGGATGTTACCCTGCAGGCACTGGGAAAAGATGGGAGGTTTTGAGTACAACAGTTAAATTAAGAATATTCTTATTCAATCCACATTTCTTTCCTATAGGTTTTAGGATTGGAGGGGAAAGGGAAGGAAGAACTCCATTCCCTAAAGCTGGCCCCACGCTGAACATGGTACAGACAGCTCTCTGGAAAATAAATAGGTCTCAACTTCCTCTCCACTGATTATATATCTTTTTCAGTGTTTACTGATTAGCCAGATGCCTTTCTTAGTGGGAAGATGACTCTTCTTAGAGTGAAATGGAAGTGTGTGCTGGGAGATCTGCTATTTTGTCACATGCAAAGTTTCAGATATCACAGATCACTGAATTGAGTGTTTCTAAATTAAAAGGGACTTCAGAGTCCCTCTAGTCCAAACAATATCTGAACAAGAACCCCCTCTGCCCAAATGTCACTAATTTTAGCAAGGAATAGTATGGCCTAATCAAGAGAAAGCTGCCTCTGGAGTCAGGAAAAACTAGGTTCAAGTTTGGCCTCTAACACATACTATGTAACCATGAGCAAGTTACTCTCAATTATCTAAATAGCTTTCTTAGTGTATAATTTGCATAGAAAGCAACAATTTACATTGGTAGAGGAAGTTTTCTCAGCTGGGAGTTCCCTAGGCCAATAAAATCACCAGTTTAGTCTGTAACCATCTAAATGAAATGGAATCTGCTACCTGTTAAGACTGAGCATTTCATTTTTAGATAGCTCTAATTTGGGGGAATTTTTTTCTTATATAAAGTAAAAATCTTGTCAACTTTGACTCATTGTTCCTAGGTTTGCCCTCTGAAGTCAGAATGAATAAGTCTAATTTTTCTTAGGCATGACAGCCCTTTAAATAATTTAACAGTGATCACGTATGCTCCGAGTTTTTAGTATCTCTTCTGAGTTCCAGTCCAACATCACCAATTTGTCTATTGGATATTTCTGAACGGATGCCCTAGAGATATCTTCAACTCAATCTGTCCCAACCTTAAGTTTTTTCACTTTTACTTTAATCCCTCTTTTAATTTCTGTATTTCTGATGAGGGTGTTTATCATCCTTTCCATCACTGAGACTAGCAACCTTGGAGTTATTTTCAGCTGTTTACTTTCCCTCACCTTATATATTCAGGCAATTGTCAAATCTTGTCATTTCTATCTCTGCAGCATCTGATATATCTGTCTTACTCTCTCCATTCAACCCTAGTTTGGGTCCTTATCACCTGTTGCCTGGATTTTTAGTCTGAATTTCTGATCATTCCTCACTCCATACTTTCTTCCATATAGCCACAAACATAATCACCCTAAAGAAATGTACATATATTGCAAATATCATTGCAGTGAACTTTCATGAGACTGATAATATTATCCTGATGCTTTGAAAAGTGCTATATGGATTAATTTTAGAGGGAAGACACAAGTTTCTTCATCTTCATCTTCAACCAGTATTTGAAGAAATCAAAACTATATGTAACTATATGAAAAAATGCTCTAAATAATTATTGATTGGAGAAATGCAAATCAAAACTAAGGTATCATCTCATAACTATTAAAATTGGCTAAAATGATAAAAGAGCAAAAAGACAAATATTAGAGGGGATTATAATAACAGGGATGCTATTAAATGGGACTGTGAATGGATCTAACCATCTTGGAGAACAATGTGGAATGATATTCAAAGAGTTTTAAAACCTTTTGATCCAGCAAAACCATCAGTAGGTTTATTTCCTAAGGTGATCCAGGAAAAGGGAAAAGAATGTATATGTTTTAAAATATTTATAACATCTCTTTTTCTGGTAGCAAAGAACAGGCAACTGAAAGGATGTCTATCAACTGGTGAATGGCTGAATAAGTTGTGGTATATGATTCTAATGGCATACTATTGTCCTATAAGTAATGACAAACAAGATGATCACCCCCAAAAAACCCTCTGGAAAAACATATATGGAGTAATGCAAAATGAAGAGAATCAGGAGAATATTGTACATAGCAACGATAATAATATATGATGATCAAGTGTGAATGACTTAACTATTATCAATGAGGCAAGGATCCAGGACAACTCCAAGGGACACATGCCAAAAAAAAGGATATCCACCACCACAGAAGGAGCAGATGGAGTCCAAATGTAGATTGAAACATACCATTCTTCATTTATTTCCTCCATGAATTTTTCTCTAGTATAAGAAATGTGCATCTTGTTTCACAATGTGATGAACAGGGAATTATGTATTATATGATAATATTTGTACAACTTATGTAGCTTCTCTTCTTGGGGAGAAGAAAGGGGTAGGAGAGAGGGGGACATTTTTAAAACTATCAATTTCTTGTTGAATCAGAGGGTTTCAAAAAGAACTAAGGTTAATAATCATCTTATCATAAAAGAAAAGAACATGTTGAACCATTTAAAAATGCAAATAAGAAAGCATAAGAAAATGGAGAATAAGACCCAAACAAAGCAGTTTTGAAATTAGCATGTAAAATATGAAATTTATGTTTTAAAAGTTGTTTATCATGGAGATTCATTTGACCACTTTTGCCTAGCTCTCACCATTATTCTGCCTTAGAATTAATATTTAGTATCAATTTTAAGACAAAAGGTATGTGTTTAAAATAATAATAATATATGAGTCTGTCTTCTCTATCTTTATTTTTATTATATAGACTAGTAAACTCAGTCATTATGTGCCTAGAAAGTCTCTATTGTACAGTAGCTACACAGCTGGATGGGGTGTGGGGTGAGGGAAAATGGTAAAATTTTAAACATATTTTCTCTTAAGGTTCTTCCCAGTTCTTCTTTGCTAGTACACGGGTTTCAAGATACAATATTTGGCTAGAAATTCAATTCAATAAGCAGTTTGATATCATACCTGCTGTTCTAATCACTGTGCTAGGCTGTGGGAGTTGTAAAGCTAGACAACATTGGCCTTGCCCTTTAGAACTTAGCAATGTAATAAGGAGACCTTATATAGGGATCCAGGAAACAGCTCAATGAGAAATGTAGCTTATTTTGCCTAACCCTTCTGTTGAGGAGAAAACAACCAAATAAAAAAAAAACATTTGGGAGAGAATATCTACTGGGAGAAGGGAATCATTACATTTCAGAGGGGGAAAAAAAATCTTTCAAACCCAGCCTACAAAAAGGAAACAAGATCAGTGGGAGGAGGGAATAGAGAAAGAGTTTGACTCATCCACCCACTAACTCACAGTAGGCTTGAGAAATAAGGAAGAATTTTCCTCCCTGGCAAAAAAAAATACTAATAGATTTTCTTTTTTGGAAGGAAAATGGTCTCTGCTAACTGTGGCCTTGCTGCTTTGGGGGCTGATGTGGATTGTAACCTTGTTCAAAGCATTTTCTTTATGTGAAATCCTCACTCTGAGGGTAAGAGAAATTAGAATGTGTGAATTATCCTTTGATGGCTGTGAGAGTTGCTATCATCTCTTCCATCACCATGCTTACTAGTCATTTGCTATCCTGCCTCATCTACCACCTTTCGGAACCAGAGACTTTAATATGGATGACTCATGTTAGAAAGAATGGACTCCTTTCAACAAGCCCATAAGCACCTTGAAGACAAGTGGCATGTCCTATGCATCATTTCATACCTGGACTAATACAACAGACTTCTGGCTGATCTCACTGCCTCAAGTCTCTCCCCACTCCAATCTGTCTTTTATTCAGCTGCCAAAGTATTCTTTATAAAGTTCTGGTCTTACCATGTCTCCTCCTTAGTCAATATCCTAGTATCTTTGCCAAGAAAACGGAAAAGATGACTAGAAAATGACTCAACAGCAGCAACTATATATAGCCAACAACCATAAATGCTTAGCTATGTGTCTGTCCACTCTCATGCCTGATGTATCTCTGCTTCACAAATTCTGGGTATCTAAGTAATATTTAAGTTTTTGGAACAATTTATTAGGATTTTGTTAAAATGCTCCACATTGAGGACAGAAAAACATCATTAGAATAGAAGTCTGTAGCAGGAATTTTGTTTTTTAAAAAAGGCAAATGTTAGCTTATAGATGATGTTTTTGAGTCAGTGCACTTTTAGCTTCATTTCTTATAACTGATACTAATTATATATGTTCTTTTTTAAAAATATATATATGTTCTATTTGCCATTATGGCCCAAAGGCCCTACAAATTCCTCTCTCATGTGAAATTTCAATTATGATGACAACACTATGTATATTTACTAAGGCAGGGTAGTAGCTCAGATAGACACTTTGGAAATATTATAGACATAGGAAAAACTAAAAGGGTTTTCTGCTCAAGCTACAATGAATAAGAAAATTAATGAGCAATCCCATTTTTGAAAATTTTAGTTAGCTTAGTTTTTTTTTTACCATGGTCTGATACTTGAGTGAAATTCAGACAATTTTTAGCTATATGCTTACTTCAAAGATAGAAAATAAAGAAATGGAAAACTATGCCAGCTTTTGTGTAGGAGAAATTAGTTTCAAATCTTAAATCCAATTTGTTAAATATTTATTAAGCACAAATAAATAAGGTATAAGGAAAGACAGTCAATGAGCAATTATTAAGCACTTAGTATTTGCCAGAGGGCAAATTAATTTCTGGAGATAAAAAGAAAGACAAAACATTGGCCCTACTCTCAAATACAGGTACTGCTAATGTGATCTTAGACAAGTCAATTCTAGTATTTGAGCCTCAGTTTCCTTATCTCCCAAATTAGGAGCTTGGATTAGATGAACTATAAGATTCCTTACAATTTTAGATTTGTGATCTTCTGGTTCTTCCACAGAATCCCTTAAATTATGCCATAGAAAATCATTTCTTGCTGTTCTTACATAGAAAACAATTCCCAGGAGCAATTATATAGGCAATAAATTACCTGAATGATTCCATGGAACACAGAACCCACCATGATGTTAAATCTAAAAGGAACTAGAATTATCATTCAGTGTAGCCCTTAACTTTACAGATTTGCAAAACAAATCCCAGAGATATAAAGTGATTTTACCATTGATCATATGCCATATCACCCATTCCCAGCTCAGGAGGAAATTTCAGTCTAGGTGCATACAGGGATAACAGTCCCAATTATGAGCAATTCTTTAAGCAGTAAATTTTCATTTGTAACTTACCCCTTAGTATAAGAAAAGGACCCTAAATGCAGATCATAGATTGAATACTATTTTGCCAATATAAATCATGTCTTCTCATTTCTTGTCAGTTTATTGGGGGGGGGTGTCTTTATATAAGTTCAGACCTACAGGATAACCCAGTTCTATATGAAAATTCACCTTTATAGAGATAACAAAAGCATCTTTTCTGGGCGGAGCAAAAGATTTCCATAGAGAACAAATTCAAGGAAAATGAAAGAAGAAATCTTTGAATATAGTTGGATATGTCCTAGCCCTACTTGGTAATCGTTATTCTTTAATGATGAGAATAGCAGGGGATATACTAACATGAATAATTACCAAGCATAAAAGAACAGTTTAACAACTTTTGAAAAGATCACAAATTTAGAGCTAGAAGATATCTTAATTTTCACGGAGGAACAGTTTAAGAGACTTGTCTAGGATCATAGAGTAAGTAACTGTCAGAAACAGGATTTGAACTCATGTCTTACAGTCTTGAAGTCTGGCACTCACTAACCATCAAATTGCTTCAAGAGATTAGAATCCATGCCAAAAATCACCCATAAATGTTTGAGAAATGGTAAAATAAGAGTAGGATTGTTACAAATTAGAAATAGGAAGGAAACAAATTAGCTTGCTACAAGATCAATAATGTCTTAGAGAAGCTATAATGTAGATTCATGCAATGGGGAGGAGCTCTACTAGATAATCTGTTAAGATTCTTCCAGCTCTATAATTCTAAGATGTTTATATGGATAAAAATACATTGGACCACAAGCTGAAGGCACATTAATAATGAAATTCTCCTGTTAAGATGTAGGAATGGAGAGATGATTTCCTGGGATTGTCATGATGATCTACTCTGTGTCAAAGTTTAGACTGATGATAGCCTGCTGGTGATAAATATAGAGAAAGTCCACAGTCATTTAATGAAAATATTTCAAAGACTGGGAATTTAACCTTGAGGAGGAAAAGGCTAAAAGGAATTGTTTCTTTAAATTAGAATAAGTGACTGAAAAAAAGACAAACACAATCTTCAAGTATGTAAAAGGTTGGATTTTTTTTGGGGGGGGGCAGGTCAGATGGTAACCTACTATTAAACAGGAAAAAAAGAAATTTACTTATCCTATACTATTAAAGATGTAAACTAAGCAAATGTTAGAACTTTATAGAATTCAGAAATTTTTTTTCTTTAGAGGGAAATTAAAACATCAGATTTTCATTAAACTGAAACTCTTTAGGCAATCCCCTAAACTTTTTTCCATCTTCATGATGACTTAGGTAATATCCTAAGCTGCAATACAGAAAAGGACTTACAGGAGTTATTAAAAAAAACTATAAGCTATTTATGGCTTGAGTAGGATTATGTCCAGGCTTAGTCAAAGACCCATATTCATGCCCATATCTCTGATCATTGACACTTTCTTCAGCCACTAGGAGTCTTCTATCTGACCTTTACCCTCTTAATAGCTGGGGATTGGATAACATGTATTTGATAAGAAAGCAGGTAAATTAGAGGAGTTCCTACCTCTCCCAATCCTGCCTGACCTAGTCTTTCTGATCTTATCAAATGCCTGGATCTGACCTCCATTTCAATTTCAAACTCACTAATTCTAGACTAATGATCTGTGGCAATAGACTATGGTTAAAAAAAAAAATCCTGATTTTTTTACTCATACTTCAGGAGAGGATTTTAGACTATCAGGTATACTGAAGTGGAATCATGTCAGATAGGAAATATGTACCACCCCACTTTAGGCTATTTACTTGGATTTTTCATAACAGCACTAGTGGTGGGCCATCTGGCTAATGAGAGCATTGGAATCCATTTTTCCTAGATAGATTCTCAAATCATAAAAACCATTTAAAAAAAAGGCAGTTCAATCTTATATTTGCAGACTATATTATGGGAGGGTATGACTACCAGATTAAACCCTAAAAGATAGCCATCAAACTTTACCAAATTAGTTTTCGTTTGTGTTAGTTAAGGGGGAAAACAGGTATGAAAAAGTATATTAGTTAAGATTTTCCATGTCACAAGAATAATGAAATACTGTAATGTAAGCAAGAGCTGCTTACATGAAGCTAGTTAAATATATCTATTGCTGTTCCTTTTTCTCTCAAATGCTAAAGTGGTACTATGTTCAAGGTTAAGTCAAACCAATGAAAACATGCCAATTCAGACATTGAAAATACATGGCAAAAAAAAAAAAAAGCCCAGCTTAGACATTCACAAACTAGCCCTTTTTTAGCCTTCTTATTCCTTACCACCACCACTACCCCAGACCCCTCCAGACACTGACTGCCCTTCTTTGCTGTTCTTCATTCAGGACTTTCTATTTCCAACTCTCTTTTCACTGTCCTCCATGTCCAGAATGTTCTCCTTCTTCATCTCTGCCTCCAAGCTTCCCTCTCCTTAACCAACCTTCTGTAAGGGGTCTCTATTGGTCACTCCTTCCCACCTCTCATCCCCCACTCCCCTTAGCCGCTTCTCTCTGTTTACCTCCCATTTTCACTGCATATATTTTTTATGTACATAGTTGTTTGTACGCTGTTTCCTCTATTCTAATATCAGTTTCTAGAAAGCGGGGACTCTATTTTTGCCTTTCTTTCTATCACCAGTTGTTAACACATTACCTGGCACATAATTAATAAATACTTGTTGACTTACAGGACTCTTAGTACTTGAAATTCACAGTCTTGGAGACTGGAGGATATTCAAAACATATTTTCTTGTTGACAGTTCTTTCACAGAGAACAGGAATCGCCAAAACAGAGTTATGGCTTGTCAAAAATAAGCAAGCTCCCAACTTCCATTTGGATTTGAAATAAGTTTTTGTTTGTTTCATTTTCTTCACACTGACAGATAATAATCTAGTGCAGGTGCAATCTACTCCCGTTTTTCCCCTTCCAATTAAGGGGAAAATGTGGCTGGCTGGAGGAGTTTGAACTGCAGTGGTGAGACTAGCATGTTGGTCCAATCTTTAGCTAAGGTTCACCTGGAAGTTGCAATAATGACTCCATAACCCATTGTGCTAAGAGACCAACCGAGCCCATCACACCACAGTACTCAAACCCACCTCTCTGAGCCAGTTGGTCCAAGATCAGGCACTGCTGGGCTATTATAAAAGTTTGAGCTCTTGGTGAGACAAAGTGTCATTCTTTGCTTGGTAATGAGGAAAGCATCTGTCTTTAAGGAAGGGGGAACAAAGCCAAATTGGAGTCCTCTGCCAATTTATTTTGGCTCCAAGAACGAGAGAAAGCTCGGCAGCCTCCAGTAATAGGAAGCCGGCAGCCTTGCCACATGGCAGAAACGTCCTACAAACTATGACTGGGACACAAATAAAAAGGGGAGAGAACAGAGTGGGCAGTGGGAAAACACACGTTCGGGAGAAGACACTCAACTTTTGGTACCTGGAAATAATCGCAGTCTTTCGAGAAAGAGGCTCCCCGCAATCATTCTACAGGGACTACAGAAGCACCATTTCAGCCGGAGAGCCGAGCGAGCTGGCTTGCCCTTCCCCCATCCCATTACCACATTAGACTGTATTAGCAGTGAGCTCTCATCTGCTACTACACAACACCTCTGCCTGTGGGTATTAACACACGATGCAAATGAAGATGTAAGATAGAATCAGCTCATCAATCACAATCACACAGGGACACTGGAGCAAGGCAAAAGGATTAGCACTTCAGCCCCGCACAGGTCTCTTCCCTATCACCACTCTAGTTTAATTAAGCATCACCTCAAGTGCTTATTACCACTGCAAAGCTCAGCTCTGAAGGCCAGCTCCCTGTAATCTCAGCACTGGAGTTAATTAGAAGAGTATGAAAAAAAATCCATTAAAAATGGTGGGATTCCCCTAACAGAAATTATAGGTATGTTTGTAATAAAGATTTGCTTTTCCTTAGATTTGGAATAACACATTAAATGGCCTTCATTAAGCTCCAACCTTTTACTCCGAACCACGGGCATGCCGCTGCCTTTCCAGCAAAGCTATTTTTAAATGTGGCTACACAGGCATGGCTCAGATTTAACAAGCCTGTTAACTTATCTTAGAGGTGAATGACAAAGCTCTTCACAAAGGGGAGAAAATAAAAGAACTCCCCATGTCTTTCCGCTCCCAAATCATGAACCGAAAGAGACCCACAGCCCTGAACATCACAGACATTTACATTTTCAGCCAAACCTCTCAGGAGAGCAATCCCCTCCATCCCTCGCCTGCCAAGTGACCTGACTTCAGCACTGTGCAGTTCCCCTGAAGCATCAGATAACATCACGAGCACTTCCAGCCGAGCAGGAAGGAGCCGCCTTCCCTCAACGAGGAGGTGCAATCAACAGTAGCCAGGGAAACAGAGAGCTGAAGGATCCCGGGTTTAGGAGCACGAGATGCAAAAGCCCAGTTCTCGACGTGGAAGGGGCAGCCCTCCCCCGATGAGCCAAAAGTTGAGGCTCTAATTCAAAGAAGGAGCCACCACGGAGCTTGTCTGACCTCCAAGGCGGCACACAGCTTGAGCAGGCTGTCTCACATGAGGGGTTCTCCTTCTCTCTTTCCTTATTCCTTTTTGCCTTCCTCTCTCCTTTTAATCCGAGCATCTGGATACAGCTGGAATTATCCGGTCTTTTTAAAAAAGACCCAGTCCCTTACCCTCTAGGAGTTTGCTATCTAGGATTTCTAAAATGTGATAGATAACCCAGAAGCACACACAAGGAAACAGAGATAATGAACAGCTAACAGATAAAGGCAGTGTGACCTGGTGGATGGAGAGCTGAAACAGGAACCCAGAAGACCCAGCTTTTAAGTTCTGCTTCTGACAGACTGGCCGTTGGACTCCAGGCAATCACTTAACCTCCTGAAGCTATAGAAAACTCTTTAAAGACTAAATAAGTTACAGAGAAGGGGTCAACTTATTTTGGGCGAAAGCATTCTCTATAATAATGGAACCCCATCCTTGTTCTGATGCCTCACTTTGGCATGGAGGTAACCCAGACTTCTCACAGCCCTTGCCAGTGGAGTCCAGGTCCTGGTGGGCTCTCCTAAGAGAAGTACTAGCCAAGTAATGTCCTGTATATCTATCATCTGAGGGGCCAGGTTAGCAGAGTTTTAAAAGGCTCATCCTGAGAAAGTTTGCTGCCAGATGATACTTGACTTTTCAACCAGAAAAGTTCACAAATCTGACTTACTAAGGGGTACACTAAGTTGTTCCATGTGTCAATGGAGAAATTTCCCAAATAGATAAACTCAGAGAAAATGGAGACATATAATATTAAGGATGTAAATAAAATTGATGAAATAATTGCAAATCAAAAAGGTTGACATAGGGGAAACATATCAATAATACAAATAAAGAGGCAAAACAGTTTCATGCTTAGAGAAAGATTTGGGAGAAAGTAATATCCTGTTAAAGAAATACCCCAAACTTTTATATAGTTTCCTTTGAAAATATAATAGTGGTCTTCTATAGTGGGTGGGTCTTGAAATAGTTGGAAACTCAATTTTGGATGTGAATGAATGACTGTAGAATGTGGCATCATTCCAGAGAAAAATTGCTAGATTTAGAGCCAGAGGACATGAATTCAAATCCCTATCCTCACTTCACATTTAACATCTGTGCAGCCTTGAGTAAGGCATAACTTCTCCAGTTCTAGGCTTCTTTATATTTAAAATGACATGTTCTAACAAGATGACAACTTATTGGCTTACATTGGTTTCATTTGTCTCTTTCCCTGTCATGATTTAGTGTCATGTGGAATATTAGCCATATAGTTTAATTGGAAGATATATTAACTTCATGGATCCTGATAAAAACTTCAAAAAGGTGAGAAAAATATAAAATAAAAAAGGATTCTCAAGATTTGGAAATGGCTTCCAAAGTATACAAGTAAATGTAAATGATGATGTAAGACATACAATTCTCACCACTCATTTTGCCTTGATTAAGGTGATTAATTGATAGATATGTCACTTGTTATAGTTATGACATACCCAGCACAACATGGTTAAAACTATATTAAGGCAGTTAATACACACACCCACTGAACAATGAATACCAAATTAGCATCTATGGAAGGCAGAGGCAATAAGCAAAATAAGAAATCAAATTTTGTTTGTTGACATGCTTTTGTGAACCATAAGCTTTTGCTAATTTATAGAGGATCTATTTGCTAATGGGATCAATATTAAAAGGTACTGACTGAAGGGAAGCTAAGTAGCTCAGTGGATTAAATGCCAGGCCTAGAAGCCAGGAAGTCTCAGATACTTCTTAACTATGTGATCCTGAGCAAGTCCTTTAACACCCATTACTTAGCTCTTGCCACTCTTATGCCTAGGAACTAATACAAGGTATTGGTTCCAAGACAGAAAGTAAGGAGTAAAAAAAAAAAGTACTGAGCATGAATCCCTGTGGCAAAGTACAAGAGATGTGAAATTCAAATATACTCAGTGAAAATCAAATAATATTTAATTTACTCAAGAACACTAATATCTTTAAATATGGCTGAATATTTTATTAAAAAAGTTAATTATTACCTTTCATTCATTCAAAAACCATTTAGAGCACAGAATCTCCCATGCTGACTGGCCCTATCCATGAAACCTATAATTTAGCTAAGGAAAACAAAAATTAGGGTAGAGTAGAAAACTGTCTAGAGGAAGAACAGAAGGAATGGACATAATGCTATTTGATTTTGAAAGGAGGAAAAAACATTTCTGATTGGAGGGCTTATAGAATATATAAAATTTCAAAAGACAAAGATAGCAAGAGACACAGTAAAGGCAAAAATATAGAAAGAAAAAACTGGATGAGCATTAAGGTACTGTGAGTATTCCATTTTTGACTAAAGCAAACATGAGAGGGGATGTTGTGAAATAAAGTTTAAAAGATAGAAAAGCAGAATGTCACAAAAGTCCTTGAACTGTAGGCTTAGGCATTTGGATTTTTGATGGCAGGAACTAGGAAGTCATTGAAGGGTTTTGAGCAGAAGGGTTAATAGTCCCAGAATCTTAGAATCTTAGAAGTATCAAGGGCTACAGAGGTTATCTAGGCCAACTTACACCTGCATAAGACTTTTCTCTAGAATATTCCTGATAAATGATTATGCAACTTTTGTTTGAAAGATCCCAGTGAGAGAAGATACATCTATTGCCCAATGCAGGCCATTCTACTTTGAGACTTCTGTCCTTACACTGAGTCTTTAATATGCCTCTAATTTCCACCATCTCCTTGTTCTACCCTCTGGAGTCAAGCAGAACATATCTAATCCCTGCTTCTTTTAAGTAGCTCTTGATATCTTCCCCCACTTCCTGCCACCACTTCTATTTTATAGGCTAAATATCTCTACTTCCTTCAACCAGTCCCCATAGGACATAGCCTTCTATCCTCTCAGCATCTTTGTCATACTCCTCTAGACTCTATCAAACTTGTCACTATCACTCCTAAAATGTGGCACCTAGTCCTGAATATAGACCTTAACCTAGCATTCCTATATATTCAGAAGATTAATTAGGGAATAACATGGCAAGATAATTAAGTATTAAGTACTAAATTTGCTAATGTTCTTTCCTGCTACACACAAGCACTTTTTTTGTCCCTTAAGTTATTATATGTTTGTAAAAATATTTTGATTATCACCATGATTATTAATTTAAAATGAAGGGTTCTAACATGAAAGAATTGCCCAAATTGTTTTCTACAAAATTCTGGCATTCCATGTAATATAAATGGAGATTCCATGAAAGGATTTTAATATTAGCCATGTTTCCTCTCTGAACTATTCAGTTATATAGACAGAGGGACTGGATCTGTGATTTAAAATAGTTTGAGGAAATCCTAGGAAATCTTCTAACAATGCAGGCTGGCAACTTCACTGCAACTTATCATTTGGGGAGTTACAGAAAACAGATAGGTTAAGTGACTTGCAAGGGTCAAATAGCCAGTGTGTGTCAAAGAATGGGACTTGACCCCATCTCTTTCTAACTCTGAGGCTGGATTTCTTCCCATTATCCCACACTGCCTCTCAATCATTAAATTATATGTGTATCAAAAATGCTTGTTTTGTACAATTTTTTTTCAAGATGAAAATAAGCTTAATTTCTCCTCTTTTGCTCCCCAAAGTCCCGACTCACCATTACCTTGGTTTATTCTAGAGCCAGAACTTATCAGTTCCATCAACACATTTCAAAACTCAAAGAGATCTGTGAACAAACCAGTTTGGGTAATCTTTCACAAAGGAAACTTCATTTTCAGTACTCTTTTCTGAGGCTCTAAAAAAAGGGTTATTTTTGTTGTTGTTATTGTCCATAAACAGAGCTTAATTAATTAAGCTTCAGCTTAATCAGAATTCACTTACTTCATTTGAAAAATCATTCAAATTCAAAAGCATTGTGGAGCACTAGAAAAGAAACTGGGTCTGGAGTCAGAACCCCTGAACTTTAATCCCAGTACTATTACCTATTAACTGTGTGCCCATGTCATATCATTTAAAATTTTAGTCGTTTGTGCATACATCAATTCTTCAACTAGAGTAAAAGTTCCTTAAAGGCACAGGAACTATGTGGCATTAATATTTCTACCTCCCCCCAGCACTTTTGTGACACAAAGGAAAACCCTTAATAATAAATTGTTCAGGTGATCTGAATTGAATTGGGTGACTTATTCCCTAAGCTTTGGTATTTTCATGAGTGACCTCTTATAAGAATAAAGTATAAAAATACTATGAAATTGTAAAGTGATATTCAAGTAATAATAATGGCATTTACACAGTGCTTTAAGTTTTGCAAAGTGCTTTCCAAAAATTATATCATTTGAACCCCACAATAAGTCTTGGAGGTAGGTGCTATTAATTTTAATTAATTTTATATTTGAGCAAATAGAGGCAGACAGAAGTGATGTGACTATCTAGGATCATGCAGCTATATACAGTGGCTGAAACCAAATTTGAACATAGGCCTTTCTGACTCAAGGTCCAAGGCTCTATCCAACTACTTTAATTATGGCTCACAACTATAAAAGTAACAATAATAAGACAAGATGTAAAAGTTTCAGTATATGGATAAACCATGGCCTGTTGGTCACTCTTCTTTGTCATATATACTTTCATTTAAAAACTAGCAAAGACAGAAGTAACATTTTGGGGGCAAAAAGTTTCATTACCACCAATAAACTAAAGCTGTCTAACAATCATGCAATCATTAGATGACAGATCTAGATATGGAAAGGATCTTGGATGCCATCTAATCTAATTACCTGATTATACCTATAAGAAAGGAGCAGCTAAGTGGGGCAGTAGATAGAGTGTCAAGTATGAAGTGGGGAAGACTCATCTTCCCAAGTTCAAATCTGCTTTGGATACTTACTATGTGACCTTGCCCAAGTCACTTAACCCTGTTTGCCTTAGTTTCTCATCTGTAAAATGATCTGGAGAAAAAAATAGCAAATCTCTCCTGTACCTATGCCAAGAAAAACCCAAATGGGGTTATAAGTATCTCAAACTCAGCATATTGAAGGATTGTTTTCAAATGAGCAATATTATTTTTATCAAAATTATCAAAATACTTTGTGGTGGCCAAAAATTGGAAAACGAGGGGATGCCCATCAATTGGGGAATGGCTGAACAAATTGTGGTATATGTTGGTGATGGAATACTATTGTGCTCAAAGGAATAATAAAGTGGAGGAGTTCCATGGAGACTGGAACAACCTCCAGGAAGTGATGCAGAGAGAGAGGAGCAGAACCAGGAGAACATTGTACACAGAGACTAATACACTGTGGTACAATCGAAGGTGATGGACTTCTCCATTAATGGCAATGCAATGTCCCTGAACTATCTGCAGGTATCTAAAAAATACTATCCACCAAGCAGAGGATAAACTGTGGGAGTAAAAACACCGATGAAAAGCAACTGCTTGACTACAGGGGTAGAGGGGATATGACTGAGGAGAGACTCTAAATGAACACTCTAATGCAAATACCAACAACAGGGAAATGGGTTCCAGTCAAGAACACATGTGATAACCAGTGGAATCGTTATGCTATGGAAGAGGGAAAGGTGGTGGGAGGGGGGGCGGGGAGGAAAAGAAAATGATCTTTGTTTCCAGTGAATAATGTTTGGAAATGACCAAATAAAATAATGTTTAAAATTTTAAAAAATTATCAAAATACCATTATTATTATTGTTATCAGATATTATGATGAAACTATCTTTGAATTCCACATTTACTGAAATGACTGAACTAAGACAATAACAAAAAGGAAACCAAGGCACAAAGAGCTGAAGCTGTCTATAGCCACATAGGTATTAAGTGGAAGAGACAGGATTTGAACTTGGGTATTCTGACTCAAAATCCAGTATGCCTTTCATAAGACACACTGTCTTCCATATCAGACCCAACCAGGTTTGGAAAGAAAGAGGCTAGAGTCCTCTTTCTTCCCATATGATGCCATCATGATATATCATCAGGCTGTCAGACAGTCAGATCAGCCTATTTATCACTTCTTCCTGTCAGAAAACCACACTGAAAGCAATAGTAACAAAGTAGAATGAAATCATTAACGCACAGGTTAAGGTAAGAGTCACTGCACAGTTTCTCGCTGGCATTAAAACAAAGAAAATTCGGAAATAAAGAATAGTTAAGGATGGACGCGAACGGACTCTATAAGGAAGCTATATTCTGGGGTGACTTTCACCTCTCCTTGAACAGGGATCTAGCAACTCTAGGAAATGCTATGCTGTAAAACTTTTCTTAGTCACCCCACCCAGCAGTGGCGCCTCTTCCTTCCTCTGAATTGGTATCGTACATCCTGATACTTAAACGCTACAAGGAAAAGGAAAGGATAAGTTTGTATACGCGTTAGCCTCTTCCCCAGATTGCCCGAGCTCGTGCGGTGGATTCCTTGTGGTGTTGCCTTCAACTGTCGCTACTCTGTGTAAAATGCTGAGGATACAAAAATAAAAATCGGATACAGTCCTTAGCCCTCCAGCAATTTACATTGCCCCAACTCTTGTAGAGACCTCAATAAATGTTTGCGGACTGACTGACTGATCACTAGGGACATGGGAGGCGATCCAAAAGGCTGCGGAATGGAAGGGTGCTCTGGCCGTCACGTCCTACTGCCCAGTGCAGTGTGGGAAATCCAAATGCCCTGAGCTCTCCCTATAAGGACCCTTCCTTAAATTCTATGGGTTCTCAAAGGGGAAAAAAGAGCTGAAAGGTGTTTTTATTCCCTTTGCTTTCCCAAGCTGACAGGCTTTTCAGAGGGGAAAACTAAGGATCGAGGCGGGGAAAGCTGTGGCTCCTCCGAACCACTTTTACTCGCAATACCCAAATGATACATTTGCAGGCAAAGCTTCTTTCCTAAGCTTCCATTTCTGCAAAAGCAAAGCCTACTTATACAATCATTTCATGATTTTTGAACAGAACATTCAGTATATGTGGGAGTGACTCATTTGCATAGAGGTAGGATGGGGATTATTAGCACATTAAAGTACACAAGCAAAAATACACATGAAGGAAAATTCCTTTATCCTAATGCAGACTCCAGCATCCAGCCTTGAAATCTTCCTCCACCTTGAGTGTGCCCGGCATGAACACCCTTGCCCTTGTGGTAGGAAGATGAAGCATTACACATGTCCATTTCCAAAGGCCCTAAGGAGCCAGACATTTTATCCAGGTAATGGTTTAGCAAAGCAAATCAAAAGCAATCGGATCACTGTCGAGTGTGTACATGGGATACTCAATGGGCCTGCCAGAGGGGAGTGATGGGCAGCCCTAAAAGCTGACCCTTAAATAACAGATGCTGCTCTCAATGGAGCTTGACTGACACTAGCCTTTCAAATGGGGGGAAATGAGACTGCTGATCCTTAAGCAGAGATCTGAAGTGGAAACTCAGCTCCAGGAAGGCCATTTCTTAAAACCCAGGATCTGTTAAAGTCTACAGCCAGCTACACAAGAGAAATTTGCACCATCTTTCTCTATCTGATTACAGAAAATCAAATAATTTAATTTATTCACTACTCCACCTTCCACACTGAACTCTGGTTTCTCACCTAAGGATTTGTTGTCTTGGTGAGAGGTCACTATATCTAGGCCTTACTGGACAGAGTAATCAGACCATATTACAAGATATCCATCTTTCTCTTTTTCCTTCTTTCCCTAAAAATCACCACACCCACATACATACCTACACACTGTCCCCAGTACTTTGTTTGGTACTCAACTTTCACACTGAACACAAGTTTTGTGTTAATGGGTACTATCTAATCCAGTTTAATACACATTTAAAATCCTGCTGGGTGTAAAATCCTAAATGCTAAGGAATCAGAGACCAAAAATCATTCCTGACCTCAAACTGCTCACATTTCCCTTTGGGAATACAATTTAGAAAATAGAGAAGTCTAAAATGATCATTCAAAAAAGAGAAATACTATTATCACTCAAAGGAATGAAGAAAGGTTTTATATAGGAGCACATGGCCTGAGCCTCAAAAAATACTAAGAATTCTAAGAGGTAAAGGAAAGGATAAAGTAAATTCTAGGTTTTTATGAAGGAAATGAGGTTGGAGAACAAGTGCCAAGTTAGAATCATAGCCAGTAGGCCAAATGGCTAAATAAATGAGTCCAAAAAGGGAAATATTGTGCAGCAAATTTGGAAAGATACACTGGAGTCACATTGAAAAGGGCTTAGAAGAATGTCAAGTTAAATGCAAAAGAGAGTTGCTGAAAAGTCTTGAGAAGGGTAGTGACATGAACAGACTTGTGCTTTAAGAAAACAAGCATAGAAAATGCCTTCGTGAGGAGAATTTGGGGCCTTGTGTAGGATTTTAGGAGCAGATGCTGTTGTAAATGTGGTAAAAATCTGACTAGAGAGACTAAATGATTTCCAATGTATGAGACATGAAATGGAATTCAGACACAGGGTGAATTGAAGTTCATCTCATCTTAATTAAAGTCTTCTAGATAGATTAATAGAATAAACAAAAATGAAATGCTGAAAGTAATTAGGAAGGCAAATGTTAAACATTTAGAAATCACCATTTATATTGAAAGAGGGTAGCACCTTGGAAAGAGCAATGGTTCTGTATTCAAAGGATCTAGGTTCATATCTTACTTCTGATACTATTACTATGATGTGGAGAAAGTCATTTATACCCCATAGGCTTCATTTTCCTGACCTTAAAAATGAAAGAGTTGGAAAAAATGACCCTTGAATTACCTTACAGCTCTAGATCTATGATTATACTTTTTAAAAAAAGGATTTGTCATTAATCTATCCTCTAGGCACTCTAATGTGCTATAACATTGATCATCTGTGTTCTTGTATGTACCAGGAAGAAACAAAATTGCATTTTTTAAATGTTCCATAATGGAGATATTTACTGTCTCCTTAATCTACCCATTAGTCTAACTCAAAAAAGTTTTATTATATCCAAATGATTTGAGATATTAGCTACTTTCAGTTAAGAAACTCACTTTGATGGTCTCATTAGAGAACAGTAATATGATATGGGGATTTGGGGATTTGACCACTTGCCATTATTAGATGATGGTGAAGTACAAAAGAATACTGGGCAACAAGTCAGGAGACCTGAGTTCTAGAGATGTAGTTCTACTACTGGCTTAGATATGTGACCTTAGAAAAGTAATTTCACTTTAAGGAAACTTAAGTGTGTAAAAATGAAAGGAGGGTACTAGTTCATTAAACTATATGATCCTTAAAAGAATATAAGAAATCCCATCATATAGCTTACTTTTAAAAGGCTTCATCTCTTCTCAGAAACAAATCTCTTCCCCTCACCCCAAAATAGTAAGTATACTTGAACTGGTATTGAAAACTATCATAGAATCTAAAAACCGGATGGGGCTTGACTAATCCATCTTGCTTTTAATCAAGAACTTCTTTTTTCAAAGCCCTTACCTTCCATTGTAGAATTAATACTGTGTATTGGTTCCAAGGCAGAATTGCTATAGGGGCCAGGGAATAGGGGTTAAATTACCTGCCTAGAGTCACACAGCTAGAAAGTGTCCTGAGTGACTAAAAACTTCTACACGATTCCCAGTGAGTTTCTGTTTGAAGTTCTTTGGTAAGAAGGAACTCATTACATTCCAAAGTAGTCCATTTATCTTAAGTTTTTGTTTCCATCAAAACTAAAGTTGCTCTGATGCAACATCTACCCACTACTCCTAACTGACCCATGCATCCAAGGAGAAAAAGTATCATTCATCATTCATGAGACAATCTCTCAAATATCTGAAGCCAAATTTTTCCTATCTATATGAAGTCTTCTGTTGCAGCTAAACATCTCCAGTTCTTTTAATGCCTCTTTATACAATTATCTTCTGAATATGCTTTTAATAAACGTTTTTATATCTTTGCCAAAATGCGCTGAGAATGAACCATAATGCTCCTTGAATATATTGTCTGACTAAAGCAAGATATAGTGGAATCATCACCTCCTTTTTTCTTAATATTATATCTCTTTCAGTGCAGCTGAGAAGAATTTAGAAGAAAAGAAGTGCCTATAAAAGAAGCATCTGAATATCTCAAGTGAAAGCTATTTCTAAAGGGTCAACATTACCCAAACTTCAAAGTATAGGCTCATAGTTGTTGACTCAAATTGAGATTGCCTTCCACCAAAATCCCCAGATGTTATCACAGAAACAGTTGCCTAGTCATATTTCTTTCAACTTATGTTACCAAGTTCATTTGAAACCCAATAAATAAAAACTTAAAATTATTCCCTATTACATTCTTCTCATTATTCAGCTTAGCTCAATTTAGCCTCTTTAGACGTTTCCTAATCCGGACCTTGTCTTTGACCATATTAACTATATCTCTAAGTCTCCCTCTTACAAGTATACTATGTAAACCTTTATCCAAGACACTGACAAAATATGTTAAAAAGTAGAGAATTTAAACAGATCTCCAAATCATCATCAGGCTCTTAATGACAACTTTGCTTCTCCTCATTCATACAGATGCAAATCCTCTTTGTTTTACTATTATCTCCCCCATATTGCTAACTTATCTGCAAGAAAGAGAAATTAAATATTTTGCTCAAGCCCAAATATTCAGTATTTTTTTTAATTCTTATCTGCCAACCTAGTTGCCTTGTCCCCTTCCAAAAAAAAAAATACAAAGGAGATTATGTTAATCTGACATTATCTATTCTTGATGAAATCATATTCACTTTTGGTTTCCTTTCCTACATGCTCACAAATTATTCCATTTAAAAAAATTCTAGAATTTTTATAGGAATCCAAGTCAAATGCACTAGCCTAAAGTTTGTAATTCCACCTTTTTTTCCCCCTTGAAAAGAGAAGTGACTTTTGCCCTCCTTTTGAAGCCAGACTTCTGACACTGAGTAACAAAGTAGGGCCAGACAGGGTTTTGCATAAACTCCATTTATTATACATATGAGAAAGATTTTTATAGACAGTATAGTACTAAGCATTACATCATATTTATGAGGCGTTTCTTTTCCAAAGTTCTGGGGCGCTTTCTCCATTTTCTAGACTATTTCAAAGATCTCTGACAAGCTCAATATCACAAGTTCCTTTTGTATCATTCTATACAGTTCACCATTGCCTGATAACTTGAACTTATTGAGAGCAGGCAAAAGCTATCTTGTTTTCCATTACCTGAAATCCATACTTTCTTCTGTCTTTTCTAATTCAAATATTTTTCTTCTTATTTCTAAGAACACAGAAGCAAAAAAGGAGAGGAGCAATTCAGCCTTCTCAGACTCCATTATCATATACCCAGCCATACTAATCAGTGCTCTTAAACGTCACTGGTGCCTCTCTTGTCCCCAAATAATTTTTTTATGAAAAGTCATTTTTATATCCTTAAAATATAACCTTTCAGCTCATCCAAAAGATCACAGAATTAGGTTTGAAAGATGTGGCACAACTTAAAGGTCATCAAGGATGATCCCTTTTATAGTTTAAATCACTTACTTTGGTAATTAGTTTTCATCTGTATTGCCTCGTTCTATGATTATTTCTCAAGTTAAAGTCCTGCTTTTCAATAAAACTGTAAACTCTGGAAGACTATCTTCTTCAATAAGCCTTTCCTGATCCTTCTAAAACTCATGAATTCTCTCTCTTGATTATCTCCAATTGATCTTCTTTGGAACTTGTCTGTACATTATAATTGTTTGTACGTTTTCTCCCCCATTAGATTGTGAGTTCAATAAATGCAGGGACTTTTTTTTATGCAAAAACCCCAGGGCTTACCATAGTGCCTGGCACAAAGCAGACACTTAATAAATGCTTTTCAACTTGATTTGTCATATGTATTATGTAACTCATGAAATCTGATACATTCTGAGGTATGTAGTATAAACTCAGTGAGTACTTATTGACTTGCTAGATGAGATTGCGAGCTATTGATGTTGCTGGACAGAGAAACATCAAGGTATTTTCAACTTTCAATACAGCAATATTTGGCAGACTAGCAATTTTAAGAGCAGGGTTATTATCTAGGAATAAGTTGAGAGAATTATTACTAATATTCCTGACCCAGAGGTCCATTTGTATCATTCCCATTTTCAGGAAGTTCCAGTGGCTCCCTATTGCTTTTATGATATATTTTTATTATTATAAACATATCAGAAATTATGTATTTTATATGTAAATTATTCTAAGTTATGTATTATTATATATAATAAAATGCAAAATCATTTGTTTGGCATTTTAAATCCTTTAGAAGTTACCTATATCTAATCTTTTCAGATTATATGTTACTCATATAAGTAACATATAAATTCACATAAATTCCTCATAAATTCTATAAACCAGACAAACTGACTTGATTTTACTAAATTACATAAATTCCTCATAAATTCTATAAACCAGAAAAACTGACTTGATTTGCTTTTTTACTATGTATATATATATATATATATATATATATATATATATATATATATCTTTTCCTCTTCCTATGTCTTTCTGTACAAGTTGTTACCAATTTCTGGAATATGGTCCCTCCTTACTTCTGAATCTTAGAACCCCTAATTCCTTTCTTATTTTTTTCTTTCTATCTTAAAATCAATATTAAGTGTCAGTTCCAAGGCAGAAGAGCAGTAAGGACTATAATTTGCCCACGATCACACAGCTAGAAAATATCTGAGGTCAAATTTGAGCCTAGTATCTCCCATGTCCACAGAACCACATGGCTGCTCCCTTAATTCCTTTCAAGACACAGTTCAAATGCTATCTTGCATGGGATGTCTTTCTAGATAGCTCCATAATTAGTACTCCTTTATCATCCCACACACAAAAAAAAATTCTTTGAATTTACTAATCTGTGTAGATATTATTTTCCACAATAGATTGTAAACTCCTTGAGGACAAGGACTTTTGTTTGTCTTTGACTATCCAGTGCCTAGCACAGCATAATTTCTTAAGTAAATGCTTAATGAATTGAATTTGACAAACGTGTAAACTGCAATACCTCTTATAAGCTAAGATGGCTTCCTTTGTTAAAAGACTAAATAGTGATGTGGAAGGGTGATTTCAACTTCCAAAAGGGCATACCAACAGGGAATCATTTAAAGCATAGGGAGGACCTAGCTTAATTAATCTGTGCCACTTACCAGCTGTGGCATCCCTGATTTTGGAAACTGTCTGTCTCTCCAAAGGTCACAAGAGTGGTGGAACTAACAGGGGACCTGGGTCCACCTGTCACTCAAGCTGAGTGGTCTGGGGAGCCAATTGATAATCCATTAATGTTTGTCAGGATTTGCACCTGCACCAATTTGCTTCCCCTCTTCTCGATATTTTGTCTATGTTAACCAAGGAAGTTGCTGCAAATGTACAATAAACTATGCCCAGAATTAAGGAACAAGAAGAGATCAGATTATATCTCATTTTGGAAACTGAGTAAGGTTTTCCATCTAAAATTGTTTGTTATTGTAAAAGTCTGTCTCATTAATACCACTATTCTCTGAATTGAGATAGAGGTATTTGTCATGAAGCATTATAATTGCAAAATATTTGCATTTATAAGTTACTCTAAGGGAAAACAAAAGGATACATGATAGAGCATAAAGCAACACAACTTTGGTTCTTATTTGATAGTGGTGGCAGGTTTAGATTCATTCTCTTGCCAATAAATAAACATTTATTAAGCATCTGCAATATGCCAGGCATTATGTTGTCTTATGTACATGGCAGGTTGAAAACATGTGAGAACCAATGATTTTTTGAGCAAGAAATACCAAAATCACATGCTTGTAGACATGTATAACTAGAAAGGGAAGAGAACTAGTCCACTGACAAGAAAAAAGACAATATATGGACACCTAAATGATACATTAGTATTCCTACATATTAAAGGAACTACAGCAAGGCCTGTGGCATTAACAGTAGACTGTTGTTGAGTAATTCCAGTCCTGTCTAATTCTTTGTGACCCCCCTCATTTTACAGATGAGGAAACTGAGACTCAGGGAAGTTATATAACTTACCCAAGGTAATGGCAAGAGAGACTTTTCTTCTAAAAAGAGGAAGCATCAGTATTTTATTCACATACACATACATATATACATGTATACACACATACATATATGTCAAACAAAATTTATAGGGAGAACTTTCAGAGCCTTCAAAAATAAAATAAGGAAAAGTGACTCAATCATGAGGAAATTCCTACCCCCTCCTCAGCGAATACAAATTAATAATGGTATAATATACTGATGAATAAAAATTTGGCAACTACTTGTTAAATATCTATTCTGAGGCTAGGAATAGGCTAGACACTGGAACTGATCTCCGAAATAATTTCATACTTGTTTTCTTCTACAGACAAATTGTTTGTGAGCTTTACTTATGTGAAAACTTTTAGCAATTGAGATTCTCTAACATCAGACCCATAACAGCTAGATATATGAACTAGCTATAAAAGATGGTATCATAAACAAATTAGAGGAGAAGGGAAAGAGATACATTTCACAGTTATGGAGAGACTCCTTGACCAAATGTGAAGAAGAGTGGACAACTTTGAATACATGAAATTGACATTTTTTTGTGTAAAGAAAGTTCTTGCAGTTAGAATTAGAAAGAAACAAGAATAGGGAAAAATCATTACAGCAAATTACTTGTCTAAAGGACTGTTACTTAAAATAAAAAGGGAAATGATAAAAATACGTAAGATCAAGAGCCATTCCATAATTTAATCAAAGAATATGAACAGGTAAATCCAAGACAATAAATAGAAACTATAAGCCACCCTATGAAAAAAAATGCTACAAATCACTAAGAAAATATAAATTCAATCTACTATGAATTTATATCTCACAGCCTTCAGAAAACTGAAAATAAATTAAATGAGAACTGTTAGAAAAGCTGTAGGAGGACATATACATTAATGTACTATGAGTGGAGTTGAGAAGTGATATAAACAATATATAAAGTGATTTGGAACTAGACCCCAAAAGTCACTAAATTGTACATGCCCTTTGACCCAATTATATTTCCACTCTAGGTCTACCCCCAAAGAGATCAAAGAAAGAATAAAAGACTCCAAATGGATGAAAAAAAATGGATAAATAAAAAATATCTATAGCAGCTCTTTTTGCAGTAGCCCAAACATGGAAATTAAGGGAGTGCTCACTTATTGGAAGAATGAGCAAAAAATGTTACATTAATATGAATGAAGATTATTATGCCATAAATAAGGGAAAAAAAGTTAGAATGAAAGAAATTTAAGAAGATTTCTATGAACCAATTCAGGATGAAGTAAGAAGAACCATGAAACAATTTGTTTAATAAATACAAGGAAAACAGCTGTGATAAGCTTAAGAATTCTGATTAATGGAAGGACCAATCATGATTCCAGAAAAGTGATGATGAAGCACAATTTTTACTTCTTGGCAGAGAGATGATGAATTGTAGGTACAAAATGAAATAAACCTTTTCAGATGTGACTATTGTGTGATTTATTATTATTATTATTATTGCTTGAACATACATATTTGTTACAAGGGAGAGTTTTTTCAAAGGGGAGGAATCTAGGGGTAAATAGGACTGTAACAATTGTGATGCAAAAAAAGTAAATGTCAATGAACGATTTTAAAAATAAACAGAGAACAGAAATTCAAAAGAGGCAGAGGCAAACAGCAACAAATTGGCACTACCGCATTAAATTTAATAAAGATTCACAGTATCATATGCAATGCTATAAACAAGGAACAGACAATGGGAAGGAAGCATGAGGTAGTAGATAAGGTGTTAGTCTCTGTGTCATGAAGACCTGGTTTAATTTCCACCTCTGACATCTACTTTCCTGACAGTGTGATCCTAAACAAGTCACTTTATCTCTCAACGGTCCTAAAATTACAAAGAAGGTGCTTGATAAATAGAAATTTCTCACCAAGAGTTACATAAACTAGTGAAATCACTAATTTCCCTCTCTCTATCCTCAAATCTCCTTCAAGAAAATCCTCCCATATGTTGTTATTTTAAAGTGGGATGTGCTTCTAACTACCTGTACCTTATAACCCTAAAAGTTAGTTACAAATATTTTCCATTTGAAACATATTGACACACATTTAAGAGATGTTTCTTTCCTTTTTTAATTTCTCTTAAAAATAACAAAATCAAATCATATCAGGAAACATTGTGGGATCAAAGCATACATTTGTGAACAAAGAAACCAAAAGTTTAATTGGTTATGAATCAACAAATGAGAAATAACCATTTTTACTTGTAACAAATATACCAACACTATTTACTAATCTTGTAGACACCTTTGAAGGTTCTGTCAATGTTTAAGCCCCATATGTCTATACCATCAATGGTCTATATCTTTCACATGATTCTAGATCTAACTTTTCACCTACATACTTATAATTAGAGGACAAGAGAAATAGACAAGAGAAGGGAAAAGAGCACAGGGCAGAGTAGGCTAGGGAAAGGAAGGATTTCAGGAGCAGAAAGAATGACAATGAACTGTGGTGAACTTGACTTGCATGTAGCTTCTGCCATCTTAATAAGGTGAGAGCAGCTTGGGGATTCCAGGAAACTGCAGCCCAGTCACTGCCATATGGAGCCAGCCTAGTATCTGTCAAGTTCACTTAGCACATTTTCTCTTTGGGGAGTCAGTCATTCTGGCAATTTAGTTCTGGGAGAGGGGCGGGATAAGGGCTATTGAAATCTTAAGGCAAATACCAGTAAAAACTGATCAAGTGAACTCCAAGATAGCATTCTCCATAATTCTTGGCTGGAGAACATATTAGCAATGATCAAGAGGAGAGAAACAATAACATATATTAAAAAACCTGAATTCTAGGAGGCAATAATAGGCTAGATTCTTGTCATTGGGAGAATGACCCACATTTAGATTTTCTTCTATTTTATTTCTCCCCTTGTCAACCCCAAACAACTAAAGAACCACATTTTCCCAATTTTATCATCTATAAGAATGCTATTTATTGATGTTGGCCTGTCATGCATAACTGTAATAGGTAATAACAATTTAGAATTCTCAGAACCAGAGTTTTTAGGGGATGTGAGGATAAGAGAATAGTTTATTAAGGAGGTCATTCTACATTAGTATATATGTGTGTGTTATACGAATTTGTGTGTGCATACACACACACACACATATATACACCTCTATGAATATGTATATGAATGTGTATGCATATGTTATTTCTCAGGCTCCCAGCAAAAGATGGTAATACTCAAGAGACTGCTAACTTATAAAATTCAAAGGATGGAGGTAAAGTCATAATGACTCTTGGGCTCTAAGTAAGAGCCAGAATTCTTAATACTTTTTTTTTTCTGTTGCAAGATAGTATAAAAACAATGCTGGCTCATGATCAGCCAAACCTGACATATTTATATTCAACCTCATACATCATTGCAGGGATTTGGTGATGAGACCAAATCTAATTGACATCATCTCACTTGTATAAGTACAGGAGTGGGGAAAGAGGCTTCAAAAGCACATGACAATCATCCACTGATAAGAAACAGATGAGAGGGATTGTGTTTCTCATTGTTTATCACATAGTTCCAAAATGTAACACTCACTACTCTATGGCAACAGTCATGGGTTTGGATTTGGTCTATGAGTCAACCCTGAAAAACAAGTGAACTCTCTCTCTAAAGTGGTCCTTAAGGGAAGATCTACTCCTAAACTAGCTCAGGCTCATGAGTGATCAGTTATGGCCCATCTTTGAAGTCTATTCACCAGTATTGTTTGTTGGTCACCTCCAACATTTCAGGACATCTAAGCTATGAAATTATTTTTCATCAAAATGAAAAATAGTTCATGTAGTGCCTTGACCTGGTACTAAGGTGGGAATAAGAGGAGAATGTCTAAATATATATAAATATATATATATATACATATATATATATATACACACACACATAGGTTATATATCTAAATTAGTTTTTCTATAATAAACATGTCTGAGGGTGCAGAAAACTACAACCTCTGAGTGATGAGCTATCCAGAGAACTATCATTTCTTTGGACAAAATTTATTTTCTTAGCTAGAGTTTCAGTGTCTTAAAAACTGAGAAGCTGTGCTAGAGTTGGAGTCAAGAATATTTTGGTTCAATCCTGCCTCAGGTATTTATTAGCTATGGGACCCTGAAAGAAGTCAATTCACTTGACTTTCCTGAGATTCTATTTCTTCATCTGTTAATTGGGAAATGGATGGTGGACTTCAAGGTCTCTCCCAACCAATAATAGATTGATAGATGTTTAATGATTAGCTCTTCATAAAAAAGCTTTGCATGAGAGACTTATAAATGTAATCTACATGATTAACATCTCCTTTATCACTTTCTTAAGTCTGAATCATCAACAAAAGAATTAATCAAGCCTTGATTTATAAAATAACCTGATTTCTGAAGTATAAATTCTCATATTTAAAATTTAGCAATTGGTCCCCAAGTACGAGTTGACTCCAGTGTGACTGTTTCCAACTCTAAATCTATGACCATAATTCTGTGTAAAATGAGGTACAGTGTTTTGAGTGGAAGCACAGTGAATAGGAAATAAGCAAGAAGACTTTATAGAGAATAGCTTTGGAAATACAGGCTCAAAAACATGACTATGCTGCCATCGATCTGGCTTAGATTTTAGTCTGAACTGGGTTAGAAACCAAATTTTATCAAAAGGGCAACAGCAACCATAACAACTGGTTATTGAATTGTTTCAGACTTTTTGAAAACAATGGAAGGAAACAGGTCAAAAGTAAGAGAGCACATTTTGGGACAAGGCTGTCAAGACTTCTAATAGAACAAAGAGCACTATTGCAAATGGGCTATGTAGTAAGGGACTTGGGACAAAGGAGTAGTGCCAATCCAAAATAAAAATGAAACAGTAGAGGGAGCCATTGAGTTGAGTCTTGGGGCTTCCAATTGGAAGAAAAATGAAGAGTTAAAATAAAAGTAGGCAAGTCCAAGGCAAGAAGCATCCCCTTTGGAATTTTAGTATAAGATTATAAATGAGTATTCTGTGTCCTTTCCAAGTATTAGTAATGCTCCTGTAAATTTTCTGGGAGTCCTCAGCTTGTTGAACAATCTTCTATTGTTGCAAATGTGAAAGTAGTATGGAATTGGACTAAGAGATCCTGAGAAACTATGACCATTGAGATAAGAGGAAGCTGGATATCAACCTGATTTACAAAGAGTAAAGAGGGATCTGGGTCAAAAGGTTCACTTTATAATATGGTAAACATAGGAAATGAATCTGTTATTCACTGATATAGAGAACTCCCAGAAAAGGGACTTTACTCTCCTTATCAAGTTGACACCTTTTCTGCAACTTATTTTTTGTTGTTCAGCTCTTTTCAACCCCATTTGGGGTTTTCTTAGCAAAGATCCTGGAGTGGTTTGCCAATTTCTTCTCCAGGTCACTTTACAGAAATGGAAGCAATCTGGGTTAAATGACTTGCCCAGGGTCACATAGCTAGTATCAAAAGCCACTTTTGAATTCAGGAAAATAAGTCTTCCTGACTACAGTGTTCAACTTAAGAGTGTCAAGAAATTGTCTAGAACAAGAAAAGGTTAATAATATTGCTAGGTCACACAACCAATCTATGAGAAAGGTGGGGCTTGAATTTGGGTCTTTCTGGCTCTAAGTCAGCTCTCTATCCACATGCCTCACTGCCTCTCTTAATGAAATAAGGTTCTTAATATAGTTAAACTCACTCATTTGAACTAGATGAAAGGATGGCTAATTTAAATTAGTGAAAAGTCTGAGTTGAGAAACATGGATATAAATGCTAGTTGACTGGAGGACTGAATCTGGAAACCTGCATTTGAGTTTGATTCAGTTCAACAAGTATTTGTTCATCTCAGTCAGAAGAATCCTGGGCAAACGGATTTACGCCCCTGAGTTTCTTCATCTGTAACATGAAAGGTTTAACTACAGAAGATCTTTTATGACCTTTCCAGATTTAAAATATTAGGGTCGTTAGGAAAGACCTACATGAAATTATGAAGAGTAAAATAAGCAGAATCAAGAGAACATTATAAAAAGCTACAGAAATATTGTTGGAGGAGTGACTTGTGTATATCCACATTCAGAGAAAGAATTGGCAAACCGAAATAAGACAGTTCTATACATACATATATCTATCTCTTTGTCAAATGATTCCTTCTCTAATGCGGGCAGGGAGTGAGAGAGGTAACTGGATATTTAAGCAGAACAAATTAATTTTAAAAAGTTATAAGTTTTTATGGAACAGTAGAAGGAGTGATGGATTTGGTAACAAATGAACTGGATGGGAATCATGGCTCTGAAATTTATTAGCTGTGTGACCACAGGCAAAGCACCTAACCTTTATGATCCTCAGTTTCCACAGCTCTAAAATAGAAAAAAAAAAAAGACATTTGCATTACAGACCTCACACAGATGTTATGAGAAAAGCACTTTACAAAGTACAATAGTTGTATAACTATACATATGCTATTACAAATATGAAATCATATATCATAAATATAAGTATCTATGTGTATATATAATAATACCTCAATTATGGTAATAGGTTTCACATGACTCATTTTGTCTTGAGAATATCGTTGGGGAGATCCAAGTAGAAGCCAATATTAATTTCTAATTACCATAGTTTTGCCTATAAGTTGGTGCTTCTGATGTACTTGGGAAAAAAAAGTGTGTATTTTGAAAACATGAAGATAAAATTTTATGGCAGCTATGGGGCACACAGTGCATAGTACTCCAATCCTAGAGAGACCTGAGTTCAAATCCAGCCTCAGATACTAACTTGCTATGTGACCCTGGACCACTCACTTAGCCTTATTTGCCTCAGTTTCCTCATCTGTAAAATGAGCTAGTGAAGGAAATGGCCAAAAGACTTCAAAGAAAACCCTAAATGGGGTTGGGAAGAATCAGATATAACTGAAATGAATATACAACAAAAACAGGCAGCATTTTAGAGTAGAAAGGTTCATTGAAACTGAGTTTAACTGCTGGGTAGCTCCATGTTATGAAAGTTTCGTGAGTCTAGGAGAGCTTCAGTTTCCTATGTATAAACTATAAGGGATGAATGATGATCTTTAATATTATGTGTGAATACTTTTATCTTAAGTACCTTTTTTTACATTTTTGAATTATTTTACTTACCTTTGTAGAAAGAGTTTTCTCCTAAAGATAAAGTTTATCTGAGTCTTCATTTGAATGCATATTCAATCAAGAAAAAGGGGCTGAAGGAACTCTAGTAGATCTCATCAAGTTAAGCTTTTGTTGCAAACATTGGGATTTAAAGAATATCATTACATGTGACAAAATGCAAGACACAATAAGGGCTGGTAAGTGATATTAATCACCTTCTTTGTGCTTTTATAATTCTCTAAAATGGTTGTCCCCATATTAATTCAGTGAAAATATAATTATTTCTATTTAATAGAAGAACAAACTAAGGCCCCAAGTAGCTAAATGACTTACTAGGCAGTGGGAGAGCTGGGACTAAAACCCAAATCTGTATTTTTTTTCCATTAGATATAAGTTATTCAGAATAAATTTATAGTACTATAGTAATTCCCATTTGTAATTAATGCAATACCATTATGATAAGTGTCAAAATTCATATGTACTTATCCAATCACTTTAATAGGTTCTGACAGAATTCAGTGATTTTTTTTTAATGAAGTAGGGTTTTTTTTTTTTTGGTGGGGGAGCCCTAAGACTTCAAATTCCTAACTTTTCATTATGTTTCTTTTGCAAGTTGTTAGGGTCAGTTCCTATATAAATGCTTCTGAGAATAATAATGGCTTGCAAAGGAGTGCATCTATAAATAGCTTCCTGTGACAGCTTTAAGGATAATCTTTTTGAAAATGTGTAAGTTGATCTCTGAACACCATAGGCTATACAGAAATTTCAAAAAGGCCAATGTTCTATCCCAATTTTGAGAGATTAGGATTTCTAATAAAGGGGGAAAATTAGATCTGAGGGTGATTCTGTGAATTTCACTCCCTTCATTTCTATTAGAAGAGGAAGAGAAATCATAAATATTTTGCCTAATCTCCAAGCATGCATCATTACACATGATCAAAGCATGTGTTGGGGAAGAAGTGTACTACAATAGACAGATGGGATGGTTTTGGTAGAAGAGCACTGGGAAAGAAATCAGGAGACCTGATTCTTGGCTTGGTCCACTTACTAACTTGCTGTGTGAACAAAGGCAAGCACTTGACCATTCAAAGCCTCCTCTCTGTAAAACAAGGCTCAGAGCTGAGTCCCTAGATTAGATCATGAGACCAGAGTTTTGGAGTTGGAAGAGATCTTTTTGGGCAGCTAGCTGGTATAATGGAGAAAGCCCTGGGCTGGGAATCAGAAAGACTCATCTTCCTCAGTTCAAATCGAGCCTCCGACACTGACCAGCTGTGTGATCCTGGGCAAGCTGCTTAACCCTGTTTGCCTCAGTCCCTCATCTGTAAAATGAGCTGGAGAAGGAAGTGGCGAACCACTCCAGTATCTCTGCCAACAAAACCCAAATGAGGTCACGACAAGTCAGGCATAACTGAATAAGGACAACAACAAAGGCATCATTTTAGAGATGAGGGTTCTGAGTCATAGAGAGAAAAAATGACTTGTTCTAGCTACGTCACACAGCTAGTGTCTGGGGGAGGCTATGAACCCGGGTACTTGACTCCAAGTCTGTTGCTCATATGAGGATGCCTCCATAACTCAAAAGACCAATTAAGCAATGCCAGAGATAGACACGTACAGTTAACAGGACCATGCCCCTCCATTAATACACCATGCATGACCTATGGGGGAAACAGAAGATGGTTCCCTTGTTCTTGCTTGTTCATCCCATAAAATGGCTATTTTTTTAAAAGTAGGAACTTCTACCAGATTTACACCAAATGTTCCTCTCTCCTCATGTTAGCAACATCTGACAATGAAGAAAATTATCATCCCATGGCTTCCAAACACATATATATGCTGCAGATTTATATGGAGCAACTTTAAGCGAAACATCTGGAGGGCTGAAACTTTTACTATATTTTACTTTAAATAAGGTCACTAAAGGCTGAGCAGAATTTCAAATAACTTCTAAATTCCACAGTTGAGGATTTACACTTTTTGTCTCTGGACTGAATGATAATAAATAACAAATATAATACTGATCACAATAACAGTTCATCCTTATAGGTAAGTCTTCTGGTTTGCAGCACATTACTTATATAGGCATCCTATTCAGTAGCTACTGCGCATAGTGACCTCCCCATTTAGCAGAGGAAGAAACTGAGGCTTAGAGAGGGATTTTATAAATTACCTAGGATTAAATAGCTCAAAAGTGGTCCAGCTGGAAGTTGAACTCAGATCACCAAGTCTAGTATCCTCACCTGATCGTGCTGTCTCTGAATATAACCCTTAAAACTACAGTGAAGGGGCAAACCTCTTTATTCCTGAGTTGTGTCCTAAATCACTATTTTCAATATATATTATAAGAGATAAAAAGGTTCTCCCATATTAATAAGCTTAGCTAGTCTCTAAGTAATTCCTATAGTACAAGAGAAAGTGGTCACCAGTGTTCATGATAAAAATGGCTTTAAGATGGTAAGTTCTTTCAAAGTTCAACTCAGGAATTCATGATTTAACATCTTCCATTGCTCACAAGGTCCTTTTTCTGAAGCATTTTTAAATTTTTTTTAAACCCTTACCTTCCATCTTGGAATCAATACCGTGTATTGGTTCCAAGGCAGAAGAGTGGTAAGGGCTAGGCAATGGGGGTCAAGTGACTTGCCCAGGGTCACACAGCTGTGAAGTGTCTGAGGCCAGATTTGAACCTAGTTCCTCCAGTCTCTAGGACTGGCTCTCAATCCACTGAGCTACCCAGCTGCCCCTTGAAGCATTTTTAAAAGACAGGAGAACCAGTTTTTCACACACAGCCTCCACTGACAAAGCAGCATTTCAGGTTCTTAAATGATATTGAATGTCAAGATTTACATTACTCACAAAGGTGAAAGTCCTGGTAGCCTGAAAGGTATATGTGTCATCTTAATGTTAATAATCTGATAGGTGGGAGGGAAAGATCTATTTGTAAGTTGTCACAAAAAACTATCTTTCAAGTGACTCAAGAGGTAATGAGAGTCTTGGCATTCATCTCTCCAAGAACTCCACAGACTATGAGCAATTTCATTCTAATGCTCTTTCAGGTAGAATTTATTGTTTTAATTAATATATATATATGCATATATATATATGTATATAAAGTGGGGTCTTTTTAAAAATTAGACACTCAAATGTACCTGCTTTATAGTGCTCAAAATGGAAGAAAGTATGTTGGCTTCATAGTATAAAAGATTCTTTCATTTTGTCTCTCTTTCCCTTTGTAAATAAAAACTTTTCAGAGAATGGGACACATCAAGTAGTTCTTCAATATATTCTCAGTCCCTACATTTTCTGAGATCATTTATTGCTTTTTTGCTAGTCTACCTCATGTTCTGTAATCAGCCCACTTAATACAAGCTACTTCTCAGAAGCTAACAAGTCAAAATTGTTTACTTTTCCTCTTTCCTCCTGAACTGATAACACCAAGCTGAAAAAGAATGGTGTTCCAAGGGATCAGGAGCATATGTGGTCAACAAGATCAAATGCATTTAACTTTAGTGAGGCACAGTGGAATTCTAGCTTCTGGATTTATAGTTAAGAGTTTGTGAGTTTAAGAGGGCAGCTAAGATGACTCAATAGATAGTGAGAAAGGACTAGAAATGGAAAGTCTTTGGTTCACATCTGGTCTCAGACACTTCCTAGCTTTGTGACTTTGGACAAGTCATGTAACCACTATTGCCTATCCTTCACTATTCTTCTGCCTTGGAAACAATACAAATTATTGATTCTAAGACAGAAGGTAAATAAAAGAATATGTGGGTTCAAGATCCAATTCTGTAACTGAGTATCTGTGTGACATTGGACAATTTTTCTGACCTTCTGTCCCTTAATCCATAAAATGAGAAAATTGAACTATATATAACCTTTACATTCCTTTCCAGTTCTAAATTTATATTTCTTTGACCTTGCCTTATTGGTTTTATTTAATTACAGAGCTTGGGGGGGAGCAATATTTGTCAATCGTTATTGGTTTTTAGTGTAGAAACACTGGTGATAAGTCCATTCATACTCTCTTTTTTATTTTTTTTATCAATGAAATGTGAAAAAAATACCAATGTTCTTTTTTAAAATTTTGAGTTTCAAATTTCATACTTTTCTTTCTTTTTGCCCCTCCCCCCCGCAGGGCAAACAATTTGATGATGATCATACATATGCAGTCTTTCAAAAACATTTTTCCTTATTAGCCATGTTTCAAAAGAAAACAAAAAAGACAAGAAAAATAAAAAACAAACAAACAAACAATATGCTTCTATCTGCATTCAGACTCCATCAGTTCTTTCTCTGGAGATGAACAGCATTTTTCTTCATAAATTCTTCCGAATTGTCATGGACAATTGTATTGCCAAGAATAGTCAAGTCTTTTACAGTTTATCATCATACAATACTGGTTGTATTGTGTAAAATGTTCTCCTGGTTCTGTTCATTTTGCTTTGCATCAATTTATGTCTTTCCAGGTTTTCCTGAAAGCATCTGTCTCATCATTTCTTATAGCACACACAATTATATACAACTCGTTTAGCCATTCTCTAATTCATGAGCATCCACTCAATTTCTAATTCTTCGCTAACACAAAAAAAGCTTAAGCCAATTCATATTACAGTAGGAGCCACTCATGGAGGAATGCTTAACTCGAAGTTAAAAGTTTTGGTGAAGATAGTGAATTTGTTAATCTCTTATTATGTGTCAACTACGAGGTCAAGGAATGGCCATAAATATATGTCTAAATAAAGGACATGTCCGACTCTCAAGATAGATTACCCTTTTTCCTGGTAGAATTTTAGACACTGAGGTGACTCTTCATGACCCTTTCTTGGCAAAGATACTGGAATGGTTTCCTACTTCCTTCTCCACTGACTTAAGGCAAACAGAGATTAAGTGATTTGCCCAAGGAGTAAGTGTGTAAGTCAGGAGTTGAACTCAGGCGTTTTTGACTCCAAGTCCTGGGTTCTATCTGATGCATGACCTGCACTTATCCTCCTTGTGACTATACTTTCCCTTTGAAATTTAATTTGCAATAAATATTAAGTGCTCCCTATTTCCTTTGCACACATACTTTTATGTGAACATGTGCCAGATTCTAGTGAAATTTTAAAAATCACTGCATAGTGACAGGAGGGATAATAAATTAAAATGTGAAGCGGAAATTTAGATAATTCATATACAGAAATACATACATGTATCTATGCAGATAGATACACATCTGAAATACAGATACTACAAAAATCACAGAATACGAGAGTTGGAAGGGACCTTAGCACCCCAAGCCTAGAAGGGAACCGCACTATAACATGCTTGCAAAGTGGTCCTTTAGCCCCTGCTTCCACTAAGATGGAAGCTGCCACTTCCTGGAATTCCCCTTCTGAAAGTTCTCTTTATCAAGAAGTTCCTTCTCCCCCCTCCAACCTATTGCTCCTCATTTTAAGGTGAAAGATGGCACTTATCCAAGGCTTTGCATCTGTTTGTACGCTTCACCCCATCTCTCCCACTGAAGGCCTATTAGGCAGAAGCAACATGTCAGTAATGGAAGGAAATTCATTAGCTGCTGTTACTGTCACATAGAGTTCAAAATATCTGGGATCTTTCATATAGACCTTTAGAGGCCATCACTAGATAGATGTATTCTACTGTTGTCTTCATCTGCAGGTCAGGGCTGATCAGCTGTCTATTTCATACTAGTTAAGAAAGAATTGCTACAGTGGTGCCTATGTCTTCTTGTTAAGCTATAGAACTATTTTATTTTCAAATAAAAAGACTGCTTGGTAAAGGGGGAAATGTGTCTTCATTAAGAGAGTGTAAATTCCCAAGAAGAAAGAGAGTGGTAGTTATGACCAGTTAAAATATGGCATGTAGAAGTGAATCAGCCCACGGGCTAGTCTGACAATGGCACCTATCACATTTCTGATGACTCTTTGGGTCTAGGGGAAGTCCACGAAATTCTTTTTCTTTTTCTTTTTTTTTTAAACTGAGCAAAGTGATGGAAATAACTAAACAACTTCTAAATAGCATAACTTACAGAAGAGAAGTCAGGTTAACAGTGACTTTTAAAGGAGCTTTTTTAACTGGAACCTAGTAGTTGAGCTCATTCTGAAATTCAGAACTAGAAAAAATCAGAACTGGAAGAACTCTAAGAAGCTATCCAGTGAGCAACAATGTGGAATAGTGACTATAGATCACCAAACTTGGAGATTATGAGATCTTCAAGGTCAAGAACTTTCTTTTGCATTTTCAAAAATCCTCAGCACTTAGAACAGTGTCTTGCCCATGGTAGATGCTTAATGAATGTGGGAAAGATTAGTTCAAATTCTGCCTAAGCCACTTTCCACCTGTGTGCAAATAAGAAAGTCACTTAAACATTCTCAGCTTCAGTTTCTTCATCTTTAAAATGGGGATAATAATAATATCTACATCTCAGTTTGTTTAATCTTCAAAATGGGGATAATAATAGTATCTACCTTCCAGCTTCAGTTTCTTCATCTTTAAAAAGGGGGTAGTAATTATATCTACTTCCCAGCTTCTCTTTCTTCATCTTTAAAATGAAGACAGTAATGGTATCTACCTTCCAAGATTATTGTGAAGATCAAATGAAGTACCATGTGTAAATGGTTTTGCAAGCCGTGAAGCATTACATGCATGATAGCTATTATTATTAAGTCTAATCTTTTCCTTTTAAAAATGAGAAATTTCCTTCCCAGACTCCTCTTCTTTTCTCTTAAAAAAAATTCAGTGAGAAGGGACAAGAATCTAGGAAGGAGTTACAGGGAGGAGGCATAAGGAGAGAAGGTAACCTTTTACAAAGGGTATGGGACACACTGTTCGGCTATTAAGGCAATGAAGAGCCTTTGATCCATTTCTTAGAAATGGCTGCAGTTGGTCCTCTGAGGGGTCCTTATCGCATTTGATCTTAGGCGATGCTGTCCTTTCAGGAGCACTCAGTGGTGGTACAGGGGCTTAGGTGATACTTCATTAAAAAATCAATGTCTTTTTCCAACCAAGTATCTCTGTTTTGTTACAAGTGCTGTTTACAACACCATTTCAGAGTCAATACTCCATGAGACTTCTAAATGATATTAAATAACAAAAAAGGGCTCCAGTTTGAGATAGGTTTTGTTTTAAAATGGAAGTATTTTGTAAGGCTGATGGTGGCACAGGGGGAGAAGCTCTCTAGAGAATAGCCTCCTTCCACAGGGAATACACAAGAGCGAAATACTGGAAGTACAATCTTATTCATTCATTCATTCAATATTTATTGAATGCCTATATTGGGCAGGCCACAGAAATGTTTTTAAGAATGAAGGAAACTTGGGGGAGTAAGGAAGTTAAGATGGGAGGAAAGAAGATATTGGAAAAGGGGAGATAGTCTCCAACAATTTAGGCTGATTAAGACTATTTGGATCCTTTTTTGAGTGTGTATGTGGGGGTGTCCTCTGTTCAGAATTATGAGCAGCTAGATGGTGCAATGGATGCCTAGTGTCAGGAAGACTTTTCATTTATTCAAACATGGCCTCAGATACTTATTACTTAGGTGACTACTTAGGTGAGTTACAACCCATTTTGCCTCAGTTTACTCATCTATAAGAATGAGCCAGAGAAGGAAATGGCAATCCACTCTAGTATCTTTGCCAAGAAAAACTCAACTGGAATCATGAAGGGTCTGAAAAATGACTGAAATAGTAGAAGTACCATAGGCAGATTTCCCACCACTAGTGGAAATCTAAAAGAGCCAGAAGTATTCCACCTAAAATTAAGATTATATTATGTTAGCTAAATGAAATAACACATCAGTAAAAAATTAGTTTATCATTCATCAAGATGTATTCCCACATAGCAAGGAAGGGGACCCATCCTAAGATAATGAGATTAGGGGCAAGTTAACTTTTAATGAGAAGTAAGAGTTTAGGAAACTTTTAGAGCACAGGGTAACCAAACAGATGAAATCATACTGGAAACTCAGGTTCTCTCCCAAACACAGGAAGTGAGGTGTGTGACAGAGGCTGGCACTAAAGAAAAAGTTCCAGGCTGACGAGTGTGTGAAACTGATCACCTTGACAGGGGAGGGGCCCCAAGGGACTGGAATCTTGAGGAGGAGAAGACTCTGGCGGGTAGAGGAGTTGGTCACTCTCAGTCTTGAGAAATCAAAGAGAGTAGGTGGGAAAAGACTTTCTCCTGAGGGTTACCCATTTTTCCTGCTGGTGATTGGAAATCTTTCTCCCCAACACTTCCCAATTGAAAGGACTTTCTGAAGAGAAACCTGAGCAGACTTTACCTCAGCTCCTGTTGCCCAGGGGTGAATCAACCTGACTTTCTCTCAGGTTCAAGCTGCCAAGGCCCGAGTTCCTCCCAAACTTGAGGAGGGAGGGGAAAGGGTTTAGATAAAGACAGGGACCCCCTTTTCCCACATTCCTTTCCCATTCTTCCCTGCCCATTATTCCTTTTGTATTACCTGACTGAGTTGACATTAAAAGTTATCTGTTCCCCAAGCTGAGTGTGAGTGAACAGATCAAGGAAATACCCTTTGGTCTTGAGTAGTGGAGAGTGGACAAGAGGGACAAGATCAAATTGGGTAAAGCAGCTTTAGCTAAGGAGGGAAGGCAAAAGGGGGAAAATTTTCAAACCCCCTCTCCTCTCTCTGAGCTAACCTATTACATCTGCTGTCTCCCCTGAACCCCGCTTTGAGAAAGGAGGTCTCCATTCTTTCCCCCTCTCAATACTGAAGACTGAACCCCTAGGTATATAAATTAACCCCCCTCTATAATACAGGTGTCACCCTGAATAGAAAGCTAGACCTGGGTTCAAATCTAGCCCTACTTTTTGTCAAGTGACTTAACTTTTATTTGCTATTAACGTCTTCATTTGTAAAATGGACATCCTATTAGTGCCTTATCTCAGAGATTGTTGTGTGGATAAGATGAAATAGTACTTATAAAGTGCTTTATTATTATTATTATTTATGTGTGCTTTATATTACCACCCCAACCCTATGATGTCTACACTGACAAAATATACACCCCTAATAGTAAGAGAAGTCTCTTATTGAATTACTTGAGTTGAGAATTGAATTATGTGAGTTTATAGCACCCAACTAATAGGATGCTATAAAAATAAGCATTTTAGACTGCTTTGTTTGTCAACAAGAAGGCTTCTATTCTATGTACATGAATCTATAATGTCTACCTCAAGCTAAACCCTTCTTTTTTTCCAAAAGTATCTTTTTTTTTTTTTTTGGTGCTTTGGGAGTTTCTCCTCAGTATTAGGGAGAAGGGAAGGAAATTGTGGTGAAAAGAACAACATGTAGATTGCATTTCTTCTATTTGCTTCTGGTGGACTAGCCTGGCCTCAGGCATGTAAGTGGTAAAAATAATCATATTTCTCCTGTTAATCCTCCTTGACATCTCTCCACCTCATAGGAGGCTGAGCCAGCTAATGAGAAATCCCACAAAGGCTTGGTGAACTCCTCCAGTGTGAGATGCTGTGTGGCTGTCCTATGCTGAGAGCTGTTACAGAAATTACAAAACTAGCCCTGTTCTGAGTTTACCTTTCACCCAGATTCTCCTAATGCTGGATTGTTATATGGAAGGAAAAGTAATGAATAGATAGGAAACTCATATCTTACCTCTGGAAACTCTGAATGCAGGTTTTCTATAAATTGTTGAGACTGGCATTGGCTGTTAGAGTTCTAGACTGGGAATCTGAAGACAGAGGTCCAAGTCCCAGCTCTGCCACTATCACTGGCAAATGATTCAACCTCACTTTGAATCCAAATCTCCAGTTATTAAATGAAAATCTTTGGATAAAGTATACCAAAAGCTCTGCTCAGTTCCAATGGCCTGTATCCTTGTAAGGAATTGTTATTCACAGAAGCAAGAGGAGATTTAAAATCCTTTCCTATTATCCTAATTTCTCCTACTTCTTACCATTTCCTCAATTATAATATGGGTTGAAAAGTACCCCTACTTACTGCATAGGGGTAGCTATCAGGATTCAAGGAGATCACAGATATAAAGTGACTTGTAAGAAAGTGCTAAACAAATTATTATTACCCTCCTCAGCCTGGAACTTTTAGCACAGCTCCTTTCTTCCAACCAGAGTTGTGGACACTAAACTAGCTATTAGTTAGCACGAATGGTTCAAGATGTGATTCACCTATGATGATGGAAAAAAGGAATATTGACACCGACAAGGAGAAAGGAAATAAAATACAAACTTAAGTACATATCTATCTTCCTTTTAAAAATTTCTAGTTTTTTCTGGCATATATAGCTCAAAGCATCTTCTGTGTTGTGTAAAGTGGCAAGGAAGTCAGATGAACTGAAGCATCAAAGCCCATTGAGGGAGAGACAAGAGGAAGCAGGACTTAGACAAGTCACAGTAATACTAACACATTGACCACTATATCCCTTTAGATCTTGCTAGAGGTGGCCCAGCATCAGGAACCCAAAAGCCCCTGTAGAAATGAAGCCTGGCAATGATACCCAGAGATGCTACAATCAATCAATTAAAGTCTTAAGAAACAAATCCTTGGCACTGTCAAATGGCTTGACATCAGAAACTGCAATGTTTTATTAGTGTTAATAGCATTAGAGAAAATCCTTTCTCTCCATCATAAAGACCATGGGATCTTCCCATCTGATTTGCAGCTTTTATCTTCGATATGTGTTGTCCCTTCCATTATTTGAAAGCAGGGATTTTCTTATCTATTTGTGCTTCCAGTGATTTGTACATAGTAAGCACTTACTAAATGTTTCATTTATCCATTCATTCATAAATGTTCTGTCTTCCTAAAGTCTCATTGAGAGACCTCTCTAGCAAATCACTGACATAGGGGAAATGGAAAGTTATCCGTTCAGTTACAAGCCAATCCCCAAATTCAATTTTTTTCCTTTTAATCGATCATGGCCTTTTTGGCCATGCTCTGAAAAGCAGTCAGTCAAGAAACAAATATTTATTAAGGAGTTTTTATGTGCCAGGCAATGCACTAAGAGTGGAGTATATTTTTTTAAAAGCTATAATGAGGTCTCTGATCTCAGAGAATTCACATTCCAGTAGAGAAGAAGACACACAAGTAGTTATGAACACATAGGCTTTATAGAGTACATGGAATGTATTCTTAGAGCAAATGGACTTGGTAAGGGGGTAGGGATGGGAGAGACACTGGGAAGGACCTCGTGCAGAAAGTGGGATTTGAGCTAAGCTTTGATGGAAGCCAGGGAAACTTGGCATTATGCTAGATACTTTGAATAGGGAGGAAAAACAGATCTCCTCCCACAAGGATCCAAAATAAATATGTTACCAACGATGCTTTAAAACTAACTTAAAAATTAATCATTTTAGATTGTGTTATTGATCTCTTGTTTATACTTAAATGGAGAATAAATAGGGATAAATAAAAGTACAGCAGATCTATAACTATCCCATCATCAAATTTATGAACAAAATGGATAGCTAGTTTCTTGTAAGTCCAGTGCTTTCTCCCTGTTAATTATTTCCTCTTTATCATGAACATAGCTCATTTTGTGTATTTTTAAAATATTGTCTTTTCTATTCGATTTTATGATCCTCGAGGGCAGAGACTGTCTTTTGCTCCTTTTTGTATCCTCGCCTCTTAGCACAGCACTCAGCATATAGAATGTGCATAGTAAAAATGTTTATTGACTGATTTCCTTACCTAGCAATCTTAGAAAGTAAATATTAAATAAACATGACTCAATTTTCAATACTCCCTCCACGGTTTTTGGAAATTTTTTATTCGACCGTTATCTTCAACTAGACTCCAAAGAAAGAGTTTGCCTTCGTGGACAAGTCCTTAATAGTCACCCAGTTAGTGACAATTCTCCAAATCCTGATCTTTTCCCTTTGGCATTTGCTTTTCATAGGACTTATCCCTAACTTACTATTTTATGAGACAGCTCTGAAGAATGAAGATATATGGTTTTATCAACAACATTCTAAAAACAGTTCATAGTACACTGTGTAACTTATAGCCTGAATTCTTCTTCTTCTTCATCATCATCATCATCGAACAAAATCCTATTCTTTATTTTAAACAAGATATACAAGAAGAATAAGAGAAATTAAGTATTTGAAATTTACCTTTATCACTTGGAGAATTGAAAAAAAATCTTCATTTCTCTAAAATCAAAAGTATTTGTGGAATCATCTCCTTTGGAGACTGTAAAGAATGAGTCAAGTCTTTTCATTGGAGGATTAGTTTAGAGGCATGCCTATTCCAGTACAAGGAGAAACATGTGATAACCTTCCAAATCACATTCAAAAATCAGCATTTTTAGGATTCTATCATATTGCTGGATGCACTTTGAAAAGGATCTGGCTTTTAGGTAGTACCAATGTAAGATACCAAATGAGAATTGGGAGACAGAATGGAGAAGGGGCTCCAATGAGGAAAAGAAGTAGAGAGAGTAGGAGCGATTTCTCTTTATTAACACTCAGGAGAATAATATGGAAGTGGAAAGCCAGATAACATTTTCATTGGCACCTAAATTACCTATGAGTCAAGAAGGCAGCGGAATTGAAGAAAGATCTGAAGCACAGGCTGAAAGGCAAAGGAAATGGAGTCCTTTCATGGAGTTAGTTGTTAACCAAAACCGCAGTTTTTAGCACTGCTGGGTAGCCACCTGGTCATTTGCAAAGAGATGAATTGCCACTCAAGAGCATTTGCCTTTCCTGCCTGCTAATGGTAAGTGATCTGAGCTGCTCATACATTTCAAGGTGTTTTGTTTTTCTTCTCCTTTCAAATTTTAAAATCAATTTCAAAATTACAGCATGGAGAAGATTACAAGAAGATCTTGTTACATCAAACAGGATAAAGTACTTGAGGCACTCAGGCCCTTGGCAAATGATGCTCGGGGATTTCTAGATGAATGACTTGTATCTGTGTTTACAGCTTTTCAGCAGAGTGCTTAGTATTTACTTTGGAATTAATCCAGGCCCATAAAACTAGTGATATATCAACATAACAGATGTACTTGAGCGAGTATACATTAAAAGGTGATTCGCTTCGGAATGAGAACTCACCCACTGCTTGGAGGTTGAATCAGAGTGAGGGTGTGTGAGTGTGTGTGTGTGTGTGTGTGTGTGTGTGTGTGTGTGTGTGTGTGTGTGTGTGCTGATGAGTCACTGGAGTGTCTTCAGAAGGGCAGCAGGTGAGAGCTGTCTGGCCTTTGCCCTACCCCTTTGAAGCCTAAAATTGGCAGAGGTGGATCAACTTTTTCCCCCCGACATGATGAGAGCTGTGTTTGCAAATAAATGGCACAGAAAATATGAATGAAGAGAGAACCATTCTTAATGGCTAGAGGTGAGGTATGTGTGTGTGTGAGCGGGGGGAAGGAGTGATGAATAATCCAGATTTTCTTTTTTTGTTTGGAGACAAAGAATTTGAAGAAAATAGACTTGGATCCTCTTCTATAAAGAATATCAATATCCCAGGCATAATGGTCGTGGCTGTTAAGAGTTCAGAAAGGAGGATGTCTGAGCAAGAGTAAATTCAAAGTACTGCTTCACACCAGCTGTATTTCAGCCTCACCTTGGACCAATGGCTATGCTTTGATCTACAACTAAGGTAGTTCAGCACAGCATGCACTCTGTGGTGACGATGATAAAAGGAGGCAGACAACAAAGGTTTGTGGCACGAAGCTAAGTGACAAAGAAGGGAGGAAGAGAAGAATTCAGTCACTATTTTCTAAGCAATGAGGCATATTTGAGTATACTAGGAAGCCAACATGGGAGTATCTGCTTGAGGTTTCTTCACTCTCCTTTGCCAGTGTTTTCCAAATAACACAGGGTGGTGGGAACCATGATAGCCCTGAAGAGATAAAGCGTGACTGCTATGTGTCCTTATGTTTAAACCAGGGTTAAGTTGTGGCTTTAACAAGAGAAAGGAGAGAACACAAGACGTCTTTTAGTCTAACCCCTTCATTTTAGATCAAGAAACTGAAGAAAGAAAGAGAAGTGAATTGATTTCCCCCAAGTTGAAAAAGTAAAAATTGCATCTGATCCAAGATCCTGTGCATCTAAATCTCATCTACTTCTGTCAAGCCACTTGCCTCTATGGGAGCAGAAAGATCTGCATGTGGATAGAAACAGAGATGAAGTTAATAAATTGTTCAACAGGCCACCAAAAACTTTATTCAGATTTTCATAGAAGTAAGCCATTGTGTAGATAGAACCCCCCCCAAAAAAAGAATTACCCTTTAAAACTAGTTTTGTTTACAAATACTTTAAACTCTAAATAACGACTAGCATTTATGTAACATGATAATGTTTCCAAAGCATTTTACAAATACTGTCACACATGATATATATAGAAAATCCTATAAATTCAACTAAAAGGTTAGTTGAAACTATGAATCTTTTTAGCCAAGGAGCAGGATATAAAATAAATCCATATAAATCATCAGCATTTTTATATATTACTGATAAAGTCCTGGGAAAAGAGACAGAAAGAGATATTCCATTTAAAATAACCAGATAGAATAGAATACCTGGGAGTATACCTGCCAAAACAAACTCAGGAACTATATGGACATCATTAAAAAACACTTTTTACACAAATAAAATCAGATCTAAATAACTGGAAGAATATTAATTGTTCATAAACAATATACTAACAGTTAATATAATTAAATTGACAATCCTACCTAAACTAATCTACCCATTCAATGCTATGACAATGAAATTATTTAAAAATATTTTATTAAATTAGAAAAAATAAAATTTATTTAGAAGAATAAAAGATCAAGAATATCAAAGGAATTAATGGGGTGGGCCAACCAAAAAGGAAGGAGCTCCAGCAGCACCAGATTTTAAATTGCATTATAAATCAGTGATTATCAAAGCTATCTGGTACTGGTTAAGAAATAGAAAGGCAGATTGGTGGAACAAAACAGACCTACAACAAACAGCAATAGTAGATTATAGTAATCTTGTATTTGACAAAATCATAGATTCAGGTTCTGGGGCTAAGAAATCACTGTTTGTTAAAAAATACCTGAGATAATTGGAAACTAGTTTGGCAGAAACTGGGTTCAGACCAATATCTTACAGCATTCACAAAGATAAGATCAGAATTGACATATGATCTAGACATAAAAGATGATATCATAAGTAAATTAGAAGATCAAGGACCATACTATCAATAAGATTTTTTGATAGGGAAGAAATTTATAAGACAACATAGAGAGCATTGTGAAATGTAAAATGGTTAATTCTGAGTACATTAAATTAAAAAGTTTTTGTATATATAAAACATGCTGCCAAGATTAGAAGAAAGCTAAAAATATGGGAGTGGGGAATTTTTCATAGACAGCCTCTCAGAGGTCTCATATATAAAATATGTAGAGAACTTGGTAAAATTTATGAGAATAAGAGCCATCTCCCTATTGATAAATGGGGAAAAGATTTGAACAGACAATTTTCAGATTAAAAAGCCAAAGCAATATATAGGTATATGAAAAAATAATATAAATGACTACAGATTGGAGAAATGCAAACCAAAACAACTCTGAGACCTCACTTCACACCCACCAGATTGGCTAAAATGACAAAAAGGCAAAGTGACAAATATTGGAGATCATACGGAAAAAAAAATGAGGATATTAATGTACTGTTGGTAGAGCTGTGAACTGATCCAACCATTTTGGAGAACAATCTGGAATTTTGCCAAGAAAGTTATAAAGCTATGTATACCCTTAAATCCAACAATACCATTGTTGGGTCTGTTTCCCAAGGTGATCAAGGAAAGTGGAAAAGAACCCATATGTTCCAAAATATTTATAGCAGCTCTCTTAGTGGTGTCAAAGAATTGGAAACTAAGGAGATGCCTATCAATTGGGGAATGGCTGAAAAATTGTGATATTTGATTATGATCGAATATTACTGCACTATAAGAAATTATGAACACTGATTTTTTTCCAAAAAATTGGAAAGAATTATATGAGATGAACAGTAAAATGAATAGAACAGGAGAACGTTATATACAGTCACATAATTAATGCCAGAAAAATAAACTGTTTCTGTTACCTCCAGAAAGTGAACAGAAAGGTGACACATGAAAGACAATTTATATGTACATGTTGGCTACCCTGAAGATATTTTTTTGTGATATGGAGAGGATTGAGAAGGGCTGGGACACATGTTCAGAAATTGTTATGTGGATATGAAGAAAAGTAAGTTAAAAATACAGGAGATCTGTGATTGCCTTTTTGGTACTACCTTCTCTTTCTTTTATATGAAAATGCTAGTTTCATTTGGTTTTGTAAAATTTGGAATAAAAAATGAAAAAAAAATTGTCTCATTTGGTCATCAGAGTTACCATGGGAGGTAGGTGCTATTATGTTCTCTGTTTCAGATGCTGCTGCTGAGGCAGATAGAAGTTAAATGACTTGCCCAGAATCACAGATCTTGTAAGTGTTTCAGGTTGGATTTAAAATCAGGTTTCCTAGACTTTCTGGGTCTAACACATTATCCACTCTACCACCTAGTTGTCTATATGGTGTTTGAATCCCTATGTGATTTGGTTGGCTCAATAAAATCTATAAATGAAATACTAATTGAGATTTTACCAAGAGAATCATCTTGGTTCCAGAGGACAAGGGTAGAAACTGAGCATAAGTCTCAGGGGCACATTTGGGCTTGTGAGAAAACTTCTTAACACTCTACAAGTGGAATGGGCTGTCTTACTGAGTACTGAGTTACTCATGCTCAAGTGATAGGTTGAACTAAATGACCTGCAAAGTTCCTTCCAACTCTGAGCTCCTTTAGTTCTGGGATTTTCATCAAGTCATAGCGATTCACTGATTAAATCACAGACATTTTCAATATTACAAACTGGACAATGACCTCACGGTTACTTCCAATGCTTCAAGGCTATGAAAGAAAGAGATGATGCTCCATCTAAAGCATGTGCTAACCTATTCCTAAGATGGAGTCCTCTCTTGTGTCCGAGATCTGAAAGGAAAAAAGTGTGTTAACTAAATAATCCAAATGCATAGAAGCATTCAGATCTTGATATTATGTAGGTCCACTGCATGGATTAAGGGGAAGAAGTCTCAGCTCTCATCCATACACACAGCAAGGGCATGAAAATATCTTTCATGCATTCCTGGGAATCCACTCAGGAAAACTGGGTAAAAGTGGCAGCGATGCAGATTACAGATTGAAGTAAAGAAAAAAAAAACACTTCATTACACTAAGAATTATTGAAAAGTAGACTAGGCTAACTCAAAATGTAGGGAGCCCTCTTTCACTGGAGGTCTTTAAGCATTTGAGTGTTCACTTGCTGGGTATGTCGGAGAAAGGACTGTTTGTGTGTTGTCCTTGAGCAGAACAATATGCCTGTCATTTGAAAATGAACTCGACTAAGTTTAGAATCATGGGAACTTTGAGTTAAAAAAGAGGCTCTTCAAGAAGACTGGCCACTGAGGGGCAACCTTTCCCGCCCCCCAGAAACAGAGCAGGGAGGACACCTCCTAAGATATGGAGCATCAGAAACCATCAGTGGGAAGGAATATCTATGCTGAAGAAATAATGGCTGCTTGAGGTATTGGAGAATATAGCCATCCTCCTCTTTAGATTTCATAGGAATGTGGATGTGGGTTGGACAGGATAAAACATGATTCAGAAAATCAGTTAATCTTCTGTCTCCAGTTAAGAAGTTACAGTTCTAATGTATTTCCAACATGGCCCATATGCTCATAAAATGGGAGTTGTTTGGTAATTACACCATCTATGGGGAATAATGGAGCCTATCTGGAAATAACAGCTGGGTTTAGAGGTAAAAAGTTATCTCTTGTCATTTCAAATTGAGCTTGGACTCGGGAGGAGTTGGTTCAGTCTGTGTGCATGTGGTTGTCCCCAACTCCTCTCTAAGCCCCTACCCTAACCTGCCCCAAATTCCTCTACACGTCCAAAGGATGGGTAAGTGACGTCCCTAATCTGTGGCCCTTTCAGAACAGAACACTGATCAGTCCTGGGTATAAACTAAGAATGCTCGCATCTCTTTTATTCCAGCCCATGGACGCTGGAAGATGGAGAGGAGAGACGATGAAACTGCCTGCATTCTAAGAAATCATGAGTTAGCACAGGACACTAGAAAGAGCACTGGCTTAGAATGAAGATGGTCCAGGTTCAGAATCCTGCCTCTATTACTCTATACCTGTGAAACCCTGGAAGAGTCACTCCATTTCCCTGTGTGTCAGTATCATCCTCCTAAGATTGGATGACTTTAATGTCCCTCAGATCTCCAAGGCTAGCCTCCTATGACTGACAACAGAAGTGCTGTCACCCCCCCAGGTAAAACCAGGCTGTAGATATCATGAGGTTTTTTGTGTATAAATGTGTGTGTTAACTACTGGTAAGAAAGAATAATATAAAAGCGAATACTTTATAGGAAAGCGATTTCCTTGTCATCAATAACAATATTAGACGATATTTTAAAAGTTTATTTTTTTTAAAGGTGTGAAGTACATGCTCTCTGATTCTTCCCATTTTACAGATGAGGAACCTGAAGGCTAGAGAGATGAAGTCATTTGCCCAAGGCCATGCAATAGTGTTTGCCTTGAACAATATCCAAAGCCAATAAATTAACTTCACCTCATAGAAATGATTACGATTGGCCCCGCAAGTGAAGCTAGGATGAATATCAGAATCACGTGTTGTTTTGAGGTCACTGAGAGACGCAGATCACCTAAGCACTAATGCAGGCCCATTTGTTTTAAAATAATATATATTTCATTAAAATTGTCAGGCTACATTGTTACCCTAAATATAATATTACTAAAATGCTTTAACGAAGCCAGCTGGAAAGCGTGACATTTCATCCATATTGTTATTTATATACATATTTACGGCTGCCACCTGCTTGTAACTTGGCTCATATCATAAAGCAGTACAGTTCCCCTGTTTCATTATACTTTGACATTTTGGTATAACTACATAGCTGGCCATTCCTCAGTTTCCAATTGCTCTGCAGCCGCTCTTGAATTATATTGCCTTGGTAATAGAATAAAGATCTTTCTCCATGGTAGTACTAGGCTTTTTTTTTTTTTTCATACCCAGATGGTACAAATCGCTGCTGGCACATGTAACAATTACAGCACGGCTTCTGCTGCTTAAATGAACCCCCACAAACCCCACAGAGTTAGATTAGATTAGGGAATTGGGAGGTGAGCAGGAGGCCTGGCCAGTGGTCTCAGCTGAAGCACATAAGTATTTGGTACTGGCTTGCTGTGATGTAAAATAAAACACATTTCTAGAGTCCTGAGCAGTGAGCTTCTTCCTGAAAACCAGAAGAAAGAAAAGAAAGCCACTAACTATATTAAAGCAAGTAGGTGTAATTTCAAAACTATTAAGCAGCCCAACCTACCAGAATATCTACATCACACTTAGCATTTAGAATGTGGATTCAAAGAGAGGGGAGAATAATCATACTTAGGATTCATGTAGCATTGTGTCTCTTCAAAGCCCTTCACTGTCACAGCTTATTAGTTAATACATAAAACTATCTTTTGAAGTAGGGCTGCATTATGGTCCCAGTGGTAAGATGAGGAAACAGACAGAGAAAACTGAAATGACTTTACCGACATAGCAAGTCTGGGTGGCAAATGGGTCAAGGCATTGTCTCCCCCAATTACCAAGGCCAGGTGTCTCAATTCGTGGGGGAAATGACCTCCCCACACTATAGGAAGCTCTACTCCAAACAACCCTTTCTAGTTTGATTTCATTTGAGTTCTAATGATCTTACCAAAGCAGACTTTTTGAAGGGCCATTTCCATTATGGTTTAATCCCTTATTTCTATCCTTGTCCTCTGACATTTGTAGCACCCTCCCCAACTGGGACACCCAACGGTAGACACATAATCCCCTCTTCCCACCCCACCTCCACTTTTGTGTATATGCCTTTCAAAGGTACCTATGTCCCCTTCACCAGACTAGTCCATCCTGACTTAAGCTTCCCATGTTTCCCATTGGGTCACTCTTCTAAGACCTCCTTCCTTATTTAGCATTACAGGTATTACTGGGTCCTATCTAGTTTAAGCTCTAACAAAAAGGACATTCACCTTTACTTCATAAAAAGGTTCATAGGATGGCCTTTTTGTTGCTGTACCAAAAGTATACCAAAATCCCCATCCAAATCTTCAATGAGCTTCAATATTACTACATTAGAAATTAAGTAGCTTCAACAAATACTGAAGACTTATGCCTATAAAGTCTGTTGATGTTCTCCCACCCCATTTTCACTTGGATTTGGGAATCCTAACATTGTTTTGATTCTCTAGATTTATTTCTTTCATGTATTGTCAATTAACAAAGTCTCTCATGAACTAAATCTGATGTTTCTTTTTGGACTGAATTGGGAATCAGGAAAAAATAGAGTTCAGTTTCTGTTCCACTGTGGGCAGACTACTTTTCTGAGCCTTGGTTTCCCTATATAAAAAATGAAGGAGTTGGTTTCAATTATTTATAAGGTCAGTCACTTCAAACTCTGATCTGTGAAAAAGGAATTGGATTATGTGACTTCTAAAGTCCCTTCTGTTCTAAATCTATGTTCCTGTGATCATTCTAGATGTTTTTTTAGAAGTAAATAATCTTTAAACTCAAAGCTGGAAGAGACAGAAACATCTAAGTTCACATGGTAAAGCTAACACATAGAAAGATAAAATGACTTCTACAATGTCATTCAGGAAGTTAATTGTAGGGATGGTTCTAGAACCCAGGTTTCTAATCTTAAGACCTTTCTAAATTCCTTTCAAGTTCTAATATTCTCTAATCTTTGATTCAATTCTATCCTTATCATTCTTGGCCTCACTTCTTCCATACTGCAGATTCCTTCTTCAAACTTTATTTTTGCTCTCTTCTAGGTTTTCTTCCAAAGAGCCTAAATTTTTCTTCTTTGTTTATTTAAAAAAAAGAAAAACTGTTTTAGAAACAATAGTTAGGTACTTGTTTTAAGACAGAATAGTAAGGCTTAGGCAACTGGGGTTCAGTGATTTGCCAAGGATCACACAGTTAGGAAGTGTCTAAGGCCAGATTTGAACCCAGGACCTCCAGACCTAGTTCTCTGTCCACTGAGCCACTTTTTTTAAGTTCATTTTGATCTTTCCTTTTTCCCTATGTCTCATCAGGTTTTCTCTTAGACTATTCTCTCCTCTTTGGATTTTCTCTCTTCAGTATATCATTAATTACCATTTTCATGCGGATGAATCTCAACTCCACTTATTTGTCCTTGATTATCTTCTGACCAATATTTTCAGGATTCACTGTCTTCTCAAATTTAGGACAAAGACAATGTTTTGGTCTCCTGTCTAATTGCTTTTTCTAACTTAATCCCTTTACTCTCTTTTATCTCTTGGGATTCTAATCTGGAGTTTGGGGTGGGGATGAGGAGGGAATTCACCAGCTCAAGTCATCTGAAACTCAAGTCTTTTTCTTTCTTTCTTTTAAAAAAAATATACTTTAACATACATACATATTTTTAGTTTAAGGACTTAGATGTTATCCATGATTTCATTGGTATATCATTATCAATATGGGTTGTCAGCCAGGAAGAACTGGGCAAGTTACTTCATCTCTCAATGCTACAGTCAAATTTATGAAATTATAAGTCATCAGAAAGGTGCTGACTTGTAGCAGCAAATGGAGATTCATCAGCTAGGGAGTTCTTTCTAGCAATAAAATCATAGGCTCAATCCATATCCAATATGGATCCCTATCCTTATCTTTTGTTTTTATATCATCTACATTAGAGAGTTATCCTTTTTAACAAGAGGGGAGAAGTTCAGCAAAAGTGACTGAAATATTGAAAACGCCTGATATTCTGTAGTGTTCCATAACCATATTCAGTTCCACATCTGCAAAGGAAGTGCTGGGTTTTTCTCTTTAATGTCATCACTATTTGGTGAATTAACTATTCTTCCTCCCCCCACCCCCACCCCCATACACACAAGATAGATTACTGGAAGAACCATATATGGGATATTGTGGAATAGATTTGCCTTGAGACATTAAAAAATAGTGATCCCTCATCTGAAGTTCTGCTTTGAATCTTTCAGAGTCCAAGCACTGGAGATAGATAGCCCTTTCTGGTCTGTTAGGCCACCAGGATTGAAAGGTCTCAAGTATAGACAGAAGAACTATTTCTGTGTGTCAATAGCAAGCAACCTGGGTTTGGCATTTCTCTACTATGAGGGACTTTATTCCTCAGCATACATTTCTAAAATTTTAACCTATTATTGATTCATTATCCACCTAAACTCAATGAGATTTTTAGCACTCCCCATCATAATGGCATCAGTAAATTAGTCTACAGTCCTCTCCATGTTCAGGGTTTTCACAGTGCAGTGAAATCATAGATGCCCAAATATTCTTCTCCATAACTAGTTAGGGCTATCTGTCATTGTTCCCTTCTGTCTCATGGCTCTTCTATCCATGTCAATTTGAGTCAAGTTTTCAAGGAAAATGTCATGAGAACACTGTATTAATTGCCTGACAGAAAAATATCATGCCTTCCTTTCCTCTACTTATTATATGGAACTCCAAAACGAAAAGTCTATAATTTGAAAGGGGGTCAGAAGAACTGATAAGAAAGTGATTTTGCTCAGACATCTTTTATCTAGCATAACAGCCTTGATTCTGCCCCTTTTCCTTCTGAACTCTAATTAATTAAGCTAATGGCTTAATGGAAAGATTAGCCAAATCAGTCAGTGACCTCAACTTATATCAATGCCAAGTGTATTCAAGCACATCATAGTCTGAATAAGGAGGCTACACTACCATTAATATACTTTAACAAATATTTACTGAGAACTTGCCATGTGCCGAAGACTGTGCTAAATGTCTTATAGGAGATATAAAAGAAATGTACAACGTGCTCCCTTTTCCTCAAGGAGATGGCCATCTAGTTAAAGAGGTAAGGTACAAACATGAAAAAAGTAACTATAAGACAACAGAGCAATAAATCCATGGCACAAAAGTTATAGGGATTCAGAAGAAGGGGGGATCATTTCTGGGTGGGGTAGTCAATGAAGGACCCCTTGGAGAGTTAAGCTGAGCCTTGAAGAACAGATCTTGTTTATCAAATAAATATTGCAAATAGTAAGTGCTATGGAAATCTAGAGAAGTGAGATCACTGTGAGACAGTCTTGTTGAGAGTGCTTAGGATAGGGAGAAATGGTTTTAATGAGTCTTGAAGGTTAAGTAGGATTAAGATAGGTGGAAAGAGGGCAATCCAAGTGAGTGAGCAAAAGCAGAGAAGTGGGAAAGCATAAGATAAAGGTCAAGGAATAATGAATAAAATAATTTGGTTTAAGCAGAAGGCTCAGAAAGTGATTCCGTAAGTTAGGCTTAAACTAAATTGGAGAGGACTCTGAATTGTGGGAAAGGGAGATTAGATTTCATTTGGAACTGAGAAGAAACACTCTTGTAGAAAGGTTAATGTAGCAACTATTGCAATGATTCACTCAGAATCACAGGGGCTGAACTAGGGTACTTATACTGAAAATAGAAAGGAAGGAAGCAATGGGAAGAACTGATTGGCTTGTAGAGGGTGACAAAGGGAAATAGTGCCAGACTGTGGAAAGAGCCCTGGACTTGAAATAAAAACAGCTACTCAATGTGTGACCTTGGATAAGTCCTTCATGTCCCTGGGCTTCAATTACTTCCACTGCAAAATGAAGAGGTTGCACTTGATAATCTCTAAGGTCTCTCCCTACTCCATAGCTATCGTCCTATGACAAGGCTAAATAACTCCAAGATTATAAACCTGGGTGACAGGGAGATTAGGGGAATGACCAGAAGAAACAGTGAAATTAGAAACAGAAATTGGATTTGTGAGCAGGGTATTTGGATATATCGGTTTGAGGTGATAACTGGATAATATTCCTGGATCATATAATACTAGATGATCTCTGCTGTCCCTTTCAGTTCCAAGATCCAATAATTCTATGAGTAGCAAACAGTTGGCAATCCTACACAAGTTGGACAAACAATGTATTCTTGAATGAGTCAGCAGTGATCCTGACACTGCTCACAAGGCTGAGATGGGAGTGATGGGAGAAGATGCCATTAGGATGTCTAGAAACATGCCTTCTTTCCCCAGGCTTATTAGACTTTAGACATACTCTATGACTTCTAAATTCACTTTAATACTGCAGAAAAGAGGCCCTCCTTGAGAACATGGGAATAAAGGGTGGCACTGAACCACTGAAGGCACAAGGTTAACCCAGATGGCTTTGTGGTCATCTACAAGAGGGGATAAGGAGAAGTGTGGTGTGACAGATCTCTGGTCTTGGATCTAGCATATGTATTTGGATCTGGTACTAATTAGGTTATGTAACCTTGGCTAAAGTCTCTTAAAGTTTCTTGTTGCTGAGTAGTTTCAGTAGTGTCTGACTCTTCCTGAGTCCATTTCGTGTTTTCTTGGCAAAGATGCCAGCTTGGTTTGGTATTTCCTTTTCCTGCTCATTTTACACCTGAGGAAACTGAGTGTGGTGACCCCAGGCAAATCACTTAAGCCTAATTTTTCAGTCCTTAACACTCTTCTACCTTGGAAGCAATACTTAGTATTGATTCTAACACAGAAGGTAAGAGTTTTTAAAAAATGAACAAACACAGCAATGACTAAATTCCTTCAAAGTGAATGATTACCATAGACCTTTTTTCCAAAATGAATTTCTTTGGATATACAAAACTCCCACTTTGTCTTGCCTTTCACAATCAGATTCTACCTCATCTTTCCAGGTTTCTTTCATATTACTTCCCTTTATCAAATTGACATTTTAGACAAAACAGACTTACTTACTATTCCTCTAGCACAATGTTCTATCCCTCATGCCTGTGCCTTTGTACAGACTGTCCCCAATGGCTGGAATGCATGTCTTTTTTCCTGCTTCCTGCAGCTACTAGTGATTCCCTTTCTAATCTTCTCACCTTACTTTTATGTACCTGAAATGCAGTTACACTGACTTCTTTGTTTCTCTGAAACAATACTCTTCTCCCTAACTCTAAGCATTTTCACTGCCTGACATCCCTGGTTAGTCTCTTAGTTTCCTTCAAATCCCATCTAAAAGCCTACCTTCTATAACAATCTTTTCCCAAGCTTCCTTAAAACTAGTGTTTTTTTTTCTCTGAGGATTATCTTCCATTTATCCTGTATAGATCTTGTTTGCCCAGAGTTTAGATGTTGTCTCCTTCATTAGACTGTGATCTCCTAGAAATTATGGGTTATCTGGGGCCTTTCTTAGTCTTCGCAGCATTTAGTATAGTGCCTAGTATATACAGCAGCCACTTAAAAAATGCATATTAAAGCTGACTCTGTGATTACTCCATTTACTCTATATACTATAGGTATCTAGTTATTCTTTAGCATGACTTCATATGTACAATAGGTAACATATTTCTTGTCTTCTAAGGGAATGGGAAAGAAGGTGGAGAGAGGGAGAGAATTTGAACTGTGAATTTTAGATTAATTTTACCCCTAACAGAACCTGAAAATAAACATTTTAAATGAAAAATAGTAACAACAAAAATAATAAATTGCCTACTTACTTTGCCTGTTGTCTCCTTGAGCACATAAATGCTTGTTGCCTGCTTTTGCCTGACTTCTGCCTTACAAGATCTTTAGATTTTTTCAAAGCTCAGTAACATGAGGTCTTTGCTGACTACCTCAAATTCTACTGTAAGTATTCCTAATGTCAGGTCCATGAAGTTTTCTTTAGTTTGTGGACAAGTGTAGTTAATTCATTTTTTTTTTTTGTAATTCTAGATGTTATTCTCTACATTTAAAAGCATTATTCAAAGAAGACATCCATAGACCTTATTAGATTTCCAAAGGGATCCACGAAAAAAAAAAAACAATAAAATACCTGAGTGTATTTAAGAATCTCTAATACAACAAACCAATCAACCCCCAAATGCTAACAACAGATTACCATATATTTACTTTGAACATATTTTGTATTTAATTATATGTATACATATTTTTTCCTGCAAAAGGAATGCAAATATTTATTCTGAGGAAATGGCCTGTTTAATTTTCATCTTTGTATCTCCATTATCTAGCAAAATGCCTGAGTATGGTAGGCTGTTTTATTTGATATTTCCTTGTAAACAACCCCTTCTTATTATCAGTGTTAGTGAATATGGTTAAGAAGAAATATTGAACAGGTTGTACTCAATCTGATCCTCCAATACATAGCTAGGCATCACCAGGTACATAGGGTCTTGGAGCTGGAGGGTACCTTAATAATCATCTAATCGAATGTGAACTTGCCCAAGGTCACACAGGTAGTAAAGTATTCAGCCAGGACTCAAAGCCAAGTCCTCTAACTCCAAATCAACATTTTCCCTGCTGTGTCATGTTGCCTCATTGTGATGCTTAATAAATATCATCCAACCATGACTTTCCAAATAAACAATATAAGTGTCTAAAAAGTTCCACCTTAGGGGCAGCTAGGTGAATTAGTGGATTAAGAGCCAGATCCAGAGAAGAGAAGTCCTGGGTTCAAGTTTGACCTTAGACATTCCCCAGCTTTACGACCCTGGATTAGTCACTTAAACGCCCATTTCCTAGCCTTTGTTGCTCTTCTGCCTCATAACTAATAAACAGTGTTTTGGTAGATAGGAAAGGCAAGGGTTTAAAAAAAAAAAAGGGCCCATCTGCATGTTCTCTTCTCTAAACTTTTCCCGTCTTTGGATTTCTTAGAGCAGGCTGTGTATTAGGCATTTTCAGGTCCTGGAATGCCTATTATATTTGAGCAAGTATCAAAACTACCTAGTGATAACAAAGAAGGTCTACCTCTCATACATTTCCAAACAATGTAAGGGTCTCACTAAGGAATCCTAGGACAAATGCTTCTGGAATATCTATTAGCCAAAAAAAAAATGGCATCCTTATTTTGACTTTAATAGCTAGGAAAGATATAGCTTTTAAGATTTACAAAGCAATTTTGCATATGTACAGTCCACTCATCCACATATCAACCTATTATCATCCCTATTTTACCAATGAAGAAACTGAAGCTAAGAGAGATTGAATGACTTTCTAGGATCTGAGGAAAGATTCTAAGTCATGTTAAACTTCTATAAGGGGTCAATGACTATTCTATACCTTTCTATGCAATTAACCAAATATTTCATCATTTAAAAAACTATCAATGAATGTCAGAGTTAGAAGTAACCTCATAGATCCACATATGAACAAGATTCCTCTCTGTAACATATCTGACAAGTGCTAAGATATTTACCTGAAAACTTTTAGTGAATGGAACCCTATTAATTCTCCAGGCAGCCTATCTCACTTTTGGACAGTTCCAATGCCATTCATTCATTATTCCTGGTTCTACCTAACCCAGCTTTCAAACAAAAAGAAGTTTTAAAGATGATGGGTTGCTAAAACTGTATTTAAGTCCCCCTAAGATCTATATGGAGAATTATTGAGCCTTGGGTTTAAAAATGAAATAAGAAAAAAAAAGAGGGTTGGTAAAAAGAAAAGAAACAAAAAAGAAAAGTGAAAAAGTCTGATTCACTCCCCACCCTTAAGTTGTGAATCATTTTTTATGATATGGGTAACCCTTGGTATTAGGATTTAAACTCTGTATATATAGTGACTAAAGTCCCACCTTGAATGCTATTGGAAAGATGGAATGCAAGGAGAGGGACTGTTATCTACAGTACGAGAAGGTTTCCTGCTCACTGGAATTCCTAGGAAATGAGAATGTGTATGATGTTCTTTGTATTCTGAGAAGAACCCAGTTATACTTGAGTTTCAAGGGAGAGAGGACGTTTTTATATTCTGAATCAGATGTCCATGATCTCACTTGATTTATGGACCTGTCACTACTATTTGATGCTGTATCAAATGTGCTTTGAGAAGTTCATTTTATGAGCCTCTTCATCTATCAAAAGCTCATCCTAATTATGCACAGTCTTTGCAAATATTTTGATTCCTGCTTTCATTTTTTCTCATGTAGTTTGTCTAATGCTACCATGTACTGGTGGGCCCTTCTGATTTAAGGAGAAGAGAAGCTAAGCTTTTGTGGTTTTGCTCCTTGGATTACAGGAGAGTGTCCACTCTAATCCCTTGGCATTCATTTGGTCCATCTCCTCTTGTGGCATGACTTGAGTATATGAGTATATAATGGTAAGGATATAGGGAAATTTTGTTTTTGTTTTTTAAGCTACTCACAGGTTTTCATATTAAAGGCAGCGGTTTGGGTAAGGTGGGTAGAGGACAATGACCATGTTTCACTTGCTTACTCTTTGTTCTGGTTCAAATTTATTAGCATTTCAAGCCATACAGGACCTTGGGAATATTTAACTCTTTGTGAGACAGTTCTATAGAACAGACACCTAAGTTAGTTCTGACAAAGAAGTCTAAAAACAAAGACAATCGGCTTGGGGCCATTCTGCTAGCTTTGGATAGCTGGTTTTATTGGCTATAATTTAAGACCTGTCAGCCTACTCAAGAAAAAGCTGGAGATTTCCTCTCCATTATAGTCTAACAAACTAGAGCTGAGATGGCTAGCAGGTAGTCCTGAAGAGATGAGGCCCAAAAAGTCATGGGAAGGAGCAATGCCCAAAAGAGACTACATTCTCAGGAGTGAAATGACAAAAAAACCCAAAAACAAAAAAACAAACAAAAAAAAAACCCCAAACCAAATCAAAACAGAAAACACCCTCTATAGACAAGAGAAATGGACCCAAAGGTAAATCAAGTTGCTTATAAGTCAGGATCATTGACATGGTAAACTCTATGGCCAATCCCCGAACCATCTAGAATTAAATCTAAGGGAAGGTTGAAAAGAACTCTGAAGAGACAACTTAAGAGGGTGTGAAACCACTGTGAGGTGACAGACCTGTACGAAGCACACTGTTTCCTAATAGACTTTATCATGTATAAGCAGCAAAACGTCATCACTTGGTGCTCTATATTGTCCAATGTAATACTTGAGTTTCCCTATATTGACATATCACTCCAAAACCCTTTTGCAGCAAACTGCTGCTTCAATAATGTCGTCCCACCCCAGTCTGTAATGTTGAATTAGCTAATTACATGATCACTGCTGTAAAATCCATGCATAATATTGCCTACCTCATTGGAGAATACTCCTCAGTCTCTTCAAGGCCTGCATGGTCTCTACTACATGGTGGCTGCCTGCTTAATACATTCTGAGCACCATCTCCCCCCACTCTCCTTTTTCTGTATGCAGAGTGGGAATTCTTCCTCTCTCATTCCCAGAATACAAACGCCAAAGCTTGGCTAGGTAATATAAATCTGAAATGTGCTTTGAACACACTACAACTCCTGTCTTCAATGGAGCTGTTAATTAACATTAAACTTTTATGGGTGATAATACTGTTAACTACTTTGTATCTGGGGAAAAGCACTCTAAGACATTCTCACAGGACACTAAAGACATACTTGGGGCTGAGTCAAAGTGTATTATTTCTAATCATCTTAGAATGAAATAACACAAGACCAAGTCTCAGACTGTACTCCAGCAACCACTGAAAACTCAACTGAATGTCATTCCTGATGGACAAAAGTAGAGATAGTTCCCCTAAGAAAGGGAAATGGGGGAAAAGTGCTGGAGGTGAAGAGACGTGGATTTTATTCTCAGTGTTGCCATCACCTTTATATGGGACAGAGGGTGTTCACACCTCAGGGCTGTATCCTCCCCTTCAAACTGGGCTATAGTCCTTTTTCCTATTTACCCCTCAAAGAGATATTATGAAGATTAAATTAGAGAGAGCATGATATGGGCAGTTTACCAGACGAGGAGTCAGAAGACCAAAGTTCTAGTCCCAGCTCCTTCCCATTTGCTATCAGAATAAAAATATATCATATATGTGGAAAGTATGTTGTAAAATTAAGTGATTTTATGAAAATAAAAATTATTATGCACAGCAGTTGGTGAATTTCACCCTGAACATTTGGGTCTCAGTCTCTCAGTCAAGTACTGATCTGAAACCTTACAGAGGAAAAAAAAAATCCCCTCTGAGCCATGGCTTATTAAATCAGTTACATGATTAATGTGAAAGAATGTGTGAGAGAGTGAGTGGAGGGGGCAGGTACCTCCCTCCATGCAATAAGGACTGCTGATCATGCATTTTCAGTAACCTTCTAAGCCACCAAGAAAATTGCATCTTGGTGGATGAATCAAACCCAAGAAATATTTTTGTTGGCAGCTTTTCATATTAAAAAAAAAGATAGCAGTATATGAGATTTCATTGAATGGCTCAACTCCAGGATGGATAAATATTAGAAATATCTCGATAGCAATTGATGATGATATTTTATCCATGGCCAATGCTTTCTCAGGCAACATAAATAAAAAAATGTCTGTAATTTCTAAAATGAATTGGGCCCCATAGGAAAAATGGATGTTAATTGAAGTCTTTAACAGGACTTTTCTTCATAGCCTACTGTGTGGTAAACACACATAAAATGTCCAAAACTGCATTTGTACAAGGATCAGTCAATCTCGACACAAGACTTTTAACCAGCAATGGGTAACAGCTCCACTAATCAACTTGATGGAGTCTTAAAATGAATACTTCCAGGAGATTGCATGGCTGCCTCTACTTTGGGAAAAACCAAATACCCCCACGAATTAGTAGCTCCCCAATCCATTCAGGTTTGTGACTACAAGAAGCAGAGAGCCATAGTCTCTATTAGCAACCAGGTCTTACAGTCCCTGTTGACAAGATGGACAACAATCCAGCCTCGTAAAAGATTCATGACCCAACTTTGCACTCTCTGCTGCTTGCTTTCTCATAAAAACCAGTGCAAATCCTATCAAAAATTTAGCAGAATCCCTGCCTCATCTGTTTAGGCCTGAAGCTAGTTGCAGGGACAACTCATTAGGGACAGGCTCATTAAAACCAGCCCTGGAGCAAAAGCAGTTTGCAAGCCTCCTCATTTTTATTCACTTTCACCTCCCTGCCCAAGCTCCTCGTGTTTCCCAGATGCACCGCTTCTAATGATTTTGTACAACGAGCAGGTCTGTTTGCAAACTTACACTGGACCCAGGGTCCGACAAATGCCGCGCCTTAACGTCTGCCAAAGCTAATCTAGTTTTGCTCCTTTGTTTGGCCTGGGAAGATATGGTGCTGAGAGTGAGGAACTGTTGAAAGACAGAGCCGCGACTCAAGTGGAGACAGTGATCAGAAGGCCCTCAGAGCACCTGCCATCAAAGGAGGAACAACAAACCAATAAGCAAACAGGAGCACTGTCAGAGCTCAAGCCAAGAGTTAAAACCAGTTTGGTCCCATTCCTCTATCTTGTCTCACCTAGCACATCAACCCCTAGGCATGCAGGGCCAGGGAACTGGGAAATAGCCAGGCTAATGGAGTCATAACCAGATGTTTTCTGCTATCTGCCAGGGATGCCATACAGGACTAAAATGGAAGAGATTTTTACTTTCACAAAAAAAAAAAGATGGAATCCCTGTGTATAACACAAAAGACAGAAGAGATCATAGACATGTGACTTTCCAGCTGTCAACACCTGTGGGGTAACTTTACTGTCTAAAAGCATGAATAATTACTGGAAGGAAGGAATGAAGGAAGGAAGGAAGGAAAGAAGGAAAGAAGGAAGGGAGAAAGGAGGAAAGGAAGGAGCCAAGGAAAAGAGGAAGGGAGGGAGGAAGGGAGGGAGGGAGGAAGGAGGAAAGGAAGGAGCCAAGGAAAAGATGAAGGAAGGAAGGAAGGAAGGAAGGAAGGAAGGAAGGAAGGAAGGAAGGAAGGAAGGAAGGAAGGGAGGGAGGAAGGAGGAAAGGAAGGAGCCAAGGAAAAGATGAAGGAAGGAAGGAAGGAAGGAAGGAAGGAAGGAAGGAAGGAAGGAAGGAAGGAAGGAAGGAAGGAAGGAAGGAAGGGAGGAAGGGAGGAAGGGAGGAAGGAGGAAAGGAAGGAGCCAAGGAAAAGATGAAGGAAGGAAGGAAGGAAGGAAGGAAGGAAGGAAGGAAGGAAGGAAGGAAGGAAGGAAGGAAGGAAGGAAGGAAGGAAGGAAGGAAGGAAGGAAGGGAGGGAGGAAGGGAGGAAGGGAGGAAGGAGGAAAGGAAGGAGCCAAGGAAAAGATGAAGGAAGGAAGGAAGGAAGGAAGGAAGGAAGGAAGGAAGGAAGGAAGGAAGGAACGAACGAACGAACGAAGGAAGGAAGGGAGGGAGGGAGGGAGGGAGGAAGGAAGGAAGGAAGGAAGGAAGGAACGAAGGAAGGAAGGAAGGAAGGAAGGAAGGAAGGAAGGAAGGAAGGAAGGAAGGAAGGAAGGAAGGAAGGAAGGAAGGAGGGAGGGAGGGAGGGAGGGAGGAAGGAAAGGAAGGAAAGGAAGGAAGGAAGGAAGAAAAACAAAGTTTATATAAGCTTATAATTTCCAAGGCTTTTAGGAGTTTACCCTTTCATCATTTCTCATGCTTTAATAGCATCTTTAATGTGGCTATAGCATTTGATGTTGATTGTTCTTAAAACATTGATTATTGACCTAATAGAAGGTCTGGATATGGAATTATTGACTTACATGCTTAAAATGCAAATTTCCTCATTTAGCTGTGCTTCATCAATACACAGCTTAGTTTCCACAACAGTGCTATTTTCTAAACAATCTGCCACCATTTAATTAGTGGTTATTCTGTACTTCCTTCCTTTTCCCTCTCCTCTCCCCCTCTAAAACAGATTGGGGGATAGTTTGCATGAGTAGCAAAATCTGGGCGCCTTGCTATTTTGAGTGATAACAAGGACACTATGGCTCACCCTCATCACTAATCCCATCTGTGTGACATTTTTCCATTAGTAGACTTTACAAACAACCATTTCTATCTATCTTCCAGAATAATAATATCTCTCAATTGGATATGTTAAAGTTTACAAAGAGTTTTATTCACAATAACTCTCTAAGGCAAATAATGCAGTTGTTGCATAGAACTTCTTGTAATCATTCCATGATATCCAGATGTGAGATACTGCCACTAAATAGTCATCTGAACTTCATCTTTATTTTAGACTTGAGTAAAAAGAGATTCAGAGAGGTTAAGGGACCTGTTACAAGCACACAGCTTAGTGATTTTCAGGGCAAGAACTCACATTCAAGGCCTCCAGCTCCAAGAGCAGCACTTCCAATTATACCCTACTGAGTACATGCACCATCCAGCAGTTCTAGCCAAGCTCTATTTTGATTTCTAGTAGTTTCTTTTAAAAAGATTTTTATAGAATACTAAACCAGAAAGGAAAGGCAATTCATAATGAAAATTCTGGTGCTACAAGTCAATGTTTCTGCTTGTGCTTGGGCCTGTGCCTCTTGTTATCATTTCATACAACCAAATTTGACAGTGAGAAAAATTTAGAAACTCTTTTCAAGTTGAGACGTTTAGCATTTAAAACATGGCCTAAGTGCTCTCCTCAATGTTTATAGGGGAACTATTCCCAAATCTCATTTAGGCCAACTTCTAACTCTTTAAGAAAAGAAGGGGGAACAAGTTTTGGAAAGTATATCTACCACAAGGGATTCCAAACTAGACCTCCCAATAGCCCAGTCCTGTTTTCTCCCTAGTAGAGTTCACTTTCTCTTATTAAAAAATCAACACAAGGGCAGCTAGGTGGCTCTGTAGATTGAGGACCAGGACTAGAGAAGGGAGGTTCTGGATTCAAATCTGCCCTCTGACCCTTCCTTGCTGTGACACAATGGGCAAGGCATTTAACCCTCATTGCCTAGCTAGGAGGAACCTGGTTTGGAATCGTATCTCTGACAGTAGCTGTGTTACTATAGGCAAGTCATTAACCACCCTGAGTCTAGGTTTCCTCATTAGTAAAATAGAGGAAATATACCATTTAAGGAGCCTACTTTGTGTGATTGTGAAACTTAAATGAAATGTGATATAAACAAAGTACTCTGCAAACTTTTAAGGAGGCAATATCATGGAGGCTGTATGATCCAGTGAAATGAATAATAGCCCAAGCACCAGAAGACTTGGGGTCATGCTTACAAGCACAGAGACTTCAGACAGAACACCACATCTGGGCCACAATTTCCTCATCTAGTGGACTAGGGAGCCTCTTAGGTCCTTTCCAACTTAAGATCTATGCTCCTTATCAATTACAACTATTATTTATTTTTTTAATTTGATGAATCTAGACTAGAAATTCAAGAAATTCAATAAAGGGGAAAGTCTTCCACACCACCTAAGCCTTGCATTGACCTCCCAAGTTTCCTCACTTGAACTTTTCTTTTTGGAATCACAGCCTGGCAGTGAAGATCAAGGGTAGCCCACTAGCCGGCATGCGCTCGATGCAATCTTCCGTCTGGACGTTCTCCTGGTGCTGTGAACAGCATCCGTGAAGCTAGGGCAGACCAAGTCCCTTCCATTTCACCCAAGCTGCCAAGCCACTCAGTGAGACCCAGGCAGGGGCTATCCAGCCCCAAAGTGCAATGGCTTTATTGAACTTCATCACTGGATACTACCTGCCCTCATTAAACATTCTAAATAAACAGGTGCTTCACACTGGGTCTACTTCTGAAATGACTTTCTTTTTATTCCCAGGGACACATCAAGAGCTGAGGGGGGAATTCATGCAGTATAGATCAGTCAGCCATTGACAGCACATCAGACTTTGACAAGCTGCTTGGCTCTGTTTAAAGTCTAAGTTGGGCCTCGGCCCATCAAGGCCATGGCTATTGAATTATTGACAGCCTCTCACTGTGGTGCAAAGGGAAAGAGTGCTACAGACTCAGCTCAATAAAGATGAAATGGAAACCCTCTCTGAAGCTTACTTTAGCACGTTAAAGGAGTTTTAATGGGCTGGTTTAAAATTCAGTAAGAGACTACATTAGGCTGATTATATTTTCAATGGCTAAATGCAGACACACACACACACAAAAGTTTGGGATTCTGAGGGGGTTACAAATGAGAGGGAAACTGTGTCAGCTAGAATTAGAGCCTTTTGAAAAGTGAGCTCATGCTTCCAGCCATTCTCCAAGGGCTGTTGTCTCCTCTAAAGACTCCCCCCCCCCATCATCATCCCAGAGTGTCACATTCATCCACCTGTTCTGCTTTAGCTTTAAAGGGGGAGGGCTAGCATGAAAATACTATCCTATTAGCTGTTTTTGACACCAAACCATGACCCAGAAGCAATGCCAGAATACACATATTAGCACAACTCCTCCCCTTTACCCCCATTCACAAACTTTTTTTTCTTATGCGGCTCTAAAAGTATTTATATGATCTTCCAGGTATATAGAGAGTGATAGCCAGTATCCCTTGGTTAGTAAATTAATATTAACAATTCTGATTTTCTTACATAATCTCCTTTCTTCTTTAAATTTATACCTGCCAAGATTTACTTGTATTTTAATAGCTGATGTCAGACAAGCAACATGCAGCAAGTCCCATCTCAGGACTATAATTTAAAATACAATGAGACTCGCATCAACTGTCGCATTGACATGCAGAAAATTATTCCACGTGGACTTCTAAAGTGCATCCTAAAAGCTTCAAAGACCGAGCACATTTTAAAAGAATTTAAATTGATGATCACGGCTTTTTTTTTTTTAAAGCAATTTGTCTAATGTGACCCTGTATTCATTTTTCCGACATCACTTCCAATGCACTGCCTCCTGTCGAATCACAAAGAAAGCCTAACAGCACATCTAAATTTGTGTTCATTTGCCTTCTGCAGGATTATCTTTGCTACGTGGAGCATTCTAAGTAAATCAAAGATGCTTCTCGGGGCTGCAAGAGTAGGACTAATCTCCAGACAAATATTTAGAAGGCAGCTTAGCCTTCTCTGGCTTTAATCGTTTCCAACTGATTTGACTTATTCTAATTACAGCCTTTATGGTATAAAAGCCATTTTTATGTTGCTGAGGAGCAGTTTCATTGAAAATACATGAAATTTTGCTGAGTTTCTGTTCCCAGGTTGATTATGGAAATAGTACTCTCCAGCTTTCCTCTAATTAGAAAAACACACTGCACAGAGCATCAACAATTTTTAACATTAATAACGACAGGGTCCTTTCGTCTCTCTTTAACCATTCCTCAGAATTGGATGCCAATAAGCACCAACTTTGCTTATGTATAGTATTAGAAACCATTTCCCTAGGTTAGCACATCAGATTTTTTTCAAAAGTAGAAACTGCATATTTGGAGAAGATACTTAGTAATTTAATCTAACAGAGAAAAAAAAGATAATTAAACTCTAGCACAGTTTATGGTAGGCGCATTTGTTTCATGGCTGTGAACTTGGAAAATTCTAAAGCGCATATTGTAAAGCAGATTAAATGGCTCCTTTGACAAATCAAAGAGCACAATAATTTGTTTCCTTTGGCTCCTTGTTTTGTACTCTGAATTCCCATAATAAACAGAGCTCTTTGAGCATCAGAGAGGTGCATTAATGAATAGATGACACTTGTAGTTTTCCCAAAGTTGGACTGTGTGATGGTGCTGTATAAAACCTAGGGAAAATCGCCATCCCTACATCAAGAGATGAGGGTTGAAATAGCAAATGTCTCCCGTTCCTCACAAACAAAAACCCCTTCTCTCTACCTTAGAGATAGACAGATGATGCAGACATAAGGCTCATGTGGCATGACTAGTCTAACACTTGGACCATGGGATATTCTTCTAGGACACAATGCTTTTTTTTCTTTTTTTGGAGACAAAATAAGCTCATAGTGAATATCAAGGGATGGTTCTGGAGGAAGAAACTATTGAGCAATCAGGGATGAAAGGTAATTTGCTTTGAATCAAATAACAGAAATGAAGAATGTCATTGGTTAGAAAAATTTAATTAGGGATCTAAAACTGACCCATAGTGGCAAAGAACATCAACATTTGCCATTTTAAAAACATAGATTTAAAGCTAGAAAGGATCCTAAAGGCCATTGAGGCCAACTTTCTCATCTGTGACATAGGAAATAGATGATAGGTAGATAGATAGATAGATAGGCAGGCAGACAGAGCAGAAAACAGATGGAGGTGGATATAGAGAGTGGTGGATGGATAGAAGATAGGCAAAAATTACTAATGGATTTATGTAGAAAGGATAGATAAATTGATGGAAAGACAGTTACATGATAAATGGGTAAATACAAATAGATTAATGTCAAATGGAGATAAGGAGAGAGGGGATGAGAGAGAGAGAGAGAGAGAGAGAGAGAGAGAGAGAGAGAGAGAGAGAGAGAGAGAGAGTCAAGCACTATGTTAAATACTCAGGATAATGTGAAGATAGGATTAATTCTCCCCTTGCTTATTTTTAAATTAATCAACCTAAAACTTTAACACCCCTACAACACTAAGTAAGGGAATTCCCAAGTCACTAAGGTGGGTGATGACCCCAGAGATGACTGACCACCCCTAGACAGTGCTAAGCTAAATTGATAGAATGCAATTGGTCCTCATAAAGTACAGGAAGTGACATGGGCAAAGGACTATAAAAAGTCCTGAACTTCCTGTACAAAGGGTCTTTGGATTGAATCTTCACATTGGAGCTTTGGCTGGTGATTTGCCTCTTAGAAGGTGGCTTTGGACTTGAACCTTGGCTTCAACTTGCAACTTTGGCTCTTGAACTGCTTCTGGTAAGACTGTTCCTGGATCTTCTCCTTTGGAGTTCATCTTGGGTGACTGAGTAGTTGACTCTCCTTTCCTGGCTTCTGGAGAGATTAGGTCCAGAGAGGCCTTACCTTTGGAGGAGGCTATGTGGGTGGAACCCCCACTACTTTACCACCTGGTCTTCTGGCTGAGGGTTATCAAGCCCTGTCAAGGGTGCTCCAGACATTGGAGCAACATTTAGTGTGATAGATTAGACATTTTCTCTACCTTCTTTTTACATTTCTCTACTTTCACTCTTTCTACCTCTTTGTAAATAAACTACTAAAAGTCATTTTGACTTTTGCTATAATATTTTTAAATCTGTGACCACTATATTATTTTGGATTTCTCATATATAGTCAACCCCTAATTTTTAATCTCTACAATATAAATACAAATAATAGAATCAGCCCATGCCTTAAAGGGGCTTAAATTCTTATGAGGGAATACAACATACAAAGCAGAGATGGAAAAACAAGATGGGGACAAGGGGAAGGAAAGAGGGAGAGGAGCAGTATCCATATATGAAGTACCTCAAGGTTGAAAAAGAAATGAAGACTAAGTTGAAGAAAGTGAAGTCCAGAGAGGTGAATTGACTTGCTTAAGGTAACCCATTTTCAAAGAAACATAAAGGAGCAATTCTAGGAACATGTCACTGATATCCATCTTGACAAGATGCAATTGCAATCTGGCCATGCTCTTCAGTATTTCCATTCTTCCTTCAAGCCAAGGCATGGAGAGGATGGAATATGGCAAACACAGAGGTTCAGGAGAAAATATTCAGTCCTCTATATTGCATGCATAAGCTTCATCTAGTTACCTAATGATCTTTTAAGGCTTAGCCTCTTATGATGGATTTTAAGGAGATATAACCATATAAAGTCCAGCTTTTAACAACAATAGAAATAAGTGAGATTATTGGTTTGTTTGTTTGTTTGTTTGTTTGTTTGTTTTTTAAACCCTTACCTTCCATCTTGGAATCAATACTGTGTATTGGTTCCAAGGCAGAAGAGTGGTAAGGGCTAGGCAATGGGGGTCAAGTGACTTGCCCAGGGTCACATAGCTGTGAAGTGTCTGAGGCCAGATTTGAACCTAGGACCTCCTGTCTCTAGGCCTGGCTCTCAATCCACTGAGCTACCCAGCTGCCCCCCTTTTTTGTTTTTAATATGCTTGAGGGTATACTAAAGGACTAGAAAATTTGTAATTGACCATAATTTGGGGAATTAGTAGGATATACTTCAAACTCAGTAGCCTATGAAATACATCAAACATTCTAGAGATGGTGACTCCAGAGGTTTTGAGGTATTGCTCACTGATGTCCATGCAGGTCACATGCAAGAAAGCATGCAAGGAAATCTTGAATCATTTTCTAGAGATGGTATGAACACAAGGCAGGATGATAATCTTAGGACATTAGTATTACAAGAGAATTTAAGACAATTCTGGAAGATAGGGGTTCTACATAATTCCTTACAGTTGGATATCCAGCTATTATACTGTTGATGGGGAGCACATTATTTAATGAAATAGGCCAGCCATAGTTATCTTCCTCTCCCAAACCCCCAGTTGACTATAATCCAAAGTTAATTGCCTAGAGGAAGTTTATGTAATAGAAAGAACACTGAGCTTAGAATGAGAAGATCTGGGTTCAAATCTCTGACCATCTTTTGTTAGCTGTATGGCCTTGAGCAAGTCCCTTTATCGCTATGGTTCTCAGTTTCCACATGTGATCTCCAAAGTCACTTTAAGCTCTAACATTCTATGATTTTTAATTCAGTCTACAGTTTGATTATTGTGACTGGCGAATTTCATAAATAGGAAACTAAGAATTGTCACAGGTACCCCTTTGGACTGAGCTCACTGACAAACAAGTTTATGGAATGAAGATAGTTCTAAAGTTTCTAAAATGCTGCCAGAGTTCTAAGACACTGAAGTGACATTCGTTGCCACTCAGTTACATAGGGATGGATTTATGTATAGTAAGAATGACCTTGTACTAAAGGACTCCCTATGGTTCAAAGGTGGAGGGCAAATGCAGGTTTTGCAGGTACAAGCAATACATTAAGAAATATCCGGAGGCAGGATTTCAAACAAAATACAAGGAAACACTATAAGAGACTGGTGAACCTAGTGTGCAGCAATTGGAAACTGGCTCAGAGAGGGGACAGTGAGCTCTGATTGAACAAAGGCATTATGCAACTTGTGGAGTGGAAGAGACAATGCTTCAACAAGCAAGAGGTCTCATGAAGAGCAACCATAGCTAGAACCCCAAAGACAATCCAGCATATATACACATACCCTCTTCCTCATGTGATATATAGATAATATATGGATGTACAAACACAGATATGTGTTCATTTGGGAGAGACAGAGACAGAGAGAGAGAAAGCAAGTTCTGATAAGAAAAACATTGCTCTCTCTCTATCAGGCAATCATGATCACAATGAAGGAAGTATAACAAAATAATAACTCAAATTTCTAGAGTTTTATAAAGTTTAAAAAGTATACTTTTCTCACAACAGCTCTTGAGGCAGGTAGAATAAGTATTGTCATCCCTACTCTCTCTCTCTCTCATAGATAGGTAGATGTAGTAGTAGTTTCTCTGAAGCCGAGAATGATGATCAAAGATCCTTGTGCGTGAAGGAGATTTAAATGGAAAAGTCGATGCACAGAGACATTCCCACTCTCCCAGCGTTGGAAGCCTGGGTCCAGTGGCACGAAGTCGTTACACCTGGAGACTTCCTCAGCTGCATTGGGTGGCCGTGTTGTCCTTTGTGCTCTAGCATGCCCTAAGCACTCCACAGTGCTTATAGAGGAGGACATTAAAGACCAGAGAAATGATATTACTTCCCTAAGATCACATAATGAATAGCTGTCACAACAAAGTGGTTTAATCCATGCCTTATGAACCCAAGAACAGAATAGGGGTGGCATTATGTAGTACATAGTTACTAGAGAGTGAAATACAGAGTATTTAAGTGTGAAATTAAAAAGAAGAGAATAAACAGGAAAAATGGAAAGAATCATAGTGATCTTTATTTTCAAAACTCTCTTTTTAGGGGGTAGCTATGTGACTTGGATTGAGAGATAGCCCTAGATATGGGAGGTCCTGGTTTCAAATTTTGCCTCAGGCACTTTGTAGCAGTGTTACCCTGGGCAAGTCACTTAACCCCCATTGCCTAGCCCTTACTACTCTTCTTCCTTGGAACCAATACATAATATTTATTCTAATACAGAAAGTAAAGGATTTTTTAAAAACCTGTCTTTTTACCACCAAAGACAGTGAAACACTCAAATATGGGCTCTAACATCATAAAATGTGCTTATAGAAGAAGTGGAAATGGTACTGAAGATGTGGGTTAGGGGAACAGGCTGGATTGGACCACATATTCACAGAGGAAGTCAGTGCTAGAGACAACAAAATTTTGAGATTTCTGAAGAATAAATCCTCAAGGTATATGAAAGAAAGACAAGATAATCAAAAGCATGAACAAAAGTCTTTACTCTCATTTCCACCAAAAAAGGAAACCAAGAAATCAAGAACTGTGAATCCACAAACCTACTTTCCTACTATGTAAAATTTTTCTTAGAATAACCTACAAATCCTTTGAGGACATCTATAATGAAGGCACTAGAAGGTTTTCATAAAGAATAGTCCACAGAAGTCTTCGTCTTCATGATTAGACAATTGACTAAAAGATGCAGAAAATGCAAGTTCTTACTGACCTTGTTGTTTTTTTTATTTTAAAATTTTTGATTACATAGAGCAAGATGCTACCTTATGAGCTCTCATCCAAAAAGTTGTCTCCCATGCAAATTTAAGATATATGAACAATTTCTTGGAAGTTATAACAATAGAGATAAACATACTCAATGATTCACTGATCATTAATCAATATCTCTTAAGGCAGGTAGAGATGTGCTTGCTGAAGGTTTTCACAACTATAATGTAGAATAGCAAAAGTGTTGTCTCAGTCAAAGAGGAGTCAACTAGAGAAGGTAAAGTCTTCCAAGATAATCTTGTTTGCAGATGGCTTTGTGCTTACTATAGCATGGCTAAGTCATCGAAATGAGATACAAAAATCACTAAAGAGTTTATTCTACCTTCCCACCTATTAAAAAACAACCAAATAAATTATGCTCATTGTCTAGTCTATAATATATAAGTTGGATGGACCATCTATACAGATTGTCTATCAATGTGTATTTATTAAAAGGTTAAGAATATATTTATATCTTTAACTCTATTTCTCTTGAACAAATATGGCAGGTTGACTATAAGATGAAGCTAGAAGTGAACAGAAGAATGAAAGTAGATTGCCTTAGAAAAATGCAAAGTCCTGTCACCAATCCAAGTTTCTTTCTGCAACAAATATTTATCTCTTTAATATCAATGTTTTGTGGCTGCAAATTCAAGTAGCACTATAATAATTGAAGAACTAAGATCAAGGACCATTTAAAGAGTAACAGATAAGTTCACTGTGTGTATGAGCAGGCCATAACACATTCCAAACAAGAATTTACAAAGAAGATATGATGCAAATGATGTCATCACAGAAAATTAGGAGCCAAAAAGACAGCTGGTCCTGTGTCAAGAGTGATAACTGATGGGAAGCTGACATTCTTCATTGGCTTTTTCAGGATGTCAGGAGAAATTGAAGAAGGATGCTAGTACATTAGATGGAACCCTGTGGTGTACTTGGGAAGAAATGATTAAGTAAGAATGGGATGGATATGGGGATACAAAGACCAAAACAAAACAAGAAAACAAGAAGAAAACCACAATACCTGTTCTAAAAGAGCTTACATTCTACCAGAGACATGCAACAATTAAGTATTTAAACATTTCAGAGGGGCAGCATAAATGTCCATTGACAATGATCTATTTTAGGAAGGGAATGAAAAACCATAATTGCCATTTATTTGAATCACAGGGAGAAGCAAAGTGATTAGTCTTAGTAATGACAGTATCTTGCTTAGAGACTAAAGGGAAGGAAGAAAGAATGGGTGATGATGCTAAGAAGTTTTGAGGGATAAAAAAAAAGGGATGTGAGGGAGAAACCTTAATTTCACTTAAACAGGAAACCAAGCTATCAAGTAAGGATATGTTAGCTGTCATGGAAGAGGATGTCTAAGTTCATGAAAAAAATTTTTGGGAGAGCCACTATACAGAACAGAATGAGAGATCAAAAAAAGTTAAAGAAATACCAACATTTTGTAGTAGATAGTCAACTCAATTTTATAAATTTCTCCACTGATTTGAAGGTGGGGGAATGGATGATATAAGTGAGTCAAGGTTGAGGTTTAGTAACTTTAGTATGCTAAAAAGTTGGGGAAAGGGAGAAAGAATGTTAAAAAGGACTATAAATAAGGCAGCTAGCTGGTTCAGTAAATAGAGAGTCGGGTCTGGAGTTGGGAGGTCCTGGGTTCAAATTTGACCTTGGATACTTCCTAGCTGGGTGACCTTGGGCAAGTCACTTAACCCCAATTGTCTAACCCTTACTGCTCTTCTGCTTTAGAACCAATATTTAGTATTGATCATAAGATGGAAGGGCAGAGGTTTAAAAAAAGAGGATTATAGAGTGTTGGGATAGTGAATTATTAAGTAGAAATTACGGTTTTAAAATAGGTGCCACACACATCCATATAGTTTATTGTATACCAATGAAACTTTCAATATCTCCACTTTACATTCATAGACATTATAGATTTGAAAATACTTTCATGCTGATGCTCACAGTAATACTGTAAGGTACAAAAAGAAAATACAATCATCTATCTTTGACTAGGTTTCATAATGGCAGATAGGTATCATAGAGTCAACCAGGAAGACCTGGTTTAAATCTCTCTTCTGACTTAAAATAGTGGCATGACCCTATTCAAGTCACTTATTCCATGCAGCAATCTGATAATATTATAAATTGAAAATCTTCATTGATAAGGAGTTTTTTCATCTGGAACAGTGATGGTAAACCTTTTAGAGACCAAGTGCCCAAACTGCAACTCTCACACTGCATATGAGGCCCCCTGCTTCCCTACCCACCACCTTACCCCAGACAGGGGAGGAAGGAAACACTCCCATTGGACTGCTGGGCAGAGAAGCAGGTCATGTGAGATATGTTCTCAGGCACTGTGGAGAGGGGCAACCCCTTCCAGCACGCATATGCATGCATGCAATAGGTTCACCAACACAGATCTAGAATCTCCCAAAAGATGAATCCATAGGGTTAGTATCTATCCAAGTGCTCACTAGAATTATTAAGACTTCCTTAAAAATCACAAATGAATAGCATGGTGAGGACTATATTGTAGCTATTCCATTGCTCTTTACCAAAGGATATTTTCTCTTTGAAAACAAGCAAAATGGATGTTCCTTTAGAACAAAATTGATGTCTCCTCTGTACCTCAATAAACCACAGTGGCTCCCTACTACCTCTAGAATAAAATACAAATTTCAATGCTTAACTTTTAAGGTCATTTACAAACCTGTCTCAATCTATTTTTTTTAGCCCCATTAGACCTATTTGTATACTTCAGTCTAGCCAAATTGGCATTTTCTCTATTCCTCAAACAGAAAAATCCATCTCCAGTCTCTGCTCATTAGTACTAGCCTTCCCCATTCTTGAAATGTATTTTATTCATACTTTCAGGTCATGTGATCTTTCTTTGCCCTCCTTTGAGATGCAATGGAAGAACCACCTTCTACATATATAGTCTTTTTTCCTCATACCCTAACTGCTAATACTCTCCCTCCCAAACTACCTTATAGTTAACTACTTTGCTTTATAGTTATTCTGTGTATGCTAACATGTTTTTTCCCCCTCTCCTGTTAGAATGTCAATTCTTTAAATGTTTAATCATTGAACTGTTATGCCCAGTGCCAAGCACAGTATCTGGTACATGATAGGAATATAACAAATACTGATTGATTGAAATAGTCAATTCATCATTGACTAAATATTTCCTGAGTTCACATCACTCTTCTAGCTGGGAAAAGGAGAGAGAGAGATAATAAAACAATAAATTTTTAAAAGAAAGACAAAATACCCCTATCTTCTAGAAGTGTACATTTAAAGAGGTAAGCCATATGATCACATAAGCAAATATAAAGTGATACAATCTTAGACAGATGCCATTGAAAAGGGAACATAGTGGGGATAGGCTGAGGTAATCTAGGCAAGACTGTCCAATATCCACAGTATTAGCAAATGACATGCAAGACAAGGAGATTCCAGAGGATAGGAGTAAAATGGGAACATGCTAAAGGAGGCCATAGCAATATAGAAAGAAATTTCCAAGTGTGTTAGCTGCTATCATATCATGTGACCAGTTTAGACCTTAGGTTGTCTCCTTTCCCCATACTTAATTGGACCTATGTAAAATCTTCATATATATTTTTTAACCAAGCAATACCTAAGTAAATATGGCTTTAAATGCGCTACAGGGGAAATGAACATTTAACTGTCTTCACATAGGCAAAAAACTGGATGAGTTAGCAAGAACACCCTGAATTCTTGTGTCTTGAATGATATGATTGGGTTACTTTTATTGATCACATTGTTCAGTTCTGAAAGTTAGTATAGACATGACCATAACATAAACTATCTAATCCTTGCATTTAATTAATCAATAGCCATCCATTCATTTAATTTCTCATTCATTCTTCCAACAAAGTAGCATCATCTAGAAAACAGGATATACTATCAGTAAATCTAGACTTGAACCCAATCTATAACACTAAACAAGTTGTGATTAAGTCCAGAGTCAAGTCAACAAGTACTTGTGTGTTCACTTACTTACTGCTTGGGGAATATAAAGAAGAATGAAAATAGTCCTGTCCCAAGGAATTCACAGTCTAATTAGAAAAATAATATTCAAATAACTATGTACAAACAATGAACATATAGCATAAATTGGAGGTATTCTCAGAAAGGAAGCACTAGCATTAAGAGAGATAAGGAAGAGGGCAACGGGGTGGGCTCAGTGGATTGAGAGCCAAGGCTAGAGATAGGAAGTCCTGACTTCTAATGTGGCCTCAGATAACTCCTACCTTATGTAGATTAATGCCCATTGCCTAGCCCTTAACACTCTTCTCCCTTGGAACCAATATATAATACTGAAGGTAAGGATTTTGTTTTGTTTTTTAAAAGAGGGATAAGGAAAAGCTTTTTACATAATCAAGATTTTAACTTTGCCAAGAAGGAAGTCACAGTTTCTTATCTGTTAAATGGTAGTATCAATAACACTTAGAATCTCACAGGGTTATCATGAGGAAAGTGACTTGTGAATCCTAAAGTATTATATAAATGTGAGTTATAATTTATTAAACATGTGCTATGTTCAAAGCACTGTGTTGAGTGTTAGTAGAAATACTTCAGTGGATTTATGACTTCTCTGATAGGGGTATTTGTTCCACTATTACTAATGGTAAACTTTTTGTAGCCCCTCATCCTGGGTTATTCTCATCTACGGTGCCCCTGGGAATCTTCCATTGAGAAAAAGACAAATACAGTCCTGGACTGGATGAAACTAACAATCTGTATGAAGCAAATCTCTTGAATCAAGCTGTGTGGCCTTAGGTAATTCACTTTATTCCTCATTATCTTCATTTGTAAGATTTGTCAAATGGGAGGTTTGTATTCAATGGTCTCTTACAATTGAAATATACTGTGACTCGATGATCTTTTCTTTCATTTTGCATATGTCTAGCAGGAATCCGCCTTAACCACTATTCAAGTACTGACTCATTGTTTCATTTTACATGTCTCTGTGATTCCGAGTCACTGGATAACCCTAGTTGTTGTTTCTCAGGTGTTTCAGTCATATCTGACTCTTCTTGAATCCATTTTGGGTTTTCTGGGCAATGATACTGGAGTGGTTTGCTTTTTCCTTCTCTAGCTCCTTATGTGTATGAGGAAATTGAGATAAACAGGATTAAGGGACTTGCCCAGGTTCACACACCTAGAAAGTGTCTGAGACTGAATTTGACTCCCAGCCTTCCCAACCACAAGCCCAGAGTTCTTTTTACTTCACCACCTAGCTGCCCCTAGTGACTCCACCTAGTAGGTGACTCATAAAACCTTTTCCTTGTAGCCCTGCAAAGAATCCAAATAGTCTAAGATTCAGAACCATTTCTCTTGATGGTGTAGAAGCGGGAGATGTTTGGGGATCAGTGGAATAAATCGTATTACTTTCAACAACTTGCATTTGAGTCCTGTTTAGGCAAACCGGCCCCAGAATGAAGCCCTCTGGCTCATCTTCTGATGTAGTTTCAAACTGCACTTTGCCTAACTAGCCTGTGGACAGACATGGCTTGCAGAGATTCTGGATTCAAACAGCCTCTGCTGATTGATGAAATTACAAAGGACTTGGAATGAGAAATGACTTTCAAGGTCACCTCTTCCAAGGGTGTCAAACATGGCAAATATTGCCTGCAACATTCTAGAGCATGATTGGCACTCAACTAAAATGCAATAGGAAACATTTGTTATTTTTTTTAATACAATAGGACATAGACAATGTTAATGTGTGGTTTTTCTAAGTCAAAATGCTGCCAGCAGAGATCTGTATATACCATTTAATGGCACTATTCCAATTTGAGTTTGAAACCACAGACCTAGTCTAAACCCATCATCTGACACAGAAAAGTGACTTTCACAAGGTTAAAACGGGTTTCAACCTGGTAGAGATTTCATGCCGTGCCTGTAAATCTAACATTTTTTCAACTTTGTCGAGACACTTACTGGCAGGGATGCAGGTCATTGTATCTAATTTGGGAACTTGGCTTCTAAAGTTAACTGAGACCCACTCGCCATCACTCTAGACTTGCCCAATTGTCTGAATATTGGGAGATTGGAAAGGTCCAGTTCAGTAGAAGTTGAGCACTTGTGGCACAGCTTCTTTAGGTTTCTATCATGCCCTCTTGCCTAGTTCATGAGTTCTACTATCACCTACCATCACGGATGGCACTGAAGGCAGTGAAATCAGTACAAAAATCAAGTGTGTCTTCCAGGTTTTCTTCCTGGTATCTTCCTGGGGCTTTTATTCCTTATAGCAGGAGTACTGTTCTTTCCAAACTTTGCGGGAAAAACCACTCACCTTCTCAATTTATTGACAAGACTAAAAATGGGCAACTGGTTCTTTCCCAGATTCCTAAGCTGCTCTGGGTAGCATCTGAAAAATAAGTGATGATGATATTAAAACAGTGTTGGTGGCTGAACAACGGCATTAGATGAAAGTGGGCCTAATGCATGAGGACGCGTTGAGCTAATAGGAAAACAGCTTTGATTCACTAGCCTCTGTCTAACGTGCCCGACAACAGGAGTTAGGAGGCAGTGGGAAACTCCCCTCTAATCACCTCCTGTTAGCAGCAACTATAGGCAAATTGCTGGTGAGGATTAAGTGGGGAGACTATCACAGGATCAGTGTCAGGCAGAAAAAAGGCTCAATTTGAGAGCAATCATGAGTCTGTAATCACTTCTTTGAGAGCTTTTCCCATTGCTAACTGTAGCCTTTAAAAAGTGTGGACACAGGACAGGTACCTACAACAAAGGCAAGAAGGAAAGTTGCCTTTAACATATTGGAATGATTATTCTCATAAAGGAGATAAGACACAGTATTAGTCATTTTTTTTTTGCTTCAATAGGACTCTCTCAATAAAATGTGCCCAGATGTAGCCCTAACCAACTGAATGTTGCTTCAAATAAACAATTTGTTTGGGGCCATAAATAAAGTGTGTTGCATTAATGGAAATATTCAAAAGGATCTGGAGAAGAGCCTTGTAAAAGAAAATAATAAAAAGAGATTTCTTTTATCACTGTTTGAATAATATGAGTGCAAAAAGAAACAAATTAACAGAGTTATATTTTAAGAAGTGTTACACAACAGAGACGAAAGGAATTGCTGGAAAGATACAATGTCAATCCAGTGCTAGGGAGAAAATTAAAAAATAAAAATAAAAAAGAGGCCCTTATGTTTATGATACAGAGCTTTATTCCACATAGGATGAGTTCTCATTTAGAACAAACTTAATCTCATTCTTTTTGACCAGCTTTATTCTTTTCTCACATTATCTCAGGAAGTTTGGTAACAGAATGAAATGTGAAACCTGAGGCCATTTAAAAATCACCATTCTGGTACTCAGAAACAAATAAAGCTACTGACAATTATCCCATATTTAAAGTGGGAACCTGATTTATCCAACTTTAAATTGATTATTTTGGATTAATTTAAAGTAAAGAACCATCTCTATAGGCATTTTCAGTCTGAGTAGAATGTAAGGACATCTTCTATTACTTAAGTCACCTGTAACTTGTTAACAGGACAGAAGAAAAGAAGAAGATGGGGTAGAAGGAATAAGAGAAGATGGGGGGGGGGAATTAGGAATCAATGAGTCTACACCCAAGTTGATTTTCACAACTTTTCCTATTCTGCTTTACTTCCCAAATTGCTAAGGCAGTCACAGAGAAGGATCAGCAATTTTATTCCTATTACTGAATTTGTGTGGCCTAATTTATAATGTTTAAAGGAAGCAAGTTATATTTAAAATTCACAAATGTCAGATGAGAATGATGCTGCAAAATGCTTCTTCTGAGGGTTAAAATAAGGTGTTTCCCTCCAGGAAAGCTGTTTACTTTTATGAATTGGATTTAAAACAAAAAAATAAATAAATAAAAGGCATATTGAGACTACGATATGAGAATATAATGGAATCATAAAATTACTTGCTCCTTTTCATTAAAGAAAAAAATGAAAAGAGACATCAGTATAAGGAAAATACTTCCTGAAGGGAAAACCACATCTTTCAATGACCAGTGAGGAACTTGGATACTACCCTACTTTCCCAGTTTTCCTGAATAATTTGTCTTGCTAATGGTCAAGGAAAAATAACCAAATAGGCGGGTAGATTTTCTCCTTTTCTCTTGAAGAGAGAAGAAAGACATGAGGGTCTTTAGTCCATGAGTGACATGACTTTCCCTACAATTCACTACCATCAGGAAATACAAAATCTTCTCGCTAGAACATGTTTTTTTTTTTTTGTTTTGGTGTGGGGAGATAAAAAGGATGCAAGGAGGCTCATTAAAAGTATTGTGCATTTGAAACAGCTTCTTGAGACACATTAGAAATGATCAGCCAAGGGAAAGGGAATTAAAAACAAACAAACAGTAACACAAAGATAGGCAGCATTTCTGATGAAGATTAATTGCAAATTCAAGGTGACAACCTGCTTACTTCAAAGAGGACCTTATTACCTAGAAACATCTGAGTCATGATGGAAAGATAACTGCTGACCCAAAATTGGTACAAAGTTCACGTTATGTAAATCTGAAAAGGCTAACAAGTAGAAACTACCTTCCAGATTTACTGTCAATTTTCTTCTCAGGCTGGGTACCATAAAAGAAATTTAAAGATGTGTGTACAACATCTGCCCTGTGGGTATTATGCCTAGCATAAAGATTTTATCTGTGATCTTATTTTTGAAAATGTATATGAATATATGTATTCCTATAAATGTATACATTCACACATATATATGTATAAAAGAGATTCCCCCCAAAATCCCTGAATGCTCTATTTGCACAATCTTTGAAAATGAGAAGGGACAAAGGCATACTACTAATTTTATAATGTCACAACATAGTAGATAAGAAGCCCAAATCTCCTTTCTCTGCTTTTCCAATTATTACAGCATTACTTCATGAAGGAGACCAAATCATAAGTCAGCACTGTGGACATTTCTGGCTGTAAATTTCATGTACCTGAAAAGAATGATCAGTGTCAAATATATTGACATCTCCATTTCATTTGCTTTGTTTTTATTTTAAAAGAAACTTCTAAAATATACATATGTGTATACAAACATGTTTCCTATATTAATCCTTTAACTTGCCACCCTCAAGATTTCTTCAGGG